>NC_136409.1:161812500-162412500 GCF_051521515.1 Lactuca serriola
AAATATAATCATGCCTATATGTTAAAATTTAATTTTAATTTGCGTACTTATACATAAATATTGTAACGTTGATTTTATTACATTTTATATTTTGCCTTTATCTTAAAATTTATTATAAAATTTATTAAATAAATTAAAATTTTTAACAAACACAATTTATTATGTAAAAAGATAATGAATTTAAGATTTACATGTTTTGTTCCCGTTATTACATCTTTACAATGTTATTTACATATTTATAGTTTTAGTCCAAATTTTAAACTTTGTTATAAATTTGGTTCGAAGTTTTTATTTTATTTTATTTTATTTTTATTAAAATTGTACCAAAATTAATTTATTTTTTTCATATTTTTTTTACAATTCTTGATAGACTTTACATAAACTTTTTACAAAAATTTTAATATTTTTTAATACTTTTTTTTACAACTTTTTCTTTAACTATTGAAAAAACATTATAAATGGTCCCTGTGGTTTTCCAAAATCTGAAGTTCAGTCCCCGTGGTTTAAAAACCTCATAAATGGTCATTGTGCTTTCAAAACTTTTGACGATTGGTCATTATTGCTAACTCCGTTAAGTTTATTCGTTAACTGAAGGGCATTTTCGTCATTGCATGACCATAGGGACCATTTATGATACTTTCATTTATTAAAAAAAATAATATGCAAAAGGGGTCTCTCTCTCTCTCTCTCTCTCTCTCTCTCTCTCTCTCTCTCTCTCTCTCTCTCCATCCAAAAAAAATCAAACCATCAATACAATCCTCCACCATATCTTTCAAAAGAAAATATGATTTTTGTACAACCAAAATCATTTAGAATTTTACTCAAATCTTTGAAGAATTAAATCATATACAATTCCAAATCAATTGCACACTCACGAAGTATCTCTGACACTCATCTCCCTTTAGCTCTCATCTTGCATTTCTCTCTCTCTCTCTCTCTCTCTCTCACATACACACACACATATTTTGACCTCCGGTGAAGAAGGGGAAAGAAGAACTGACGAGCTCACAAATTCTCAGCCCCCTCTGGTCATTAGCAATCCCACAAACACCCATTGAAGATCATTACTACTGTTATCCTCCTTCCTTCTTTGTTTTCTGTCAAGAACACACCATCGGAGTGGGTGTTTTTTCGGTGCAAACACGAGAGACAACAACCCTCCTCCTCTTCCCTTTTCTGCTCTTCGATCTCGTTCAAATACCCTCTGCCACTAATCGTGTATGTGTGTGTGTTTGTAGAACCAAAATTTTGAAATTTGGGTTCTTAACCCACTGTGATGATTTTGAAATTTTTGTTCTTAACCTAATCAATAACACACATACATTTAATAATCCTACCTTCTTCCACACACGGGTTTCTCCCAAAATTACTCAAATTCTATTTGCAAGTTGTAAATCGATAGATTTAAGATGCAAGTGAAAAATTCTCATAAACTTTTATTGTTCCTGGTTTGTATGAAAAAGCAAACTCACAGGTGGTGGTCTAGATCAGGTCGTTGGTATCCGATTAACTCCGACGATCGCTTCCCGCTCCTAATCGATATCTCTAATCCACCCACCCCTATGTCCAATCACCGTCCTTCTCAATGTCAGTCGACGTCTTTCTTGTCGTCCGGAAAAAGAAACACGATCCCTATGATTCAGAAAAATTCTCCGGTCTGAAACCCTCAAACCACAGAAAAAAAAAAAAAAAGATGAAGAAAATGTAGATAAAGCGTATAATTGGGGCAAATCGATGGCATCAGGGAAGGGGCAGAGGTCGGTAGTGGTTGTTCTGTCAGTGTCTAGATAAGAAAGCATGTTACGAACAACAATGGGTGCTAGGTTTCAATGGTTGTAAATGTTTACAGAAATAAGAAGGAAAGAAAGGTAGGTCAATGATGTTGGTTGAGAGAGAGAGAGAGAGAGAGATGGGGGTGGGACCCCTTGTGTATTTTTTTTCTTTTTTTTTTTAATAAATGAAAATATCATAAATGGTCCCTATGGTCGTGAAATGATGAAAATGCCCTTTCAGTTAACGGACAAACTTAACGGAGTTAACAATAAGGACCAATCGTCAAAAGTTTTGAAAGCACAAGGACCATCTATGAGGTTTTTAAACCACGTAGACTGAACTTCAGATTTTAGAAAACCACAGGGACCATTTATGATGTTTTTTCTTAACTATTTTACAACCTTTTTAAACTTTATTTTATAACTTTTTAAACCATTTTACACAATTCTTAAATTTTTGTTTACAGTTTTTTTATAATATATTTAAATTTTTTACAAGCCTTTTTAAATTATTTTAAATTATTTTTGAATTATTTTCACAACCTAAAAAGATTAAAAAAATGTAAGAAAATAATTTAAAAAGTTTGAAACATAAATATAAATGTTTAAAAATTATACCTTCTTTTTAAAGGTTTTATAAAAAGATTAAAAATTTTCAAAAAGCATTTTACAACTTGTGTTTTGTTAAACTTTTTATTTATATTTTTTTATAACTTTTCAAACTTTTCACTACTTTTACTTACTTTTTTAATATTCTTAGGTTATAAAAAAGTTATAAAATGGTTATAAGTTAGTTTAAAAAGATTAATAAAAAAAAGTTAAAATTGTTCTACAAAAGTTTAAAAACGAACTTAAGATTTACATGTTTTTTTTCCTCGTTATTACATGTTTACAATGCTATTTACATATTTATAATATCGGGTCAGATTTTAAACTTTGTTATAAATTAGGTTTGAAGTCTTTTTTTTTAATAACATTGTACCAAAATTAATTTATTTTTTTTCATACTTTTTTTTACAATTCTTGAAAGACTTTACATAAACTTTTTACAATTTTTTTTTTTATATTTTTTATATCTTTTTTTACAACTTTTCTTTAACTATTTTACAACCTTTTTAAACTTTTTTGTATAACTTTTTAAACCTTTTTACACAATTCTTAAATTTTTGTTTACAATTTTTTTATAATATATTTAAATTTTTTACAAGCCTTTTTAAATTATTTTATAATATTTTTGAATTATTTTCACAACCTAAGAAGATTCAAAAAAATGTAAGAAAATAATTTTAAAAGTTTGAAACGTAAGTAAAAATGTTTAAAAATGATAATTTCTTTTTAAAGGTTTTATAAAAAGATTAAAAAAATTCAAAAAGCATTTTACAACTTGTGTTTTTTAAACTTTTTATTTTTAAACTATTTTTACTTATTTATTTTTTTTTTTTTTAATATTCTTAGGTTATAAAAAAGTTATAAAATGGTTATAAGTTAGTTTAAAAAGATTAATAAAAAGTTAAAATTGTTCTACAAAAGTTTAAAAACGATCTAAACTAAATTTAAAAAGAGTTTAAAATGTTTTAAAAAGTTGTAGGTTTTTTTTTTTTTTTTTGAAAAATGGTTGTGAAATTATTTGTGAAAGAATTTATAAAAGAATTTTAAAAAAAGTTGTAAAAGTCCTTAAAAAGTTTGAGAAAAATTTTAAAATATTGGGGAAAATTGAGAAAATAATAAAATTTTGGATGGATTTGTAAAACGAAAATTTGGGACAAATTTGTAACAAATTTATAACTTACATTTAATAAATTATGTTTTTTTTTCTTTTACGCCTTTAATATAATTTGAATAGTTTATTTTTAAAAATTTATGATAACCCTTAAGGTTAACACTATTTTTAAAAAATAAACTAATTGTCTTCAAATAACCAACAAACAAGTTTTTAATTTTTAACAAAATTAAAAATTGAGTCAAAGCTAAAAACATATTGAACCTTGGAAAACATGAAAAAATAGTCTATTTAACTTTTGATTTAGGGGAGTTTGGTAAAGTTTAAAAAAAATGAACTTTTGGCTTATTACAGTTTGATATCGACACCGGTATAAGTCAAAAAAATATTTATGTAAAAAACTAGATGTTAGTAACCTTTAATAAGTCAAAAAGTGATAAGTAACTTACCATTTACTTATTAAAAACTTATTATTTCACCAAATAAGTTACTGAAAAAGTGATAAAGCCTTTTTAAATAAGCTTTTGCCAAAAACCCATAAAATAAGTTTATTGGTTATTTCAAAAAATATGATAGTTTTTTTTTTTTAAAAAAAACGGTGATTCTCGTATCTCTTGTATTTGGATTTTTTTTTTCGTGCGACTTTGTTAACCACCCGCTGATTTTAGTTTAATAAAATTTCGCCAATCTATAAAATATAAATATTAATAAATAAATAAATAATACCAACATTAGTATTACGGTTTTTCATGGGCTCATGGCCTACGCTGGAACAAATAAATGCTCTCCACTCCCTTGTGGCTAATCTATTATTATATGATGGTGCTCATTCCTCATAAAAAGCTACAACGTTAATTAAAAATTAAGATAACTATTAAAGTGTCAAGAAATTTTGTCTTTACTTCATTGTTTGATTAAGCATTTTGATTTCGTATAGAAATCAATAAATTATTTGTCTCTCACTTTTTAATCTTTTACGGTGAAAAAGATTATCTTGTTTCTTGTTAGAATTTAAAATTTTAATAACTTTTTAATCATTTCTTTAGACAATTATGATATTAATTTTTTTTGGAAAAGACAAATGATATATAATAAAGGCCAAAAATAGCAAGCAACTAGTCGGCGATAAAAGAAATAGAACAAGTACAAAGTATTAAGCGGGTTACAAACATAAGAAATGAGAAATACTCCACTCCGCCCATTTAATCTCCTTTTTCTTAACCAAACAAAAACTAGAGATTTGATATTATCAGCAATAAATGTTGGTGATAAGGATCTTTGATTGAATATCCGGTCGTTCCTCGCTTTCCACACCAACCATAGCATCCCGTAGCAAATTAAAGTCAAACCGTATATCGCACCACCTGAATATCCATTCCCGAGTAGTGTTAGCAAAACTACAATTGGTAAGGATATGATCAACACATTCGACATCCATGTTACATTGACCACAAGTAAGGGAGTTGATGATGACTCCCCGCTGATTCAGAGCTAAATATGAGGGGATTCTGTCCATTTTTGCCCTCCACACAAATGTTAGAACTTTCAGTGGAGCTTCCTTAATCCAATCGATACGATTAGAGGGAAAAACTCATATTGTTACCAACCATTTTCGCACACATAGCCCTGGTTGTGAATATTCCACTAGAGTCTAACCCAAACTTCCAGATGTCACTTGCCACCCCTGTTATGAATAGAGCAACCACTGCTATGAGTTGAGCCAATTCGAGTGACAGACCAGCACCTGCAACATCACAGTCCCAATTCCACTCGAACCCGCTAAGTTGAATTCTTTCATCCACTTTACATCTTTTTTTCTTTCAATCGAGTACAAACCTGAAAATCGGTCCTTAAGTTTTCCCCCATGAATCCATTCGTCTTGCCAGAATAATGTGTCAGTCCCCGAGCTTACTGACTTCTGAATAATACTGTTAAATTGGACCCCTTTCTTTTCAATATCCAATTCTGCCCCTGCTATATTGTTCCATACACCTACAATTATCTTTTTAGACAAGTGATCCGTAGGTTTATCACTCAGATTGTGGATACTAGTGATGACTTGGGACCAAAGTGAAGTGTTATCCAACTTGTGTCTCCAGCATCAATTCGCCATTAAAGCGAGACTAAGTGCTTGTAGTGATCCCATGTCGAGCCCCCCCCCCCCCCCCCGTTTTTTTTGGGTGCTATCACTTTGTCCCATGATACCCATTTTATTTTCTCCTTATCAGTATTACTACCCCATAGAAATTGCCTTCTGATTTTCTCTATAGAATTAGTCACTTCACATGGAGCTTTGAAAAGGGAGAGATAATATGTGGGAATGTTTCCCAATACTGAATTGATGAGTGTGAGTCTTCCACCAAACGACAATGTTTTAGCTTTCCAAGTGGAGAGCTTGGAATTAAACATGTCCACAATAGGCTGCCAATTTTTCGTATGGTTCATGTTAGCTCCGACCGAAACACCAAGATAATTGAATGGAAGAGTTCTAGCCACGCAACCCACGAGATTAGCCCAACCCCTTGTTATATTTTGCGAGATCCCGATACCGAAGACCTTGGATTTATGAAAGTTCACTTTCAATCCCGAGGTTATGTGAAAGCACCTCAAAATTCTGGCTAAATTTTTGAGATTGTTTTGTGACCATTCACCCACAAATATTGCGTCGTCGGCGTAAAACAAGTGTGAGATCAAAGGGTCACCATTTCCGATCTTCACACCACAAAACAGACCTTTGTTACATGCCGCTCTCATAGTAACATTTAGTCCCTTCATAGCAACAATGAAAAGGAAAGGACTGAGTGGGTCGCCTTGCTGGACACCCTTGTTGATGTCGAAATATGATATTATTTAAGTATTCAATTGAATACAAACCTCAATTAAGAAAAATAAAATATTAATGTAGCTTTACAGCTACTAGATTGTACCTTGACAATCGTTGGCCGATGTTTATATCGGCATTAAGGTGGTGTTTATTGTGAATATGTAAAATGTTTTCGATCATTTTTCATGTTTATGGAATAAGACGTGGACTAAACGGTTTTTTTTTTCTATTTCTTCAGTCTTCATAAAAAAATGTTTGTTTTTTAAAGTATATTGGATGGTGGTAGTGGTGGAGGTGGATTGGTGGCGGCGGCCGCCGCTATAGTGGTGGTGTTAGTGGCAAAGATGGTGGTGACGGAGGTGGCAAATTTAACATAAAACATAAAATATGTATGACAATTATTATTAATAAAATCTTTCTATAGTTCATCTGTAGATGTAGCTTGATTTCTCTCATCGAGTGAACCGCATTAATTCCTCGTGCTATTTATTTCTTCACATCTTTATTTGTTATGTTGTGTGTGTTTATCGATCTTTAAACCCAACAACTAGTATCAAAGCTATGGTTGAAGACAAGAATGTTAAGATAGATAAACTCCAATGTCATGCTTCTATATTTTGGAAAATGCAGTTTGAAGATTATCTCTTTCAAAAGAAGTTACAACAACCATTGTCGGAGAATAAACCTTAAGTGATAAAGTAAGAGGATTAGGATATATTAAATCGACAGGCTCTTAGTGTGGTCAGGTTGTTATTGGTAAAGAACGTTGCTTACGACCTTGCAAACAAGAAGACAATGTATGGGTTGATCAATGGATTATCCAACATGTACAAGACACCATCGACGGCTAATGAGGTATTCTTAACTCGACGGTTGGTTAACACGAAAATGAAAGAAGGAAGTTTGGTGATATATCACGTCAACAAGTGTAATTCAATAACATCTACTTGATATATGTTGAGATTAAATTCGAAAATGAAGCCCACGTGTTGTTGTCATTATGATCTTTGTCTGAGAGTTTATTCTATAAATATTGCAGTAGTAAACAGTTCATCAGGAACCACTAAGCTTACCTATGAAGGCATTCGCGATGTGATCCTTGGTGAGGATATTACAAAAGGAATGTAGGGGAAAGTTCTAATAATCTGCTAAGTATAGAATACATGAGTAAAAAAATCAAATTGAGGGTGAGGGGGGTAATGTGACATTATATTTAGGGCTAGAAATATTCATGTTTAAATTAATAAATTAAAATAAAGACAAAACCTCATAAATAGTGCATGTGGTTTCCCGAAATCAAGGATATAGTCTCTAAGTTTAAAAAACCTCATAGATGGTCCATGTGGTTTCAAAACTTTTAAGAAATAGTCTCTTACCCACATAAAAAGACTTATATACTTAAATCTATTTTAAAAAGTAAAAGAAAAATAAAATAAATAAAACCCCACCTTGGGCCCACCTCTTTCACTCACTCACTCACTCACTCTCACTCTCTCTCTCTCTCTCTCTCTCTCTCTAATGTAGAACCTAAAAAACACTAACATACACACTTTAAAAAACCAAACCTTATAGCTTCATAGAGTGAAATCCCTATAAAAAAAACCCTAAACATCATCTTTATACAACTGATAGCCGTTATATCTTTTTCTCCCTCGGTTTTCTTAAGTTCCATTGGAAGTTGAAATTGGGCGAGAAAAAGAACTCACTTGGCAACTCCCATGGTTCAGTTCAGTTCATATCCACTCTCCAATTACTTTATCAAAAAAAATTGGCGTCAACTTTGTTCCGAGGACATAAATCCATCTGATCATCATCTTTAACAAACCCAAAACTACAAACCGCATCGCATCGTGTGTGTGTGTCTCTCTCTCTCTCTCTCTCTCTCTCTCTCTATATATATATATATATATATATATATATATATATATATATAGCGTTGAATCTAGAATAGAATAGCACATGGTTCCTAATTAAGTGAATGCTGAAAAACCAAAGAGTCAACACTAAATATGACAAATCGGATCAGATCGAACAAATAAAAAAAACGACCTGTTTGTAAATGTGACATCCCCATTTTCACGGCCAAAAAAAGACCGATGTTGTTTATGCTTTATAAAAATCAGAGTACTTCATTTTATAAAAATGTTGCGGAATTTGTTCCCAGAAAAACATGGTAAATACGTTATTAAAACATTTTCGAAGAAACGTATTTATTTCATTTTAAAACGTTTGGGATGTCATTGTTAATACAGAAACATAAGCATAAACAGAACTTACAATTATTTACACTAGTGATCTACATCTCTTTAAATCTCTCAGTGTAATGTCACTTCATATCAACACCTGTGATATAAATAAACTGAGTGGGTCAGGTTGGGAAACCTGGTGAGTACATAGGGTTTTCAACCCACAATAATATAATTATTATGTTTAAACAATCAAACAATCAACCCAATTACCCATCCCCATTATCTTCTTTATTCTTAAGGATCTACCCTAAGAATCAGCTATTTCTCATTCATTCATTCCTAAGGATCATCCTAAGGAAACAACATGAAGTCCATTGTTGCCAATGACACATTGGTCAAGCGCAGCTGCTAATATTGTCACTTAGGCTCAGCTGCCAGAATTAGGACATTTTCTATGAGGCGCTTCTGCCGGTATTGACCTTTAAACACTACTGTCATGGTCATAAGGCTCCCTATTAGGCGCAGCTGCCGATACTATCCTTGGAGCGCAGCTGCTAGGACGTTTACCGTAGATCTAAATCATCTACGGGTTGTGGCGCAGCTGCCAGTGCTCATCTATAGGGTACTAGGTCCACTGCTACCAATGTATACCTATAGGGCACTAGGTCCGTACTACTAATGTTCCTCTATTTCAGCTTTTATCCATCATCATTCATCTACCCATGTTTTACCCAACATATCTTGTAGATATAAAATACTTTATACAGTTTACATCATTTAAAACATGTATAAAAATCTTTCACCAGCATAGACAGCAAGTATTTAGACAATATGCACACATAGCACGTAAATTTATAATAAAATACTTCATATCTATGTGTAAGATGAAAGTAACTATGCACTCACTTGAAAGGTGGTGAGTCGGCACTCGGACAACACTTCGTTACTCTTAAAACAATTATCCCTTGACGAAACCTAGTATCATTACCACTAGAGTTTAGTCTAACGCTTGACGAGACTAATTTAATAGTCTAGCTATTATTACTATTATATAAGCGTTAAATAACACTCAATATAACTCATAATAATAGCCTAAATAATTATTTTAAGGTCCTAACAATGTTACTATAATTAAATAAAATCTATATTAAATATACTATAGGCGTAGCTCACTTACAGCGGGTTTTTATTAAAAACCGGGCTTCGCTGGAGCAGCGTTTCCGAGCCGAAAGCTTTTCTTCTCGGAGCCTTCGGGCCCTCCGGGGCTTTCTTCTCGTGATAGGGAGGTTCCCTAGACTTGGGAGGGGTTTAGGGAGGTTAGAGAGAAGTTAGAGAGAGAAAGAAAGGCTTATGGTGTGAAGAAAATATGAGGAGTTCACCCTTGTATTTATAGGAGTTTTATAGTAAAGTAGTCTCTAAGCTTCGTCCGTAACTTTTGCATACGAGCTCCATTTTTGTCTGTCTTTTTACCGTTGAGTTCCTATTAATGAGATCTTCAACTTTCATTTAGACCTCGTTGGCTAATTCTCATTCTATCTCGTATTTACAAAACTGTATCGAATTCGCCGCGCTCGAAAAGTAGGGACTAAGCTTCGTCCATAACTTTTGCATACGAGCTCCATTTTTGTCTGTCTTTTTACCGTTGAGTTCCTATTAATGAGATCTTCAACTCTCATTTAGACCTCGTTGGCTAATTCTCATTCTATCTCGTATTTACAAAACTGTATCGAATTCGCCGCGCTCGAAAAGTAGGGACTAAGCTTCGTCCATAACTTTTGCATACGAGCTCTATTATCGACGTTCTTTATATCCACGCGTTGGTATTTACGAGTACTACAACTTTCATTTAGATCCCGTCGGCTAAAAATCGACCGATCTAAAATTCAGATTTCGGGCTGTGCACTGCTATGCTAAATCTTAGAAAAATCATAACTTCCTCATACGAAGTCAGATTTGGGCGTTCTTTTTATCGATGTTCTTAGTTTAACATATTCTACGACTTTCGTTTAGATCGCTAAGGCTAAATCTCGCTCTATCGTAAATTCACTATTTACGCTTCTCGGTATCGTGACGGTTCCGTCGCGAAACTTCAACGGGTCATAACTTCTTCGTTATAACTCGGTTTTCGGCGTTCTTTATACGTACGAAAACCTTGTAACATACTCTACAACTTGATTAAGATTATTTATTCTAAATAATCTTTTGTCGAAAAGTCGTTTTCGACCCCTATTGCCTCTAATTTGACTAGCCCAGATTTGCGGGCGTTACAATTATCTCCCCCTAAGGATGATTACGTCCCGGAATCATCAACGAAACAGGGTCGTATAATGACTCCATACGTCATCTCTTCATCCTTGGTAATAATTATAACTTCTACATTCCTTCGATTCTATCTTTTAAACTCATTGACTGTAAGAGTACTCGATCGTGCACCTGCTCTCTACCTCAGGTTAGACTCCAAATTATGACCTTCAAGTCACAATCTCGATCCTTGCTGGATACGGACTTGAGATAAGTTCTTTTATTACTACTATAGATCGATGTGTCATATTCTAATGACCTATCATCGTATGTTGCAACACTTAGACTTAGGTCTCTTAGAGTTAAATTCTAAAACAGACTATGCCTTCCTTCATGTTCTAATGTGATATAATCACACTTTAACATTAGGCATTTCTAGCCACCAACTTCTTTAACAACGAGTGTGATACTTCTATTGATCGCTTTGATTTCAACCGTTTGGTTTAAGTCGGACGCTACATCAAACTTGGTTCTCTGAACCACACAACATACTCATCGTAGTCGGACTCGATTCGATATGACCACTAGGGTCGGAATATCAACAATATTCTTAGTCATTACCGAAACGATGGTAACAACACACTTGAATAAAACGAAATCAATTACTAGCTTCTTGGTAACCTTGTGACTTTCCCTGATCCAAGTGTGAGTCCTGTGCTTCCGGTAGTATAGGCCTCTACTACCATCCACACCTACTCATACCCGTCCCAAGTATTGTCTCGCAGTTTTCCAAGTCACCATACAAGAAAATCACATAACAGTTTAACACATCAAATATCAAAACGAAGGTTTTATATTATTCCTTAAAATGTTTACATAGGTGTTCAAGTTCACCCTAAACTATGCCCCTAACAGGCTACATCGCGAGGTACTATCTACACGATTACTCCATAACTCGATCCTTGGATGTCAAGCGTTAACTCCTGAATCTTCGCATTGTCATCTGCTTCGTCAAGGATCATTTGAAATGTTCTCGCTTTTTGCTTTGGCGGCACATATGGCTTTGTAGCCCCCTCTCTCTTTGGGTAGTCTTGCTTTCCTTTTTGGACCTTGAAGATCCTTCAAACTTCCGCTTCTCTCCTGACTTATCTTTTTCTAGACCCTTTTCTCTTACCTGGGCCTCTACGTTCTTAGCTGCCCTAACAACTGTTTTCAAGGTAGTTGCCATTTTGACCATTGGGCCAAAGTCAGTGGGCAGTCCGTTAGCAAACCTATCAATCTTGGAGAGTTTAGAAGGCACCAAGTAGGGGAATAGCTTCATCCTCTTGGTGAATGCGGTGGCATACTCATCAACACTCATCTTCCCTTTCTTCAGGTTCTGAAACTCGTTGTTTAGGTCTATCAGATCTATCTCCGAGCAGTACTGCATTTTCAACTGTTCCAAGAACTCTTCCCATGACATCCTTAAGGCTTCTCCTCGTGGCATCGTATCTGCCAATAGCTTCCACCAGCTCAAGACTCCAGTTTTCAGTTGTCTTACGGCGAAGACATTCTTCTGTTTCTCGCTACAGTCGTAGCTCTCAAACACCATTTCCATCTCGGAGATCCAATCCATAATCTCAACAGGCTTTGGGCTTCCTGAGAGACTTGGTGGTTTCGCACCCAAGAAATTCTTGTACATTCGCCCATCCTTGTCGTTTCTCCTCTCCAGGCCATCTTGAGTCCCCACTTGACTCACTTGGCGACTGTAGTTCCCTTCCTCCGATTGCTCGGGAATCAGCTCAGGTTGCTCAGTGGGCATAGTAGGTTCGTCCCTATTCGACATCCTCCTCATTTCTTCCCTTTATTCAGTTAGCATAGCCCGAATCATGGCTTGAACTCTAGCCATCGTGACTGGCTCAGGTGCAACTTCTTCTACAAACAGGTATTTGCTGAACCACTAGGGGTTGGTTCCTATTCTCATTTGCATTCACGTTTCCGCTACGGGTCCTTGCCATCTTGATCTATACACCGAATAAGGTGAATCTAGACCTTTACTTAGGATTGACGTTTAAATCATCCTTATCACTCCGAAACGTTTACATGCTAGTTCTAATATCGTAGTCGTACGTTTAGAATCCTAAACATATAAGGTTTCCAGATCTGGTCGGCAACAGACCATAGATCCGAACAAATAACAGCATATCAGGCACAAGCATTTAGCACATAAAAACATTTTAGGCACAATTACTAAAATAATCTAGTGCTCACACCTCACAATCATCGCTTAACATTCTAAGTTTAAGTCTAGAAATAAATCCATATTCCTAGTTCGCTTAAATTAATGCTCTGATACCAACTGTGACATCCCCATTTTCACGGCCAAAAAAAGACCGATGTTGTTTATGCTTTATAAAAATCAGAGTACTTCATTTTATAAAAATGTTGCGGAATTTGTTCCCAGAAAAACATGGTAAATACGTTATTAAAACATTTTCGAAGAAACGTATTTATTTCATTTTAAAACGTTTGGGATGTCATTGTTAATACAGAAACATAAGCATAAACAGAACTTACAATTATTTACACTAGTGATCTACATCTCTTTAAATCTCTCAGTGTAATGTCACTTCATATCAACACCTGTGATATAAATAAACTGAGTGGGTCAGGTTGGGAAACCTGGTGAGTACATAGGGTTTTCAACCCACAATAATATAATTATTATGTTTAAACAATCAAACAATCAACCCAATTACCCATCCCCATTATCTTCTTTATTCTTAAGGATCTACCCTAAGAATCAGCTATTTCTCATTCATTCATTCCTAAGGATCATCCTAAGGAAACAACATGAAGTCCATTGTTGCCAATGACACATTGGTCAAGCGCAGCTGCTAATATTGTCACTTAGGCTCAGCTGCCAGAATTAGGACATTTTCTATGAGGCGCTTCTGCCGGTATTGACCTTTAAACACTATTGTCATGGTCATAAGGCTCCCTATTAGGCGCAGCTGCCGATACTATCCTTGGAGCGCAGCTGCTAGGACGTTTACCGTAGATCTAAATCATCTACGGGTTGTGGCGCAGCTGCCAGTGCTCATCTATAGGGTACTAGGTCCACTGCTACCAATGTATACCTATAGGGCACTAGGTCCGTACTACTAATGTTCCTCTATTTCAGCTTTTATCCATCATCATTCATCTACCCATGTTTTACCCAACATATCTTGTAGATATAAAATACTTTATACAGTTTACATCATTTAAAACATGTATAAAAATCTTTCACCAGCATAGACAGCAAGTATTTAGACAATATGCACACATAGCACGTAAATTTATAATAAAATACTTCATATCTATGTGTAAGATGAAAGTAACTATGCACTCACTTGAAAGGTGGTGAGTCGGCACTCGGACAACACTTCGTTACTCTTAAAACAATTATCCCTTGACGAAACCTAGTATCATTACCACTAGAGTTTAGTCTAACGCTTGACGAGACTAATTTAATAGTCTAGCTATTATTACTATTATATAAGCGTTAAATAACACTCAATATAACTCATAATAATAGCCTAAATAATTATTTTAAGGTCCTAACAATGTTACTATAATTAAATAAAATCTATATTAAATATACTATAGGCGTAGCTCACTTACAGCGGGTTTTTATTAAAAACCGGGCTTCGCTGGAGCAGCGTTTCCGAGCCGAAAGCTTTTCTTCTCGGAGCCTTCGGGCCCTCCGGGGCTTTCTTCTCGTGATAGGGAGGTTCCCTAGACTTAGGAGGGGTTTAGGGAGGTTAGAGAGAAGTTAGAGAGAGAAAGAAAGGCTTATGGTGTGAAGAAAATATGAGGAGTTCACCCTTGTATTTATAGGAGTTTTATAGTAAAGTAGTCTCTAAGCTTCGTCCGTAACTTTTGCATACGAGCTCCATTTTTGTCTGTCTTTTTACCGTTGAGTTCCTATTAATGAGATCTTCAACTTTCATTTAGACCTCGTTGGCTAATTCTCATTCTATCTCGTATTTACAAAACTGTATCGAATTCGCCGCGCTCGAAAAGTAGGGACTAAGCTTCGTCCATAACTTTTGCATACGAGCTCCATTTTTGTCTGTCTTTTTACCGTTGAGTTCCTATTAATGAGATCTTCAACTCTCATTTAGACCTCGTTGGCTAATTCTCATTCTATCTCGTATTTACAAAACTGTATCGAATTCGCCGCGCTCGAAAAGTAGGGACTAAGCTTCGTCCATAACTTTTGCATACGAGCTCTATTATCGACGTTCTTTATATCCACGCGTTGGTATTTACGAGTACTACAACTTTCATTTAGATCCCGTCGGCTAAAAATCGACCGATCTAAAATTCAGATTTCGGGCTGTGCACTGCTATGCTAAATCTTAGAAAAATCATAACTTCCTCATACGAAGTCAGATTTGGGCGTTCTTTTTATCGATGTTCTTAGTTTAACATATTCTACGACTTTCGTTTAGATCGCTAAGGCTAAATCTCGCTCTATCGTAAATTCACTATTTACGCTTCTCGGTATCGTGACGGTTCCGTCGCGAAACTTCAACGGGTCATAACTTCTTCGTTATAACTCGGTTTTCGGCGTTCTTTATACGTACGAAAACCTTGTAACATACTCTACAACTTGATTAAGATTATTTATTCTAAATAATCTTTTGTCGAAAAGTCGTTTTCGACCCCTATTGCCTCTAATTTGACTAGCCCAGATTTGCGGGCGTTACAATTATCTCCCCCTAAGGATGATTACGTCCCGGAATCATCAACGAAACAGGGTCGTATAATGACTCCATACGTCATCTCTTCATCCTTGGTAATAATTATAACTTCTACATTCCTTCGATTCTATCTTTTAAACTCATTGACTGTAAGAGTACTCGATCGTGCACCTGCTCTCTACCTCAGGTTAGACTCCAAATTATGACCTTCAAGTCACAATCTCGATCCTTGCTGGATACGGACTTGAGATAAGTTCTTTTATTACTACTATAGATCGATGTGTCATATTCTAATGACCTATCATCGTATGTTGCAACACTTAGACTTAGGTCTCTTAGAGTTAAATTCTAAAACAGACTATGCCTTCCTTCATGTTCTAATGTGATATAATCACACTTTAACATTAGGCATTTCTAGCCACCAACTTCTTTAACAACGAGTGTGATACTTCTATTGATCGCTTTGATTTCAACCGTTTGGTTTAAGTCGGACGCTACATCAAACTTGGTTCTCTGAACCACACAACATACTCATCGTAGTCGGACTCGATTCGATATGACCACTAGGGTCGGAATATCAACAATATTCTTAGTCATTACCGAAACGATGGTAACAACACACTTGAATAAAACGAAATCAATTACTAGCTTCTTGGTAACCTTGTGACTTTCCCTGATCCAAGTGTGAGTCCTGTGCTTCCGGTAGTATAGGCCTCTACTACCATCCACACCTACTCATACCCGTCCCAAGTATTGTCTCGCAGTTTTCCAAGTCACCATACAAGAAAATCACATAACAGTTTAACACATCAAATATCAAAACGAAGGTTTTATATTATTCCTTAAAATGTTTACATAGGTGTTCAAGTTCACCCTAAACTATGCCCCTAACAGGCTACATCGCGAGGTACTATCTACACGATTACTCCATAACTCGATCCTTGGATGTCAAGCGTTAACTCCTGAATCTTCGCATTGTCATCTGCTTCGTCAAGGATCATTTGAAATGTTCTCGCTTTTTGCTTTGGCGGCACATATGGCTTTGTAGCCCCCTCTCTCTTTGGGTAGTCTTGCTTTCCTTTTTGGACCTTGAAGATCCTTCAAACTTCCGCTTCTCTCCTGACTTATCTTTTTCTAGACCTTTTTCTCTTACCTGGGCCTCTACGTTCTTAGCTGCCCTAACAACTGTTTTCAAGGTAGTTGCCATTTTGACCATTGGGCCAAAGTCAGTGGGCAGTCCGTTAGCAAACCTATCAATCTTGGAGAGTTTAGAAGGCACCAAGTAGGGGAATAGCTTCATCCTCTTGGTGAATGCGGTGGCATACTCATCAACACTCATCTTCCCTTTCTTCAGGTTCTGAAACTCGTTGTTTAGGTCTATCAGATCTATCTCCGAGCAGTACTGCATTTTCAACTGTTCCAAGAACTCTTCCCATGACATCCTTAAGGCTTCTCCTCGTGGCATCGTATCTGCCAATAGCTTCCACCAGCTCAAGACTCCAGTTTTCAGTTGTCTTACGGCGAAGACATTCTTCTGTTTCTCGCTACAGTCGTAGCTCTCAAACACCATTTCCATCTCGGAGATCCAATCCATAATCTCAACAGGCTTTGGGCTTCCTGAGAGACTTGGTGGTTTCGCACCCAAGAAATTCTTGTACATTCGCCCATCCTTGTCGTTTCTCCTCTCCAGGCCATCTTGAGTCCCCACTTGACTCACTTGGCGACTGTAGTTCCCTTCCTCCGATTGCTCGGGAATCAGCTCAGGTTGCTCAGTGGGCATAGTAGGTTCGTCCCTATTCGACATCCTCCTCATTTCTTCCCTTTATTCAGTTAGCATAGCCCGAATCATGGCTTGAACTCTAGCCATCGTGACTGGCTCAGGTGCAACTTCTTCTACAAACAGGTATTTGCTGAACCACTAGGGGTTGGTTCCTATTCTCATTTGCATTCACGTTTCCGCTACGGGTCCTTGCCATCTTGATCTATACACCGAATAAGGTGAATCTAGACCTTTACTTAGGATTGACGTTTAAATCATCCTTATCACTCCGAAACGTTTACATGCTAGTTCTAATATCGTAGTCGTACGTTTAGAATCCTAAACATATAAGGTTTCCAGATCTGGTCGGCAACAGACCATAGATCCGAACAAATAACAGCATATCAGGCACAAGCATTTAGCACATAAAAGCATTTTAGGCACAATTACTAAAATAATCTAGTGCTCACACCTCACAATCATCGCTTAACATTCTAAGTTTAAGTCTAGAAATAAATCCATATTCCTAGTTCGCTTAAATTAATGCTCTGATACCAACTGTGACATCCCCATTTTCACGGCCAAAAAAAGACCGATGTTGTTTATGCTTTATAAAAATCAGAGTACTTCATTTTATAAAAATGTTGCGGAATTTGTTCCCAGAAAAACATGGTAAATACGTTATTAAAACATTTTCGAAGAAACGTATTTATTTCATTTTAAAACGTTTGGGATGTCATTGTTAATACAGAAACATAAGCATAAACAGAACTTACAATTATTTACACTAGTGATCTACATCTCTTTAAATCTCTCAGTGTAATGTCACTTCATATCAACACCTGTGATATAAATAAACTGAGTGGGTCAGGTTGGGAAACCTGGTGAGTACATAGGGTTTTCAACCCACAATAATATAATTATTATGTTTAAACAATCAAACAATCAACCCAATTACCCATCCCCATTATCTTCTTTATTCTTAAGGATCTACCCTAAGAATCAGCTATTTCTCATTCATTCATTCCTAAGGATCATCCTAAGGAAACAACATGAAGTCCATTGTTGCCAATGACACATTGGTCAAGCGCAGCTGCTAATATTGTCACTTAGGCTCAGCTGCCAGAATTAGGACATTTTCTATGAGGCGCTTCTGCCGGTATTGACCTTTAAACACTACTGTCATGGTCATAAGGCTCCCTATTAGGCGCAGCTGCCGATACTATCCTTGGAGCGCAGCTGCTAGGACGTTTACCGTAGATCTAAATCATCTACGGGTTGTGGCGCAGCTGCCAGTGCTCATCTATAGGGTACTAGGTCCACTGCTACCAATGTATACCTATAGGGCACTAGGTCCGTACTACTAATGTTCCTCTATTTCAGCTTTTATCCATCATCATTCATCTACCCATGTTTTACCCAACATATCTTGTAGATATAAAATACTTTATACAGTTTACATCATTTAAAACATGTATAAAAATCTTTCACCAGCATAGACAGCAAGTATTTAGACAATATGCACACATAGCACGTAAATTTATAATAAAATACTTCATATCTATGTGTAAGATGAAAGTAACTATGCACTCACTTGAAAGGTGGTGAGTCGGCACTCGGACAACACTTCGTTACTCTTAAAACAATTATCCCTTGACGAAACCTAGTATCATTACCACTAGAGTTTAGTCTAACGCTTGACGAGACTAATTTAATAGTCTAGCTATTATTACTATTATATAAGCGTTAAATAACACTCAATATAACTCATAATAATAGCCTAAATAATTATTTTAAGGTCCTAACAATGTTACTATAATTAAATAAAATCTATATTAAATATACTATAGGCGTAGCTCACTTACAGCGGGTTTTTATTAAAAACCGGGCTTCGCTGGAGCAGCGTTTCCGAGCCGAAAGCTTTTCTTCTCGGAGCCGTCGGGACCTCCGGGGCTTTCTTCTCGTGATAGGGAGGTTCCCTAGACTTGGGAGGGGTTTAGGGAGGTTAGAGAGAAGTTAGAGAGAGAAAGAAAGGCTTATGGTGTGAAGAAAATATGAGGAGTTCACCCTTGTATTTATAGGAGTTTTATAGTAAGTAGTCTCTAAGCTTCGTCCGTAACTTTTGCATACGAGCTCCATTTTTGTCTGTCTTTTTACCGTTGAGTTCCTATTAATGAGATCTTCAACTTTCATTTAGACCTCGTTGGCTAATTCTCATTCTATCTCGTATTTACAAAACTGTATCGAATTCGCCGCGCTCGAAAAGTAGGGACTAAGCTTCGTCCATAACTTTTGCATACGAGCTCTATTATCGACGTTCTTTATATCCACGCGTTGGTATTTACGAGTACTACAACTTTCATTTAGATCCCGTCGGCTAAAACTCGACCGATCTAAAATTCAGATTTCGGGCTGTGCACTGCTATGCTAAATCTTAGAAAAATCATAACTTCCTCATACGAAGTCAGATTTGGGCGTTCTTTTTATCGATGTTCTTAGTTTAACATATTCTACGACTTTCGTTTAGATCGCTAAGGCTAAATCTCGCTCTATCGTAAATTCACTATTTACGCTTCTCGGTATCGTGACGGTTCCGTCGCGAAACTTCAACGGGTCATAACTTCTTCGTTATAACTCGGTTTTCGGCGTTCTTTATACGTACGAAAACCTTGTAACATACTCTACAACTTGATTAAGATTATTTATTCTAAATAATCTTTTGTCGAAAAGTCGTTTTCGACCCCTATTGCCTCTAATTTGACTAGCCCAGATTTGCGGGCGTTACAATTATCTCCCCCTAAGGATGATTACGTCCCGGAATCATCAACGAAACAGGGTCGTATAATGACTCCATACGTCATCTCTTCATCCTTGGTAATAATTATAACTTCTACATTCCTTCGATTCTATCTTTTAAACTCATTGACTGTAAGAGTACTCGATCGTGCACCTGCTCTCTACCTCAGGTTAGACTCCAAATTATGACCTTCAAGTCACAATCTCGATCCTTGCTGGATACGGACTTGAGATAAGTTCTTTTATTACTACTATAGATCGATGTGTCATATTCTAATGACCTATCATCGTATGTTGCAACACTTAGACTTAGGTCTCTTAGAGTTAAATTCTAAAACAGACTATGCCTTCCTTCATGTTCTAATGTGATATAATCACACTTTAACATTAGGCATTTCTAGCCACCAACTTCTTTAACAACGAGTGTGATACTTCTATTGATCGCTTTGATTTCAACCGTTTGGTTTAAGTCGGACGCTACATCAAACTTGGTTCTCTGAACCACACAACATACTCATCGTAGTCGGACTCGATTCGATATGACCACTAGGGTCGGAATATCAACAATATTCTTAGTCATTACCGAAACGATGGTAACAACACACTTGAATAAAACGAAATCAATTACTAGCTTCTTGGTAACCTTGTGACTTTCCCTGATCCAAGTGTGAGTCATGTGCTTCCGGTAGTATAGGCCTCTACTACCATCCACACCTACTCATACCCGTCCCAAGTATTGTCTCGCAGTTTTCCAAGTCACCATACAAGAAAATCACATAACAGTTTAACACATCAAATATCAAAACGAAGGTTTTATATTATTCCTTAAAATGTTTACATAGGTGTTCAAGTTCACCCTAAACTATGCCCCTAACAGGCTACATCGCGAGGTACTATCTACACGATTACTCCATAACTCGATCCTTGGATGTCAAGCGTTAACTCCTGAATCTTCGCATTGTCATCTGCTTCGTCAAGGATCATTTGAAATGTTCTCGCTTTTTGCTTTGGCGGCACATATGGCTTTGTAGCCCCCTCTCTCTTTGGGTAGTCTTGCTTTCCTTTTTGGACCTTGAAGATCCTTCAAACTTCCGCTTCTCTCCTGACTTATCTTTTTCTAGACCCTTTTCTCTTACCTGGGCCTCTACGTTCTTAGCTGCCCTAACAACTGTTTTCAAGGTAGTTGCCATTTTGACCATTGGGCCAAAGTCAGTGGGCAGTCCGTTAGCAAACCTATCAATCTTGGAGAGTTTAGAAGGCACCAAGTAGGGGAATAGCTTCATCCTCTTGGTGAATGCGGTGGCATACTCATCAACACTCATCTTCCCTTTCTTCAGGTTCTGAAACTCGTTGTTTAGGTCTATCAGATCTATCTCCGAGCAGTACTGCTTTTTCAACTGTTCCAAGAACTCTTCCCATGACATCCTTAAGGCTTCTCCTCGTGGCATCGTATCTGCCAATAGCTTCCACCAGCTCAAGACTCCAGTTTTCAGTTGTCTTACGGCGAAGACATTCTTCTGTTTCTCGCTACAGTCGTAGCTCTCAAACACCATTTCCATCTCGGAGATCCAATCCATAATCTCAACAGGCTTTGGGCTTCCTGAGAGACTTGGTGGTTTCGCACCCAAGAAATTCTTGTACATTCGCCCATCCTTGTCGTTTCTCCTCTCCAGGCCATCTTGAGTCCCCACTTGACTCACTTGGCGACTGTAGTTCCCTTCCTCCGATTGCTCGGGAATCAGCTCAGGTTGCTCAGTGGGCATAGTAGGTTCGTCCCTATTCGACATCCTCCTCATTTCTTCCCTTTATTCAGTTAGCATAGCCCGAATCATGGCTTGAACTCTAGCCATCGTGACTGGCTCAGGTGCAACTTCTTCTACAACAGGTATTTGCTGAACCACTAGGGGTTGGTTCCTATTCTCATTTGCATTCACGTTTCCGCTACGGGTCCTTGCCATCTTGATCTATACACCGAATAAGGTGAATCTAGACCTTTACTTAGGATTGACGTTTAAATCATCCTTATCACTCCGAAACGTTTACATGCTAGTTCTAATATCGTAGTCGTACGTTTAGAATCCTAAACATATAAGGTTTCCAGATCTGGTCGGCAACAGACCATAGATCCGAACAAATAACAGCATATCAGGCACAAGCATTTAGCACATAAAAGCATTTTAGGCACAATTACTAAAATAATCTAGTGCTCACACCTCACAATCATCGCTTAACATTCTAAGTTTAAGTCTAGAAATAAATCCATATTCCTAGTTCGCTTAAATTAATGCTCTGATACCAACTGTGACATCCCCATTTTCACGGCCAAAAAAATACCGATGTTGTTTATGCTTTATAAAAATCAGAGTACTTCATTTTATAAAAATGTTGCGGAATTTGTTCCCAGAAAAACATGGTAAATACGTTATTAAAACATTTTCGAAGAAACGTATTTATTTCATTTTAAAACGTTTGGGATGTCATTGTTAATACAGAAACATAAGCATAAACAGAACTTACAATTATTTACACTAGTGATCTACATCTCTTTAAATCTCTCAGTGTAATGTCACTTCATATCAACACCTGTGATATAAATAAACTGAGTGGGTCAGGTTGGGAAACCTGGTGAGTACATAGGGTTTTCAACCCACAATAATATAATTATTATGTTTAAACAATCAAACAATCAACCCAATTACCCATCCCCATTATCTTCTTTATTCTTAAGGATCTACCCTAAGAATCAGCTATTTCTCATTCATTCATTCCTAAGGATCATCCTAAGGAAACAACATGAAGTCCATTGTTGCCAATGATACATTGGTCAAGCGCAGCTGCTAATATTGTCACTTAGGCTCAGCTGCCAGAATTAGGACATTTTCTATGAGGCGCTTCTGCCGGTATTGACCTTTAAACACTACTGTCATGGTCATAAGGCTCCCTATTAGGCGCAGCTGCCGATACTATCCTTGGAGCGCAGCTGCTAGGACGTTTACCGTAGATCTAAATCATCTACGGGTTGTGGCGCAGCTGCCAGTGCTCATCTATAGGGTACTAGGTCCACTGCTACCAATGTATACCTATAGGGCACTAGGTCCGTACTACTAATGTTCCTCTATTTCAGCTTTTATCCATCATCATTCATCTACCCATGTTTTACCCAACATATCTTGTAGATATAAAATACTTTATACAGTTTACATCATTTAAAACATGTATAAAAATCTTTCACCAGCATAGACAGCAAGTATTTAGACAATATGCACACATAGCACGTAAATTTATAATAAAATACTTCATATCTATGTGTAAGATGAAAGTAACTATGCACTCACTTGAAAGGTGGTGAGTCGGCACTCGGACAACACTTCGTTACTCTTGAAACAATTATCCCTTGACGAAACCTAGTATCATTACCACTAGAGTTTAGTCTAACGCTTGACGAGACTAATTTAATAGTCTAGCTATTATTACTATTATATAAGCGTTAAATAACACTCAATATAACTCATAATAATAGCCTAAATAATTATTTTAAGGTCCTAACAATGTTACTATAATTAAATAAAATCTATATTAAATATACTATAGGCGTAGCTCACTTACAGCGGGTTTTTATTAAAAACCGGGCTTCGCTGGAGCAGCGTTTCCGAGCCGAAAGCTTTTCTTCTCGGAGCCGTCGGGACCTCCGGGGCTTTCTTCTCGTGATAGGGAGGTTCCCTAGACTTGGGAGGGGTTTAGGGAGGTTAGAGAGAAGTTAGAGAGAGAAAGAAAGGCTTATGGTGTGAAGAAAATATGAGGAGTTCACCCTTGTATTTATAGGAGTTTTATAGTAAGTAATCTCTAAGCTTCGTCCGTAACTTTTGCATACGAGCTCCATTTTTGTCTGTCTTTTTACCGTTGAGTTCCTATTAATGAGATCTTCAACTTTCATTTAGACCTCGTTGGCTAATTCTCATTCTATCTCGTATTTACAAAACTGTATCGAATTCGCCGCGCTCGAAAAGTAGGGACTAAGCTTCGTCCATAACTTTTGCATACGAGCTCCATTTTTGTCTGTCTTTTTACCGTTGAGTTCCTATTAATGAGATCTTCAACTCTCATTTAGACCTCGTTGGCTAATTCTCATTCTATCTCGTATTTACAAAACTGTATCGAATTCGCCGCGCTCGAAAAGTAGGGACTAAGCTTCGTCCATAACTTTTGCATACGAGCTCTATTATCGACGTTCTTTATATCCACGCGTTGGTATTTACGAGTACTACAACTTTCATTTAGATCCCGTCGGCTAAAAATCGACCGATCTAAAATTCAGATTTCGGGCTGTGCACTGCTATGCTAAATCTTAGAAAAATCATAACTTCCTCATACGAAGTCAGATTTGGGCGTTCTTTTTATCGATGTTCTTAGTTTAACATATTCTACGACTTTCGTTTAGATCGCTAAGGCTAAATCTCGCTCTATCGTAAATTCACTATTTACGCTTCTCGGTATCGTGACGGTTCCGTCGCGAAACTTCAACGGGTCATAACTTCTTCGTTATAACTCGGTTTTCGGCGTTCTTTATACGTACGAAAACCTTGTAACATACTCTACAACTTGATTAAGATTATTTATTCTAAATAATCTTTTGTCGAAAAGTCGTTTTCGACCCCTATTGCCTCTAATTTGACTAGCCCAGATTTGCGGGCGTTACAATTATCTCCCCCTAAGGATGATTACGTCCCGGAATCATCAACGAAACAGGGTCGTATAATGACTCCATACGTCATCTCTTCATCCTTGGTAATAATTATAACTTCTACATTCCTTCGATTCTATCTTTTAAACTCATTGACTGTAAGAGTACTCGATCGTGCACCTGCTCTCTACCTCAGGTTAGACTCCAAATTATGACCTTCAAGTCACAATCTCGATCCTTGCTGGATACGGACTTGAGATAAGTTCTTTTATTACTACTATAGATCGATGTGTCATATTCTAATGACCTATCATCGTATGTTGCAACACTTAGACTTAGGTCTCTTAGAGTTAAATTCTAAAACAGACTATGCCTTCCTTCATGTTCTAATGTGATATAATCACACTTTAACATTAGGCATTTCTAGCCACCAACTTCTTTAACAACGAGTGTGATACTTCTATTGATCGCTTTGATTTCAACCGTTTGGTTTAAGTCGGACGCTACATCAAACTTGGTTCTCTGAACCACACAACATACTCATCGTAGTCGGACTCGATTCGATATGACCACTAGGGTCGGAATATCAACAATATTCTTAGTCATTACCGAAACGATGGTAACAACACACTTGAATAAAACGAAATCAATTACTAGCTTCTTGGTAACCTTGTGACTTTCCCTGATCCAAGTGTGAGTCATGTGCTTCCGGTAGTATAGGCCTCTACTACCATCCACACCTACTCATACCCGTCCCAAGTATTGTCTCGCAGTTTTCCAAGTCACCATACAAGAAAATCACATAACAGTTTAACACATCAAATATCAAAACGAAGGTTTTATATTATTCCTTAAAATGTTTACATAGGTGTTCAAGTTCACCCTAAACTATGCCCCTAACAGGCTACATCGCGAGGTACTATCTACACGATTACTCCATAACTCGATCCTTGGATGTCAAGCGTTAACTCCTGAATCTTCGCATTGTCATCTGCTTCGTCAAGGATCATTTGAAATATTCTCGCTTTTTGCTTTGGCGGCACATATGGCTTTGTAGCCCCCTCTCTCTTTGGGTAGTCTTGCTTTCCTTTTTGGACCTTGAAGATCCTTCAAACTTCCGCTTCTCTCCTGACTTATCTTTTTCTAGACCCTTTTCTCTTACCTGGGCCTCTACGTTCTTAGCTGCCCTAACAACTGTTTTCAAGGTAGTTGCCATTTTGACCATTGGGCCAAAGTCAGTGGGCAGTCCGTTAGCAAACCTATCAATCTTGGAGAGTTTAGAAGGCACCAAGTAGGGGAATAGCTTCATCCTCTTGGTGAATGCGGTGGCATACTCATCAACACTCATCTTCCCTTTCTTCAGGTTCTGAAACTCGTTGTTTAGGTCTATCAGATCTATCTCCGAGCAGTACTGCATTTTCAACTGTTCCAAGAACTCTTCCCATGACATCCTTAAGGCTTCTCCTCGTGGCATCGTATCTGCCAATAGCTTCCACCAGCTCAAGACTCCAGTTTTCAGTTGTCTTACGGCGAAGACATTCTTCTGTTTCTCGCTACAGTCGTAGCTCTCAAACACCATTTCCATCTCGGAGATCCAATCCATAATCTCAACAGGCTTTGGGCTTCCTGAGAGACTTGGTGGTTTCGCACCCAAGAAATTCTTGTACATTCGCCCATCCTTGTCGTTTCTCCTCTCCAGGCCATCTTGAGTCCCCACTTGACTCACTTGGCGACTGTAGTTCCCTTCCTCCGATTGCTCGGGAATCAGCTCAGGTTGCTCAGTGGGCATAGTAGGTTCGTCCCTATTCGACATCCTCCTCATTTCTTCCCTTTATTCAGTTAGCATAGCCCGAATCATGGCTTGAACTCTAGCCATCGTGACTAGCTCAGGTGCAACTTCTTCTACAAACAGGTATTTGCTGAACCACTAGGGGTTGGTTCCTATTCTCATTTGCATTCACGTTTCCGCTACGGGTCCTTGCCATCTTGATCTATACACCGAATAAGGTGAATCTAGACCTTTACTTAGGATTGACGTTTAAATCATCCTTATCACTCCGAAACGTTTACATGCTAGTTCTAATATCGTAGTCGTACGTTTAGAATCCTAAACATATAAGGTTTCCAGATCTGGTCGGCAACAGACCATAGATCCGAACAAATAACAGCATATCAGGCACAAGCATTTAGCACATAAAAGCATTTTAGGCACAATTACTAAAATAATCTAGTGCTCACACCTCACAATCATCGCTTAACATTCTAAGTTTAAGTCTAGAAATAAATCCATATTCCTAGTTCGCTTAAATTAATGCTCTGATACCAACTGTGACATCCCCATTTTCACGGCCAAAAAAAGACCGATGTTGTTTATGCTTTATAAAAATCAGAGTACTTCATTTTATAAAAATGTTGCGGAATTTGTTCCCAGAAAAACATGGTAAATACGTTATTAAAACATTTTCGAAGAAACGTATTTATTTCATTTTAAAACGTTTGGGATGTCATTGTTAATACAGAAACATAAGCATAAACAGAACTTACAATTATTTACACTAGTGATCTACATCTCTTTAAATCTCTCAGTGTAATGTCACTTCATATCAACACCTGTGATATAAATAAACTGAGTGGGTCAGGTTGGGAAACCTGGTGAGTACATAGGGTTTTCAACCCACAATAATATAATTATTATGTTTAAACAATCAAACAATCAACCCAATTACCCATCCCCATTATCTTCTTTATTCTTAAGGATCTACCCTAAGAATCAGCTATTTCTCATTCATTCATTCCTAAGGATCATCCTAAGGAAACAACATGAAGTCGATTGTTGCCAATGACACATTGGTCAAGCGCAGCTGCTAATATTGTCACTTAGGCTCAGCTGCCAGAATTAGGACATTTTCTATGAGGCGCTTCTGCCGGTATTGACCTTTAAACACTACTGTCATGGTCATAAGGCTCCCTATTAGGCGCAGCTGCCGATACTATCCTTGGAGCGCAGCTGCTAGGACGTTTACCGTAGATCTAAATCATCTACGGGTTGTGGCGCAGCTACCAGTGCTCATCTATAGGGTACTAGGTCCACTGCTACCAATGTATACCTATAGGGCACTAGGTCCGTACTACTAATGTTCCTCTATTTCAGCTTTTATCCATCATCATTCATCTACCCATGTTTTACCCAACATATCTTGTAGATATAAAATACTTTATACAGTTTACATCATTTAAAACATGTATAAAAATCTTTCACCAGCATAGACAGCAAGTATTTAGACAATATGCACACATAGCACGTAAATTTATAATAAAATACTTCATATCTATGTGTAAGATGAAAGTAACTATGCACTCACTTGAAAGGTGGTGAGTCGGCACTCGGACAACACTTCGTTACTCTTAAAACAATTATCCCTTGACGAAACCTAGTATCATTACCACTAGAGTTTAGTCTAACGCTTGACGAGACTAATTTAATAGTCTAGCTATTATTACTATTATATAAGCGTTAAATAACACTCAATATAACTCATAATAATAGCCTAAATAATTATTTTAAGGTCCTAACAATGTTACTATAATTAAATAAAATCTATATTAAATATACTATAGGCGTAGCTCACTTACAGCGGGTTTTTATTAAAAACCGGGCTTCGCTGGAGCAGCGTTTCCGAGCCGAAAGCTTTTCTTCTCGGAGCCGTCGGGACCTCCGGGGCTTTCTTCTCGTGATAGGGAGGTTCCCTAGACTTGGGAGGGGTTTAGGGAGGTTAGAGAGAAGTTAGAGAGAGAAAGAAAGGCTTATGGTGTGAAGAAAATATGAGGAGTTCACCCTTGTATTTATAGGAGTTTTATAGTAAGTAATCTCTAAGCTTCGTCCGTAACTTTTGCATACGAGCTCCATTTTTGTCTGTCTTTTTACCGTTGAGTTCCTATTAATGAGATCTTCAACTTTCATTTAGACCTCGTTGGCTAATTCTCATTCTATCTCGTATTTACAAAACTGTATCGAATTCGCCGCGCTCGAAAAGTAGGGACTAAGCTTCGTCCATAACTTTTGCATACGAGCTCCATTTTTGTCTGTCTTTTTACCGTTGAGTTCCTATTAATGAGATCTTCAACTCTCATTTAGACCTCGTTGGCTAATTCTCATTCTATCTCGTATTTACAAAACTGTATCGAATTCGCCGCGCTCGAAAAGTAGGGACTAAGCTTCGTCCATAACTTTTGCATACGAGCTCTATTATCGACGTTCTTTATATCCACGCGTTGGTATTTACGAGTACTACAACTTTCATTTAGATCCCGTCGGCTAAAAATCGACCGATCTAAAATTCAGATTTCGGGCTGTGCACTGCTATGCTAAATCTTAGAAAAATCATAACTTCCTCATACGAAGTCAGATTTGGGCGTTCTTTTTATCGATGTTCTTAGTTTAACATATTCTACGACTTTCGTTTAGATCGCTAAGGCTAAATCTCGCTCTATCGTAAATTCACTATTTACGCTTCTCGGTATCGTGACGGTTCCGTCGCGAAACTTCAACGGGTCATAACTTCTTCGTTATAACTCGGTTTTCGGCGTTCTTTATACGTACGAAAACCTTGTAACATACTCTACAACTTGATTAAGATTATTTATTCTAAATAATCTTTTGTCGAAAAGTCGTTTTCGACCCCTATTGCCTCTAATTTGACTAGCCCAGATTTGCGGGCGTTACAGTAAAAACTCGAGTTCAACCGGACCTATAAAATAACTAAAAACTGGTAATGTGGTTTAGATCTTCCGCAAGAAACCACACCACATAACTTATCAAACCGCACGAAACCACACCACACAATGCAGTTTAGAGCTTTCACGGTGTGATTCACGGTTTCCAAAAAACTAAAATCGCATATGCGGTGTGGGTTGTAGTTTTGGCTCTAAACCACTCTGCGAACATCCATAGTTCCCACTAAACCATCAACTCCTACTCCCACTTCACCTTCGGCCCTTACTCTGACGACACCGACTTTCTCCGGTTAAACTAAACCCATTTTCAGATAATAATCCAAGATCTCTCCGACATTGATTCACCAGTGTTTCCCGATAATCCATGAGAACTGGTCAACATACCTTCGTCCAAACTCCTGATGACGAAGTCAAAATCGTACAAGTTTAACCTACATGTAATCCTACAATGCGCAAATGTTGATAAGATGCTCAGATTTGCAAAATGAAGATATTACCTCGAAAAATAAAGTGTAAAATTAAGATTTCACCCTTTGTCGGAAACTGAAGCTCGAAGAAGTTATATGCAGAACAATATCATCATAGCCTCGAGTTTCACCTTTCACTCTAAAGGTATATAAATTGAAGCAAATAGTTGCAAATCGAGAGAGAGAGAGAGAGAGAGAGAGAGAGAGAGATAGAGAGAGAGATGGGTGGGCCCAAGGTGAGTTTTTAAATAGATTTAAATAAAGAAAACAAAAAATATATAAAATGATAAATAAGTTTGTTTATGTTGGCGGTGGACTATATTTTAAAAGTTTTGAAATCACATAGACTATCTATGAAGTTTTTTAAACTTAGGGACTATATCCTAGATTTCATGAAACCACAAGGACCATTTATGAGGTTTTGTCTAAATAAATAAGTTAAATATAAAAATAAAAATAAATTGATATAAAAAATTTAATATAAAAGTTCTAAAATGAAAACAATAAATTAAACTGAGATTTATTTACACTTAAAAAGTTAAGAAGATTATAGATGATGGACTAGTGTTGCCAATTAGCAAAACCTGAAGACTAGTATTGACCTAGTCAATGACCAACTGGCTAAAATGTGAAAAGAAAAAATTTATAAAAAGGTTAGTTAAATGGTGTTAAATATAAAAATAATGAAGGTTACAAGCCATTTTTACCAAATATCGAGAGTTGGAAGCTAGTTAATGGTTTCCTACCTCATTAACTTAAGAAAATGATTTGGAGAGGGGAGGAGAGCACCTTTGGCGATGTTGAAGCTCCCCTGGAGATCTAGGGTTCATCTTTGAGAAGAAGAGCTACCATTCAAAGTAGATCATCTCCATTAGTGATTTACGATATAACCTTCTTCATTCTATTCAAAATTCTAACAAAGAGTTTTGGTTTGAGCCCCAAATCTGATGATAGTGATTATTATGTTAGATGTTAGATTCATTGTTGATTTTGATGTTAGAACTCCAATTCTTCATTGAACCAACTCTAATTTGGTTTTAATGGAGTTTTGGTTGACATGTTAAGCTTCAAGTTCCATTAATGGAGGAAAAGCTCCATGAACCTTGAGTTTGGAAGTTTTGGATGATTAAACTTATGATTTTAATGATTCAAATCAATCTCAGGGATCTAGAGTGTTTCTTGTACATTAGTTGTCATGGAATGAATCAATTGAAGCAACCTCTAATAGATCTAGTTTTCAGAAGAATTTAATGGATGGAATCCCTGATTCCATTCCACGGATTCCAATAATTGAGGTGTAACACCGGAATCTTGAGGTACATTATTCATAATTAAATTGTCACTTTGGGGATTACCACGGTGTAGTGGAGGCACCACGACGACGTGGCGAGGTGAAATGGATCGCGCGTTCATTCAAGTCACCACGGTATGTCAGTATTGGCCACGACGTGGTGGAGGATGGCACACAAACCCTATTTTTCCAGGTTTACTCCTTATTTAAAGGAATGAGGAGGCTATGGTTTGCTTATCCTCAGCCTCAATCAGTTCCCTCAAGCCCCAAAGAAGCCCTAATCACTTTCTTCCATTATTGAGCTAGTTTTGGTGTTCCTTGAAGCTAACGGAGGAAGAAGGAAGAAGAAAGAAGCAAAGATCAAGCAAGCAAGTTTCCATTCTTCACCCTAGCACTCTTCTAGACCTTTGTAAGTGTCCAGGACTCAATTTTTATCGTGATAGGTTTCTAGATCTTGAGTTTTGTCCCATTAACTTCTTATTCTTCTTTGTTGAGATGATTAGATCTCATAAAGTTTGCAACTTTATGAATCCATGGGACATTTGGAGTATTGTGTGCCATGGATATGGTGTTTGGTTGAGTTTTTAGTCCATGCATGAGATTAGGTCATAAAACCCTCATTTTGACCTAATATGGGTTCAATACATGCATTGGACATGCATTTCTATAAAGCACCAACCGTTGGGTTGGTTTTGGTGCTAGAATCATTTTTGGAAATGATGGATTTTGGACCTTATGGAATAAGTGCTTATTGGTTATGTTATTGCATTATTAAGCCTTTTGGGACCTTTGGATGGTCCTAATGGATAAAGTTAGAAACTTTATCCTTCAAGATCACATTTTGGACCGGACTTGAGCTTTGGGGTTCTTGGAATTGAAGAAAGCAACTTAATGCATTAAGTTGTTGGAACCTCGGCAACCATATCATGGTTCTAGGTCACCACGGCGTGACGGCCAGGATTTTCCCACCTGTTTAGTCGTATGCGGACCATGGCTTGGCCAAGGAAGACCATGTCGTGGCGACCGGTTGAAGTCAACATGGACCGTTGACTTTGACTTGATGTTGAGGGTTAACTTTTGACTAATAAACTTTGTTTAGCTAATGATAAGAAGATTAAGGTCTTGCCTTGTGTGATTATCTAGATGGAGTTAGCACCTGATGTGGGATTTTGAGAGCGTTTTTTTCTTTTGAGCTGCTTTGCGAGGTGATTTTTCCTTAACTATACTCGTGGGTCGAAGGCACCAATATCGGGCCACTGAATTATGTCTTCATAAACTTGATTAAAAATCGTCTTTAGTAGTTGTTTGCTTAGTTTTTAGTTAATTGAGGTGATTTGGTTAATCTAAACTTGCAAAATCAGATAAAAAAAACCCCCCACTTTAGTTATTGTTTTTAGATTAATTTCCAGTAGTTATTTTAGTATATAAATATTGTTCCCTGAGTTCGACACCCGGCTTACCTAAACTATCATATAAATTGAGTAAGTACACTACCTAAGTGCAATCAATTAGTTAAGTAGGCTAGGTTTATAAATTTAAAACTGGTAGTATATAAATTATACATAAATGATTAAAGTGTAAAAACGAGTTTATAAGAGTCCTAAGGGTATTTTGGTCAATTTTGTAACCAAAAGGTTGTAATTGTGTATATGTGATTGTTGAGATGAAATGAAGAGTAAGAAGCATATGAGAGCATTCAAACAAATTCAATGTGAGTACTATCTAATCCATGTCCCATAAATGAATTACGATGATTTCAAAATATGAAGCATCTAAATCTCGTACGAATTATTGGCTTTGTGTTTTTGATATATGTGAATCTATTTGTGAATTGCATGAAAATTCTTTTATAAAGATTTTTGAAAAAGAGTAAAATAGTTTGAATGGTTTTAAGAGTTTTTATCATGAATCCATATACATTCATATAAAAATGGGAAATGACTAGTGTGTCATTCCAAAGTCCACGGAAAAGAGACTTATAATGATCAATGATGCGGTATGGTATTCTAGACATCCCCCAATGTGCATGACGATAACTACCTTATGTACGGGACCAATGAATGATAGCTTACTCATACCCTTGATTACGAACAATAAAGAAATGAGATAAGTCATGATGTAGTTTGCTATGTGCTAACTATATCATAGTGTTAATTATTATCAAAAAACAAAACAATAAGTATAACGATAAGTGAAGTCTCAAAAATGATGGGTGTAGTCACATATTGCATTGTCTTGGGTCACCTAGTTGTATAGATTTGATGATGCAAAATATATACACTATAGTTATAGTTAGAAGATATGCTGATGGAAGTTCATACGTCGAAGAATAAAGAACATCCCATGATGACTGAAAGACCCTGAAGACTCTATCAACACCAAATGAATGAAGACACCATCTACTGAAGACTCATCAATGTGTCTAGATGATGATGGTTATACACTAGTGACACATTGATCAAATGATATGTTGATGATACTCACTGATGGTCATTCATTATCTGTTGCAGCTGAAGCTGATCAACTTGACCCTGATGCTGATGACTGAAGCTAAAGCTGATCTCCAGATGGTGAAGCTGATGCTCTGATCAGCTTCTGAAGTGTTGGTTCTAATATCCAAATCTGGAGAAGATCTTATATGATCCATTCGTTATTTACATGTTTAGTTTATATTTAGATTAGATACAATCCATCGATTTAAGGGATTCACTAGATTAGATTAGTATATATATACAACATTAGGGTTAACCCTAATGTTGAACGTCTTGTAAAACAGCATGGTGTCATAATCGTCTTTGTGACAACCTGTTTTCTTGGTGAAAACAAACCCTTTCTTGGTGAAAGAAACAATTTGGAGAATCTCTTGTGTTCTTTATTTTTTCTGTTCTTCATTGTTCTTTCTTATTTATATTCGATCTTCGAATCTACAAAGGGTTTGGGACTTTCAATTGGTGTCAGAGCCGTTTAGAACATCCGTTCTAAGATCTGTTGAAGATTTAGAAGTTCAAACTTTATTCATAAACTGGAAAATTTGAAGAAGAAGAAGAAGAAGATATCTTATGCAATCATCCAAACATGAACAATACTCCAGAATCAGAGAAATGAGAGTATGGTATGTGTCCTTATCTTTGGTATTATCTAACTATATCAAGTATGTTTGGTCCTTATAATATTTCCCAGATGAGAGAAGAATTTATAAGCGGAAGGATCAACAAAGATACAAAAGTTTGTGATGAAAAAAAAAGCAAAGAGAGTTCGAAAAATAAAAGGGTTGTTGATGCAAGTCCTTTATCATGTTTTCTTGATCTGATGTAAGACCCAAAGGCACCTCTATCTTTGTTCTTCATTGTTGAACTTGATCTGAAAGAAAAAAAAATCATAAATCAGAATCAAGAAGATATTGAAGTGTTGAAGAAAGAAATATCAGATCTAAAGGAGAAGATTAAAGAAAATGGTGTGAAGAAGAAAGTATATAAAGAATACTCATCTTCAAGAAGCCCTATTTTTCACCCTTATGAACATCACATCCTGTCAAACGTTCTCAAGTTGCGAAGACTCATCTCACCATATCAAGACCCAAGCTCTAGCTCCAACCCCAAACATTAAAAGATCTAATGCCGATAAGTTTTCTAATGTATGTTCTTGGTCCACTAACTCTTCTTACATGGAATCATGCACAAAGAAAAGGAAGTTAAATCACACTAAGTCAAAGAAGGTGTGTGTTCCAAAGAAGTCATCTCTAGATCCAAGGAAGTTGAAGCAAGTATGGGTTCCCAAAAATTTGTATTCACAATTTGAAATAAAGCCATGTAGAGAAGTCAGACAAAAGAAATGGAATCTAAAGTATCTTGGAAAGTTTGTTGAAGAAAGTTACAAAAAGAAAAAAGGAGTTCAGAGTTGTGGAACTGACATTTTTGCATCTAGTCAAAGGCATTCAGAAAAGGGAGGTATGTTTCAAAACCCATTCTCAAAAGGGTTCCTAAGTCTTTGTGTTAAATATGATGATATGAGAGACTCTAAATTTTCAAAGTTCATATTTTGATGTCTTTCTCATTAATCAAAAAAGCCATGAAAAGGTATGTCTATTTTGGTTTCCAATTTTTAGTTAATTGTAGTCAGATTTAGTTCACTTAATATGTTTATTTCAGTTTTTTAGTTATACTTAAAAAAAATTCTAAAAGTGTTTAATTCATTTTATTACATTTTACTATTTTTTTAATTGTGTCTAGTTGTACATTATTTTTAAGTTTTATACAAAAGTTCTAATAATTGTCTTTCTATTTAAAAAATTGTTTTTCAAAAGTTTTTAATTAGTTTTATTTTTGGTTAAACCTATAAATACAAAAATAATAGGTTTTAATTACTTTTCTTTAAAGTTTTCCAATCATGGTGGTTCAAATGTATACTTTCTATTAGTTTCATAGAAATATAAAGGGGGAAATGCTTGTAACAACGAAGGGAAAAGAGATATGGTGTCAAACCTTGCCAGGGGACAAATTTAACGATGTGTATGATGTTAAAATTATCTATGAACATTAGAACTTATTTATCCCCTAAAGATCCTAACAGTTGTATCTTTTTGTGTGTTTAAAGTTTCTTTATCTCAGGCACTAATCTGCAGTTGAACAAGTGATAGCATGGATGTTTGATCACATAATGTTTCTTTTTACTAAGAATTGATAGGTTCTAATGGGTATTGGTGACAGTCTACCTAATGTGTTAATACACATTTGGTTTAAGATTTGCAATCTCATTACACCATTTTAATGAAACTGACGAGAAAGGTTATGATCATACACTATGCTGATAGAGTGTCTCAAAGTACTGAAAGAAATGAACCACAAGTTTAGGGGGAGCAATCAAGGTTACCAAAGGCAAATTAGCTAAAAATTGACTTGCAGGTAGAAATGGTTTTTGAAGCTGAGACCTATGCTTCATTTGTCTTGGTCTCTTGTGGTAATATCATTGTACCTTTCATGATTTGACGGTGGCATTTCATAAGCCAAGTATGTAACTTTTGACAAATCAATGTCCCTGGAACAAATGTCGCCTCATATGCCTTAAGTCTCGTATCTTCTAACAGTTAATGATCTGATGAAACTTCACTTCAGAAGTCTTTAACCCAACAGGTCATAATCTTATTTGTTAAGACTAAATGAGCCATCCATCTCTTGTGTTGAATCTAATAGCAAGGTCTATTCTTCAACTAAGAGATATTACCTGGTCACAAATGAAAATTCTTATAAGGCAAGGATGTTATCCCCTCTCTTAGCCAATCTTTTTCTCATGTCCTTGACCTCGTAGACTGAGGTATGGCATCTTACCATTACGAATTGATGGTGAATCTTTGATTCTAGACTGCAACTAACTCTATGATGCAAGGATTAAACCACTTCTTGTCGATGGGTTATAATTGTCAATGATTCATGTTGATTTCACCTTAGCGTGAATGAGACACCCTACTTATTTTCCATAAATCTTCTTTATAGAACATGATGATTCACTGTCCAATACCACACATTGATAAAAGCTCGAAAGTCAGTGTCTATGGTTAGACTATGTATCGTAGTCTATCACACGCACTAACCCATTCATATCCTCATCATTCTTCTTGAAAGTTTTATGATTCAGTGTCAAATACCAGACACTGATGAGAACTTGAAAACTCTGTGTCGATGGGTATATCATGTACCATGATGTATTACACATACCTACCCACTTTTTCCCTTTATTCATCTAATAAAATAAGTTGATTATTCAGCGTATAAAACCATATGCTGATGAGACTACACAATTTTGTGCAAATGATATACTATTGCAACAACACAATGGTGTGATACACCTAGCTTATTCTCTAACTTTATTTGATGTTTCTTTTTATTTCAGGTTACTTGTTGTCTCTTAAAAAAAATAAAAAATCAAAAAGAGGCAGTACCTATTGATGTTGTCAAAAGGGGGGAGACATGTCTAGTTCTACTACATTGTTACTTGATCATTCCTTGAATAGCAGACACTCTTGAAAGAAGAAGGTTTTAAATCTAAGGGGGAGCAGAAATCAACATATTACTTCAGTTGTATTTATCTATTAGTTCTTCCTTTATTAGTTTGGTATTGACATCATCAAATTGGGGGAGATTGTTGGGTCACCCAGTTATATAGATTTAATGATGCAAAATATATACGCTATAGTTATAGTTAGAAGATATGCTGATAGAAGTTCATATGTCAAAGACTGAAGAACATCCCTTGATGACTAAAAGACCCTGAAGACTCTATCAGCACCAAAGGAATGAATACACCATCTACTGAAGACTAATCAGTGTGTCCAAACGTTGATGGTTGTACATTGATTAGATGATACGATGATGATACTCACTGATGGTCATTCATTATCTACTGAAGCAGAAGCCGATCAGCTTGACCCTAACACTGATGGTTGAAGTTGAAGTTGATCTCCAGATGTTGAAGTTGATGCTTTGATCAGCTTCTGAAGTGTTGGTGTTGATATCCGAATCTGAAGAAGATCTGAGCTGGTCCATTCCTGATTTACATGTTCAGTTTATATTTAGATTAGATAAAATCCCTTGATTGAAGGGATTCACTAGATTAGATAAGTATATATATATATATATATATATATATATATATATATATATATATATATATATATATATATATATATATATACACACACAACATTTGGGTTAACCTTAATGTTGAGCGTCTTGTAAAACGGCTTGATGTCGTAACTGTCTTTGTGACAACCCGTTTTCTTGGTGAAAATAAAATGTTTATTGCTGAAAGAGACAATTTGGAGAATCTTTTGTGTTCTTTATTTTTTTCTGTTCTTCATTATTATTTCTTGTTTATATTCGATCTTCAAATCTGCAAAGGGTTTGGGACTTTCACATTGCATACTTTATGTGCTATGAAGGTTATAATTTGAAAATATCTTTTTTGGAAAAAGTGTCCAAGGTCATAACTAGTGGTGATATATCTATAATAATAGGGTCCTTTTGGGTTGCCCTTAAGACCTATTCAAGCAATTAAAAGACAAAAAAAAAATAGGAGAAACTAGTTTATTAATTTGTCTTGATTTGATAATTTAATTAGAAGCTAATATGTAATTAATTGGAAGTTAATTAATTACAATGACTTGATGCTAATTAATTAAAAGAGTTTAATTAACAAATACAATCCAAGGGCGAATTCAACAATAAGGCGTTTGTTTTGGCTCTAAGCAATTAGAAGCCTATAAATAAGGAGTTATGGATTAGATCCTAGATGCTCCTAATCCTAGAAATTTTATTCACCCTTGCCTCTCCTTAAGGATTGACTAAAATGAACCCTTTTAGGGTTTATGGTTTCGTTTTTCCTTTTCCTCTCCCATGGTTTTATTGTTTTACTCTTTTGGTGTTCTTGGGTGTGATATCATTCTAGGGATTCTACTTTGGGTCCTTACATCCTAGCAAAGGTGGCAAGAACTCAATCTCTAGCTTCTAAAAAGACATGTTTCTTGTTTATCTTGTAGTTGTAATAATTGAATGAATTGTATGATCCTTATAGGTTGGATAATCACATAGGAATTCTTATATGCTTCTGTAGGTTCTGAATAATATTCCTAAAACCTTTCAATCTTAAGATAAAGAGAGTAATTATTTGTAAAAATAGTTTTGATAAGACATAATTAATATTCTTAAAATTAAAAGAAATGAGTTTTCTATTATAGAGTTAAGATTTTGGAAAATAGTTTACAAATGATTTTGGGGATACATCATAGGTCAATGAATGAGTCATTCATTCGCTACAAACGTGCGGAAATATTGATATTACTCACTAGGCATTCCTAATGTGTAACATACTCTTTTGACATGTATTCAGGTGCAATTAGTGATCGAGGATCAGAGAATCTTAGTACATTTTGAAAGCCATTGTGATGTAGTGGTAGCTTGCTTATGTAATGATATTTGAATTGTTAACCCTCATCTTAAACCTCTTTGAAAAAACTGAAATTGTTTTTTAAAACTTTCAAGACTTTTGGGACCATTTTCCGCAAATGACGTTTAATTATTTTAAAAAGTGATTTAAATGGTTTTTAAATATAAAGCCAAGAGAGGGGTGTTTCAGGAGGTAATGCAGATGAAGATTGAAACCAATGAAGAGAGACTAGTCCAAGAACATGAAAAATATTATATGTTGGAATTGCAAGTAGAATATCACTTCATAAATCAGTGTCAAAAACCTTTGTCTGATAAAGGCGAGAAGGAGATAAATGTGACAACATATTTTGACGATGCCATGATTTTCTATGTATGTGTTTCGTTCAAACTAATCATTGTTGAGAAGTAATGCAAAATTCCAAGTATTGCAGTGGAAAGATGAGGCTAGCTGATAACAAGAGTCTCGATACTATGAGTGTTGGGGATGTTGTCCTTAAAATAACTTTAGGTACAAATTGGACATTGAAAATGTCAAGTATATTCCAGAATGAAAGAACGACAAACATTCAATTACAATTGCAAACAAAAAAAAGACGAAAGATTTACGTGACTCACATGATTCAGATAATCGTGCTACTTCTGTTGTTTATTGATGTGTCTGTTTTGCTAGCCTTTTGTTAGTTATTTTTAATAAAATCCGACGTTCTAAAAAAAGATAATCGTGTTATATCCACACTCAAACTAGAGAGGTTTTTTTTATTAATTTCATAATAAAGATTACAATTACATTGAGATTATATATGAAGAACTAGTTCAATTCGAAGCATATGAAACTGTCTAGTCGGTTTAGGACACCAACACAATATAAAACCATACTTAGTGTTTATTTTTCACCAACACTATTTCCGATAGTTGGCATAGGCCTCGCAAGGGGCAGCTCCTGAGCCCCCCTTGACCCTCGTCTACTCGTCCGCTCATTCAAGAGCATGGTGTTATTAAGGCAACCAACATGATGTTACTATTGTTGGTCAAGTTGCTTTGGAGCATTGATATCATAATAATTTAAAGCCACTCCGAAACAAATATAATAATTTAAAGCCACTCCGAAACAAATAAATGAGCTTTTGAAGTTTTTTATATCATATATGCGTTATCATCATTCATCAATATCTTATTTTATTTTCTCGCTTGGTGCCTATTTTTCGTAAGAAATGGATCAAACAACTTCACATATGTACGTTTGTCGCATTTAAGTTTTTCAAATAGAAAGTGATCTCTTTAGTATATGTATGGAAAACAAAATTATCTACATTCTGAGAAAATTTATAGTAATACATTAATAATAAAGCACATAAATAAATCATGCCAACAAGGTTGGATATGTGGTGACGAGGACCATTCCCGTGAATCAATTGAATGGTAAACTAACTGCTACTACTACCCTACTATCCTCCATTAACTATCCCTTAGTTTACCAACATAATTTATTTTGTTTTATTAATATATGTATTTTAATACAAAACATAAAAAATTAGAAAGTTTTAAAAAAAAAATTAAACGCGTATGCCCTATTATTTACATAAATGTTTTTTTTTTATAAAAAGATAAGATTTATAGAAATTGAAAATTGTAACATGGTCCCACCATAGTGCCAAAGGATACGCCGGCATTGGCCTGCATTTGCAAAGACATCCTTTTCCCTTATACGGAGTATATGTTTTTGACTCCCAACTGTATTTGTACTCGTGTGACATTCTAAAATTAAAAAATAGAAATTAGATCTGTAAAACTGACTAGTAAAATGTTAGGAAAAAAAAGCACAACATGATTAGTAAAAAAAAAAAAAAAAACCTCTATTCTAAGGTTGCTAGGTGTTGGCAACAATACAATATGTTATTATATGTTATCATATTTAAAATGTGTCATATTATCATCGTAATCATACATGAGTGTTAAAACATCCAATATCAGAATGGGCAACACCAAATAACATGTGATAACACCCCTTATTTTCTATTTATTTTAATTTTTTTATGTTTTTAATTTGTATATTTCCAATTTGCTTTTTTTAGTTATGTCATAATATTTATAATTATCATATAGATTAAATCATAAATTAAAAATAACATTTAAAAAGTAAAAGTAAAATTTTAATAAATACAACAAAGGACAAAAACATTTAAAACCTGAAAACCAAAAAAAGATGAGAAAAATTACATTTTTTGACCTAAATTATTAATCTTCAGTACCATCGTAGAAATGATTTGTCCAGTCTTCTTGAAGTTGTTCGTGTTTTCATTGGTCTTGAATGTCAACGACTCTATGTAAGTATTTTGTTGTCCCTGCTTGAAATTGAACGTGTCTTGGTGTCGTAAGCGAATACTCCGTAATGTTTCATTATTTATCTTCAATCACCATGTTATGCATTATGATACATGCATACATAATATCTCGTAGAGTGTCCAACTCATATGGTCGTGCCGCATGCTCAACTATGTGTCATTTTGTTTTCAAAACTCCGAAAGCACGTTTCATGTCCTTACACGCTCCTTCTTCTCTTGAAAAATTTGTCTATTGGCTCTATCGGATGTCGAAACGCCTTCACAAACGTGGAATATGGTAGATATATTATATCCGTGAGGTAATACCCGAACTTATACTCACAACCATTTACTGTGAAAGGAGCATCCGGTGTCTTTCCTGTCAAAAGGTCCTGAAATATTGGAGACTAATCAAGAACGTTTACATCGTTGTTAGAACCCGCAACTCCAAAAAAAGCATGCCAAATCTATAAGTCTTATGACGCAACAACCTCTAATACTAACGAAGGTGATCCAAGATGACCACTTGTGTATTGACATTTGCATGCCACATGACAATTTTTCCATATCCACTTTGTGCAATCAATGCTTCCAAGCATACCCGAAAAACCATGTTTTTCTTCATGCGCCGCATATAGTTGTTGCATGACATTCAATGAAGGTTTGCGCAAGTATTTGTCATTGATGGTTTCGATAACATCTCTCGCCAAATTATACAAACTTTCTCGTGCAGTTAGTTCTAACATTCTCATATAGTCATCAATAGAATTGGGCAACTCCCCCAAAGCCATAAACTTCATTGCAGCAACACGTTTTTACAACCCTGTAAAACCTCGTTTACCTCTCGCATCATACCTCATTTGAAAATATTCATACCTAAACATATATTTAATTTGTAAAAACGGATGTACTTGTGTTATCTTAAAAACAATTATTTAATAATCTAAAGAACATATATTTAATTTTTAAAACAAGTGTAATTACGGTACCTGCTTTCCATTACATTGGCTATCCGTTGAAACACATTTTTCCGCAAACGAACCTTCTTTTAAAATCGCTAGGTTGGTAGACACAATTATCCGCAAAATAATCGCGTACTAGACGTCTACGCCCTTCTTCATGATTTCTGTTATCTGGTCAGTAGTAAAGTTGGTTCTGGCGGTAGCATTTCCGTAGCATATCGGTACATCATACTCGCGAACATATCATCCTCATTGATATATTGTATGGATGGAATGTAACACCCGTGTTTCTGGGCTTGCCATTTTTAGCAATGTAATAGTCTAGGTTAACCTTTGTAACCCAATTTGAAATAATAAAAATGTATTATTTGTGAATTTTGTGAATTATGTGAGTTATGTGTTTATTTGCTTAATTATGTGATATAATCGAATTAAGAATAAAATGAGCATCAAAATTTAAGTGTAAAATAAACTTGATATCATTGGATAATGTTTTAGTAGTTGAAATGAGGTTTCCGAATATATATAGAATGCCTAAATCTGACTTCGTATGAGGAAGTTATGATTTTCTGAAGTTTCGACTTGGTAGTATGCAGCCCGAATACTCGATTTGAGATCGAGCGGTTTTTAGCCGAAACAATCTAAACGAGAATCGAAGATCTCGTTGTTAGTAGCAAAACGATGAAAAGTTAGGCGAGAACGGACGTCAGACGAAGAAGTTATGAATTTATAACGAAGTTTTTCTGTCCCGGCCTTCTAAAAATAAAAGTCAAAATTAGCCGACGGAGTCTAAATGAAAGTTGTGGAGTATGATCTGACCTACGCGTGGATATAAAGAACGTCGAAAACGGAGTTCGTATGCGAAAGTTACGCAATTTAGAAGTTGACGAGTCAAATTACGTCGAGCGTAATTTGAGTACGCCCAGCGTACTCAGTCGGATGCAACTTGTCTGACCAATACTCGAGTGCCACCGGTCGACGCACGCAGTGACGTCAAAGTACGCCCAGCGTAACCCGAGTACGCCCAGCGTAAATTGAAATTACGCCCAGCGTAATCCCAGACCCAGCAGCCTATAAATAGAACTCAAGATCAGCCATTTTCCTTGCGATTTTTCTTACTTTCTCTCTAGTTATTTGCCTCGGTTTGCGTGCCAATCATATCCCAAAGCCCCGGTATTATTCCCGAGCCCCGAAGCAAGTTCCGAAGTCCCGAGGATCCCGAGAAGTGAGATTTCCGAGCCGAAGCCCTGCCCGCGAGGAGCCCGGTTTTTGTGAAGATTTTCCAGATCTACGGAGAAACACTACTTCTGCAAGCCGTAGTGCTGCCCGATCGTCTTCCGATCAAGTGAGTGTGTAGTCATTTTCATTCCAATGCAATATTATGAAGTATTATATATAAAATACGTGCTATGTGTATATATTTTGTTGTTATATGTGTGAATGTATATTCACTCTCTTCTATGTCATAGATCTGATATATTCTCTATGAAATATGTGCTATGTGTGTATGCCTCGTCTGTTATGTGGAATATGTATTGATTAAAGCATGCTATACGGGTTTTTAAACAATGTATAAAAATGTATATTTTTATCTACTAATATGTTGGGTAGAACATGAGTAGATAATTGGTGTGAAATAAACAGATGAGAGGCCTCGGTGTTATTGGTGTTATTCTAGTCATTCAGCAGAGTATGGATGACGACCACGGACTATTCTAGACTGTCCTGTGGAACACTATCAGGCTCATTACTTGTAGGTGTTGTGAACGACGTGTTCACCGGTGTACTCTATCCCCCACATGGTTGCCTTTAGGGCACTTATTGTTGAGGAAGCCCCTCTGCAATAATGTCCGTCCCGATGAAAATCCTGAATTAGGTTCCTTATAATAGATGTTATTTTAGGGACGTAAAGTGAGGATAACGGGAATGGGTAATCGGGTTTATTGTGGATTGTTGAAATTAAATATAATTATTGTGGGTTGAAAACCCTATATGCTCACCAGGCTCCCAAGCCTAACCCGCTCAGTTTATTTGTATTACAAGAAGTGGCGCAAGAGCTTAAGATGGGCGAATCATCAAGTTGTTTTGTATACAAGTCTGTATATATATATATATATATATATATATATATATATATATATATATATATATATATATATATATATGTTGAATGACTTGTAATGTTATCGTTTATGCTTTATGATCTGTATCAGAACATGACATCCCGACTTTTGATTATGAAATGAAATCATATTTCTATATGAAATGTTTTGATAAATATCTATTTTATCATGTTTTGTTTTTGGGAACAAATTCCGCATCTCTTTTAAAATTAAAAGGATTTACTCTAAAAATGTTTAAAAAACATAAATGAAATCGGTCTTTTCTGGCCGAGATTTTGGGGATGTCACAGTTGGTATCAGAGCATTAGTTTAAGCGAACTAGGAATTTGTAGGATTTCTAGACTTAAACTTAGAATGCTAAGTGGAGATTGTGAGATGTGTGTCTGATATATTATAGACACGAGCACTAGTATTTTAGGAAAGTTGCCTAAAATGCTTTTATGTGCTAAATGTTATATGTTGCCATATATGATATTATTTGTTCGGATCTACGGTTTGTTGCCAACCGAATCTGAAGGTTTATGTGTTTAGGATTCTAAGCGTATGTATACGATATTAGAACTAGCATGTAATCGTTTGGAGTACTAAGGATGAATTGAAATCTTATCGTGAAAGAGGATCTAATTTCACCTTATTCGGTGTATAGATCAAAAATGGTGAGAACAAGAAGCGGAGTTGGAAATGCTAATGAAAACAGGAATCAACCACCTGTAATTCAACAAGTACCTGTTGTAGCTGTTGCACCTGAGCCGATAACAATGGCTGGTGTACAAATGATGATTCAAACGATGTTGGATCGTCAGATGGAAGAAACAAGACGTATGCTTAGACAGAATCTTGAAGAACCGTCAATTCAAGTGGAAGAGCCCAAGGAGAATGGAGGGTAGTTTGAAGGAGAAAACTTTAGTGGGATCATTGGTCAAGACAACCCACCCGTGGTTAAGTGCAATAACCAGGATGGAGGAAATGATGGGCGTGGGTGCAAGTACAAGGATTTCATGGCGTCCAAACCACCATGTCTATCCGGAAGAGTGACGCCGGTGCAAGTTATGGACTGGGTCTCCGAAATGGAGACTATGTTTGAAAGTTGCAAATGCAGCAACAGGCAAAAGACCGCTCTTGCGATCCCTCTGCTAAAATCTGGCGTGTTGAGTTGGTGGAAGATGTTAGCTGACTCTATGCCCAAGGGAGAAGCAAGCAAAATGTCTTGGGAAGACTTTGTGGAACAACTAAAACTGCAATACTGCTCCGAGCAGGACCTTCTGGAAATCGGTAATGAGTTTCAGAATTTGAAGAAAGGGAAATTGAGCGTTACTGAATACGCTGCAAGTTTCACAGAAAAGATGAAGTCTATCCCATATTTGGTGCCTACATAACTCTCTAAGGTCAACAAGTTTGCCCTTGGACTACCAGCGGACTATGGTCCAATGGTTAAGCAAGCAACCACATTGAAAGCCGCCATCTGGGCTGCTAGAAATGTTGAGACCCAAATCAGGGAAAAAGGTCTGGAAAGGTCAGAGGTTGGTGAGAAGAGGAAAATCGATGGATTTTCAAGGTCCAGCAAGAAAAGTAAATTCTCAAAGTCTAGTTCGAAGGGAAGTGGAGGAAAGGTAGAGGCGAAATGGTGCGACAAGTGCAAGAAAAAGCATCATGGGAAGTGTGGCGGGGAAACCACATGCTTCAAATGTGAAAAGCCAGGGCATTATGCCAATGACTGTACCTTCACTAAGAATATTTGTTATGGTTGTGGTGAGGAGGGGCACATCTCAAGGGATTGTCCGAAAAAGAAGGAAGCAGCAAGACCCAACATTCCGCCAAAGCCAAAGGTGAGAGCATTCCAGATGACACTGGAAGCTGCTAAAGGTGAAGCTGATGTCGCTTCAAGTACCTTTCTCGTTAACAAATTGCCTGCCCAAATTTTATTTGATTCTGGAGACAACTACTCCTTTATATCACATGAATTTGGTAGAAAACTAGTTTTGCCTGTTGATAGACTAGATAATGCCTTATTAGTCGAAGTTGCCAGTGGCAAGTTTGTACCTGTTAGCCATCGTATGAAAAACATCTTAATTGATCTGAATGGGAATAAGTTCCACGAGGAATTATTGTCTATCGAACTTAACGGTTTCGACATCGTTTTGGGAATGGATTGGCTTGGCGCCAATGATGCCGAAATTTTATGCAAGAAGAAAATAGTGAAAGTGAACCCGCCTGGGAAGGAATCGTTTATGGTGTACGGAGATAAACGCAGAGTAAATTCTGAAATCATTTCTCTAATGAAAGCCAGAAAATGTTTGACCAAGGGGTGTACATCATACTTAGCATTCGTAATCGATGCTAAGAAGGAAAAGAAGGTGATGCAAAATATTCCCGTTGTGTGTGATTATCCGGAAGTATTTCCCGAAGATCTTCCTGGATTACCACCCGATCGGCAAGTAGAATTCTGTATCGACTTGTTGCCCAGAACAACGCCAATTGCAAAAGCACCTTATCGATTAGCACCGACGGAGATGAAGGAGCTAATGATGCAACTTCAGAAGTTATTGGACAAAGGTTTCATAAGACCTAGTTCATCACCCTGGGGAGCTCCGGTGTTATTTGTAAAGAAGAAAGATGGAAGCATGAGGATGTGCATTGATTACCGAGAGCTGAATAAGGAAACAATAAAGAATAGATATTCGTTGCCAAGGATTGATGACCTATTCGATCAACTACAAGGTTCAAGTTATTTTTCAAAGATCGACCTGAGGTCAGGATATCATCAGCTGAAAGTAAGAGAGCAGGATATAGAGAAGACTGCATTCAGAACGCGATATGGACACTATGAGTTCTTGGTTATGTCGTTTGGACTAACCAATGCTCCAACAGCATTCATGGATTTAATGAATAGAGTTTGTAATCCGTTCCTTGATAAATCTGTGATAGTGTTCATAGATGACATTCTGATTTATTCAAAAAGCCAAGAAGAGCATGGCAGACACTTGCGAGAAGTGATGGAAGTCTTGAAAAAGGAGAAGCTGTATGCGAAGTTCTCCAAATGTGATTTTTGGATTCGTGAAGTCCAATTCTTGGGTCACGTGGTCAACCAAGAAGGGATAATGGTTGATCCAACGAAGATCGAAGTTGTGATGAAGTGGGAACAACCGAAAAGTCCCACGGAGATCCGAAGCTTTTTAGGATTAGTCGGATATTACCGAAGATTTATCCAAGGCATTTCTTCGATCGCTAGTCCATTAACAGCTTTGATGCTTGGAGTGATAAGCATAAAGAAGCATTCGAGAAGCTAAAGAAGAAACTATGCGAGGCGCCGATACTTTCTCTACCCGATGGAGTTGAAGACTTCGTTGTTTATAGCGATGCGTCTAGGGTTGGATTGGGTTGCGTTTTGACCCAAAGGGATAAGGTGATCGCATATGCGTCTCGACAGCTAAAAGAGCATGAAAAGAACTACCCGACTCATGATTTGGAGTTGGCAGCGGTAGTTTTCGCTCTGAAAATATGGAGGCATTACCTCTATGGCACAAAGTGCAAACTTTTCACTGATCATAAGAGTCTCCAATATCTCTTTAGTTAGAAGGAATTGAATATGAGGCAACGACGCTGGCTGGAATTACTTAAAGACTACGACTGTGAGATACTTTACCACCCCGGTAAAGCCAATGTTGTTGTTGATGCTCTCAGTCGGAAAGTCAATCCTGAAAGGAGAAGGCCAAGAACGTTGAGAATTGAAGTTGTCTCGACTATTTTGGAAAGTATAAAGAAAGCTCAAAGCGAAGCTTCTGAGAAAAATGACCGAAAAGAGGAACGTTTGGGCAAAACGTTGGTGTTCGGTGTAAACGGTCACGGACTGAAGGTGTTCCAAGATCGGATTTGGATACCTAAGACAGGAGGAGTCAGAGATCTTCTGATGGAAGAAGCTCACAAAACCATGTACTCGATTCATCCCGGTAGCACTAAAATGTATAGAGACCTGAACCCTATTATTGGTGGCCGACGATGAAGCTCGACATCGCGAAGTATGTGGCAGAGTGTGTGACTTGTGCAAGAGTCAAGGCACAACATCAGAAACCATACGGGAGTTTAGAACCATTATCTGTGCCTATGGGTAAGTGGGAAGACATTGCTATGGATTTTGTCATTAAACTGCCCAGAACAAAAAGTGGTCACGACATGATTTGGGTGGTCGTTGATCGATTCACTAAGAGTGCGCATTTCATAGCAGCCAATGAGAAATGGTCTATGGAAAAGCTTGCGAATTCTTACGTGAAGGAAATTGTGAGGCTTCACGGTGCTCCGCTAACGATTGTGTCGGATTGTGACAGTTGTTTCACCTCGCGATTTTGGAAAAGTCTACAAGAGGAATTGGGTACAAAGTTGTGTTTAAGTACAGCTTACCATCCGCAGACTGATGGTCAGAGCGAACGGACGATACAAACACTTGAAGATATGCTGAGAGCATGTACCTTGGAATTTCTAGGTAATTGGGACGAACATTTACCTTTGGTAGAATTTTCCTATAATAATAGTTTCCACTCGAGCATTAAGATGGCACCTTATCAAGCATTGTATGGACAGAAGTGTCGTACGCTGTCTTGTTGGCTTGAGGCTGGGGAAAAGCAGTTTATGGGACCGGAGATAGTCCATCAAACTGCTGAAAAGTTGAAAATAATTAGGGAAAGAATGTTAGCAGCTCAGGACCGTCAAAAGAGCTATGCTGACAAAAAGCGAAGACCAATGACTTTTGAAGTTGGAGATTCGGTTTTGCTTAAAGTCTCGCCGTGGAAGGGACTTATAAGATTTGGTAAAAGGGGAAAGTTAAGTCCAAGGTTTATTGGACCATTTAAAGTTCTTCAGAGAATTGGGAACCAAGCTTACAAGCTCGAACTACCCGAAGAACTAAATGGAATTCATAACACTTTTCATGTGTGTTACTTGAGGAAGTTCACGGGAGAAATTCCCGACATAATTCCACTTTCGGAGTTGAGAATCGATGAGAACAAAAGGTTGATTGAAGAACCAGAAGCAATTGTTGACCGAAAGACTAAGAAATTGCGACGTAAGATGGTTGAGTTAGTGCTTGTCCAATGGAAACACGCGAATGGGCCGAATCTCACCTGGGAGACGGAGAGTGACATGATGAGTCGCTATTCGCATTTGTTTGTTGATGTGTGATTCCGGGGACGGAATCATCCTAAGGTGGGGAGAATTGTAACGCCCGTGTTTCTGGGCTTGCCATTTTTAGCAATGTAATAGTCTAGGTTAACCTTTGTAACCCAATTTGAAATAATAAAAATGTATTATTTGTGAATTTTGTGAATTATGTGAGTTATGTGTTTATTTGCTTAATTATGTGATATAATCGAATTAAGAATAAAATGAGCATCAAAATTTAAGTGTAAAATAAACTTGATATCATTGGATAATGTTGTAGTAGTTGAAATGAGGTTTCCGAATATATATAGAACGCCCAAATCTGACTTCGTATGAGGAAGTTATGATTTTTTGAAGTTTCGACTTGGCAGTATGCAGCCCGAATACTTGATTTGAGATCGAGCGGTTTTTAGCTGAAACAATCTAAACGAGAATCGAAGATCTCGTTGTTAGTAGCAAAACGATGAAAAGTTAGGCGAGAACGGATGTCAGACGAAGAAGTTATGAATTTATAACGAAGTTTTTCTGTCCCGGCCTTCTAAAAATAAAAGTCAAAATTAGCCGACGGAGTCTAGATGAAAGTTGTGGAGTATGGTCTGACCTACGCGTGGATATAAAGAACGTCGAAAACGGAGTTCGTATGCGAAAGTTACGCAATTTAGAAGTTGACGAGTCAAATTACGCCGAGCGTAATTTGAGTACGCCCAGCGTACTCAGTCGGATGCAACTTGTCTGACCAATACTCGAGTGCCACCGATCGACGCACGCAGTGACGTCAAAGTACGCCCAGCGTAACCCGAGTACGCCCAGCGTAAATTGAAATTACGCCCAGCGTAATCCCAGACCCAGCAGCCTATAAATAGAACTCGAGATCAGCCATTTTCCTTGCGATTTTTCTTACTTTCTCTCTAGTTATTTGCCTCGGTTTGCGTGCCAATCATATCCCAAAGCCCTGGTATTATTCCCGAGCCCCGAAGCAAGTTCCGAAGTCCCGAGGATCCCGAGAAGTGAGATTTCCGAGCCGAAGCCCTGCCCGTGAGGAGCCCGGTTTTTGTGAAGATTTTCCAGATCTACGGAGAAACACTACTTCTGCAAGCCGTAGTGCTGCCCGATCGTCTTCCGATCAAGTGAGTGTGTAGTCATTTTCATTCCAATGCAATATTATGAAGTATTCTATATAAAATACGTGCTATGTGTATATATTTTGTTGTTATATGTGTGAATGTATATTCACTCTCTTCTATGTCATAGATCTGATATATTCTCTATGAAATATGTGTTATGTGTGTATGCCTCGTCTGTTATGTGGAATATGTATTGATTAAAGCATGCTATACAGGTTTTTAAACAATGTATAAAAATGTATATTTTTATCTACTAATATGTTGGGTAGATAATTGGTGTGAAATAACAGATGAGAGGCCTCGGTGTTATTGGTGTTATTCTAGTCATTCAGCAGAGTATGGATGACGACCACGGACTATTCTAGACTGTCCTGTGGAACACTAGCAGGCTCATTACCTGTAGGTGTTGTGAACGACGTGTTCACCGGTGTACTCTATCCCCCACATGGTTGCCTTTAGGATACTTATTGTTGAGGAAGCCCCTCTGCAGTAATGTCCGTCCCGATGAAAATCCTGAATTAGGTTCCTTATAATAGAAGTTATTTTAGGGACGTAAAGTGAGGATAACGGGAATGGGTAATCGGGTTTATTGTGGATTATTGTAATTAAATATAATTATTGTGGGTTTGAAAACCCTATATGCTCACCAGGCTGCCAAGCCTGACCCACTCAGTTTATTTGTATTACAGGAAGTGGCGCAAGAGCTTAAGATGGGCGAATCATCAAGTTGTTTTGTTTACAAGTTTGTATATGTATATATTTGTTGAATGACTTGTAATGTTATCGTTTATGCTTTATGATCTGTATCGGAACATGACATCCCGACTTTTGATTATGAAATGAAATCATATTTCTATATGAAATGTTTTGATAAATATCTATTTTATCGTGTTTTGTTTTTGGGAACAAATTCCGCATCTCTTTTAAAATCAAACGGATTTACTCTGAAAATGTTTAAAAAGCATAAATGAAATCGGTCTTTTCTGGCCGAGATTTTGGGGATGTCACAACAACAAACATCCAACCCAAGCTTCTTAAAGCCAAACCGAGACCAGTCCTTAGCCAAATACTCAATTCTACCCAACTTCGATCAAAAGTCAAACTAGCAAAAATTCAATGGTCAAAGTCGACTGAGCCGTCAATAGTATATCTTCATTTTATTATCAATCCAGGAATGATTGGCTCCAAAAGTCAAACTCGATCGCCAGATATTCCTCACACACATACCATTCTATGCACGTTGATTCCTTATCCCAGGCCTGGTGGTCGATGCCACCTTCTTCTCCGACGACGTGCACCTCCTTCGGTGGCACCTTTTATTTATGTCAAGGTATTAATACCAAAAAAGACCTGAGATACTCAAGAACTAGCTTTGTCGATCCCTTCTTCTCCAGCCTCCATGGCCCCTGCCAATGGCAGCGCCGCTATTGCCATCGTTCTCCGGCAGCAACAACATTTTTGCTACTTCCCGTCTTTGTCCTTCACTAGATATTTATCTCTCATCTTCACTCTTAATCTCTCTCTTTCTTACTCCTCCACATGCACGCACACACACACATTCACACACCAGGTTCATATGTAGATATAATCTTGATGCTTATCGATCCAATGAGCCTTTTGATATTCTCTCATTTTCTCCCAGATTCAAGCTCAAGGAGGGGAGTGATTGGTTTTAATATGATTGGGATTATGATCAAATGGATTTTCCAAAATTCGAGTTTTGCTTGACCTTATGAAAGAAATGACATGTTCCTCCTCTTGCATCGTTGTGACCGAATGTGAAGAATGAGACAAAACAACTTTCAAAAACTGGCATAAATGGTCCCTAGGGTTTGGCCGAGATTTTGGGGATGTCACATTGAACAAATCAAAAGGATCCATTTTTTTAATTAAAAAGAGTATTAGAAAAGAAAATGAAATTGAAAGAAATGTGAATTGTTGAAAGAATTTGTTGAGTTTTGTAGATAAAACTGAGATAAATATTGTGTATTTATATTAGATATAAATAAGGAAAAAAATTATGTTTATGGCTGTTTGCAAACGGTAAAAAATGTGACCGTTCCTTAGCAGGGGTGTAGCAGGCGTTATAACGTTGTGTTTAGCTTGCCATGTCGGAAAAACAGGGGTGTCTGTTACCTACTCCCATCTGTCTAAGGTTCTACAGTTAACCAAACTAGTTCAAATTACAATTATTGTGGGTCCCGACAATTTGTATGCAAGAAAACAGTCTGGACCTTGGCAATTATATGTAGAATGTTAGTTGTCTTTGTGATACTTTCATGGAAGACTAGGAGTTGGCTCTTGGAACTTGTTTTTAATACTCGGTTTTTGGCCCTCGTCATGGCAAGGAAAGACCATGATACGATTTTTGGGAAACTCACTAAGCTTTGTGCTTACGGTTTTATGTTTATGGCTTCATGAATTTTGGTTCCAAAGGGAAGGACCTGTTCTGACTGCACTGCATCCCCAGAGATTTCCACATCGGTTATTTGTGATTTTTACTATGATGTTTAGATAATATATTAACCTTGATTGGTTTTGGAACAACTCCTTTGTGTGGTTTATTATTTTAAAAATGAAAATTTACTATGAATTTTAGGGATGTTACAAGTTGGTATAAGAGCCTTTGTTTGAGGGATTCGGGCACACTCTCTGGTGTGTATGAACTCAAACCGAGGAGGTTTAGACAAGCGCCTGGGCATGTTTTGCACTAAGATTATGGCTTGGGAGCTCGCACTCATTCTTTCTGCGATTTTCGTGCTTGTGGAGCTCCCGAGTTCTTTTGGGAGAAGGACCCTATTGCTATTAGGAAGTGATTAGGGGACACGGTGAATGCTTTCTGGACAAGCTTCTACCCCAAGGGGTCAAAGTTCGAATTTGCATCCTGTCTTCTGAAATACAGAGTTCATGACTGGTGGGATGAGGTAGATTTCACTTTGGGAGGTGAGGCTATTCAGACGATGACTTGGGATGAGTTTGTGACCCGGTTCAAGGCGAAGTTTACACCAGCTATCGAGGTGCAGCAGTTGTTGGTGATTTAATCACCAAATATATTTTAGTGTAATGGATTTAACAAGTGTTTCAAGAATATTGTTTCAGTTATAATACAAGTTAGGAGGTGTGGGAGTGCACACTTGTATTTGCTAAACATTGTTAGAACAGTACGAGGATCAATTTGTTATTCTTTAAAGATGCAAATACAAGGTTTAATTCGTATTTTCTGAAAGTTGAAAAATGTTCTCGTTTTATCCGTTGAGTGGATAAGTCCGGGAAATATAACGACTTCGTTGAAACACAAAAAACTAAAAAACGCTTTCTTCTTCATTCTCTCTCAAAATTGATTCTGTGTTTTGTGCCTAAAACCAAAATCGTTTCTTCAGGAATTATCCTAGTTTGGATTTCGTGATACCCAAGGCAATTAGGGTCGAAATATCAAACAAGGAAAGTGTATTACACGATTCCTGTGTGACAACCGTCAATTTCCGGTCAAGTCAAAGTCAACTAAAGTCAACAAGTCAAACCGGTCGACTCAATTAGCCCATGGGTACTAGGTTTTACGTTATGTAATTACTAAACAACTTGCTATTCTAATGAGAGATCATAAATCGAAAAGTTCGTACATCTAGATTTCCTTAACCTAAAACTGTGGTAAGTAACGAACCAAACCGATAAAACAATGTTGCATACTCATTGGGAGTGTGTAAGATCCTTAAACATGGCTTAATGGGGCTTACGGACCTTGCGTTGCGGAGCCAAACACTCACAAATGTCACACACGAAACCTCTCTCAATCGTTTTCACTCTATCTCTCTTTATCTAGAAATCTCTCCCAAATCTCTCTAATAATGTGAAATCTCTCCCAAATCTCTCCAAGAATGTGAAATCTCTCCCAAATCTCTCCAAGATTGTAAAAACTCTCCCAAATCTCTCTTTGTATGTGAAATCTCTCCCAAATCTCTCCAAGTATGTCAAATCTCTCCTAAATCTCTCCAAGTATGTGAAATCTCTCCCAAATCTCTCTCCGTATGAGAAATCTCTTCAAGTATGTAAAATCTCTCCCAAATCTCTCTTTGTATGAGAAATCCCTCCAAGAATGTGAAATCTCTCCAAGTATGTGAAATCTCTCCCAAATCTCTATCCGTATGAGAAATCTCTCCAAGTATGTTAAATCTCTCTCAAAACCCATTTTTATTTATTTTGATCATTTGGGGGCCTTCCGATACTTGGCTTGATAAGAAACCGCGCAAGGAGGGGTAAAATCTTGGAAAAAGACCCCTTGGGACCGAAGCCTCCCCTTAGGGGCCAAGTCCCTCTTGAACCGAGGTCTAGAGTAGAACCGAAGCCCTAGGAGAAGCCATCCGGAGCCGCAGCCAAGGAGGCCGACCGCAGTCAGCGAGCCGCAGCAAGCCGACCGCAGCCAGAACTCCCCTCGGACCGCAACTTCCTTCCTTCGGATCCGCCTCCGCGACCAAGACCAAGCCACTTCGGATTTAGTCTGCTGATGACCGCAACCTCGCCCAGAACTTCGGATTTTTGCGTTTTTCACCCGGTTTTCGACTAGTTCTCCATTTTAAGCCCGTTTTTCATCCTTTTAACGCGGGATTTTCTCCAGAAATCATATTTTAACATATAAGACCCTAAATATTCATAATATAAACATATTTTTAGGGAAATTCATATTTAAGAATAAAATCTATTAAATGAGATCTTGTGGTGGAGTGTTGACTTATCTTTGATTAATGACACAAGCAACCACCACCCCCACTCCATGACTAACCCACACACCTCCCCACCATACCTTGTCACTTCCTTGTACTTTCCCACTCAATTTTCAGCCTCTCCCACGTCCAAAGAGCTGAAAGACTCTCTCCTTCTCTCTTCATTTCACTCACTTCACTCATTTCCACCACAAATCAAACACTACTTTTCTCTCAAATCCTCTCACACAAATTCAAGATTTCCAAGGCATTCTCCAGCTTTTCTCCTTCATTTTGGTAAGTAGCATCATCCTCCTTATGATTATCACACTTATCTTTTACTCAAATCATTGACTCCTTACACAAACATCATCACATTCATGATTAGATCTTCAAATCTTCAAGTGATCTTTCAAGTGTTCTTGAGTTGAACACTTCTCTTCTTCAAAACTCATCTACTGAAACCACTCAAGGTGAGTTCATACCCCTATATTTTCATGTTTTCTCAAGTTTTTAGGGGGGGGGGGGGAGGAATACAAGTTAAAACACCAAGAACATAACTAAACTTTTCTAACAGCCTTCATCAGAAAAGTTCAACTCTATTCACGGACTTTTTTGGATAACTTAAACATTTTAGTTTCCAAAACTGTTTTAGGTGCAAGTAGTTCCAGTTCTTAGCTTTAAAATGACTACTTGCACATCTCCATATGATTTTTCTATAATTTATGGTGATTTTTACAAAACTGCCTATCATTTCAAGAGCAATCATTTCCCAAACTCTCAGAATTTACGGATTCTGATTTGGACCTTTGAGGATTTTTCTATAAATTTTCTAAAATTAGTAAAAGAAAATGTTAACAACAGAAAAATGCTATCAATTTCATTTCACCTTGTAACATGTTGAGCAAGGTGTATATCTTTATGTGAATATGTGTTTTTGCAAATAAATGACATTTTGACTTAGTATATAGTCATACATCAGTTAAAAAATGGAGATTGCTAGATAAAGTATAGAAATAACGATTTGTTATAATCATAGCACATTTATTACATACAAACATTTAAATAAACTATGTTAAAGTATAGTTCATGTACATTACCACTTTTACACTTGTTTTGATAAACTATAATAGGTATGGTTTATGTTTCCATTAATACAACAAACACAATTCGGAAGGTTTTATTCCCACAGAAAAAGGTTTTACACTCACGCACACCACACGTAAACTTGTTAACTTAAATTGTGAGGCATTCTCTCCCTGTACGTCCGAGTATGGGATCCAAATTTCTGGTAGTTATAATCAGAGTCTCTTGTAGGGAGAACGTGATAGTTGTGTATAGATCTATATTGGGTTAGACACCCCACACTTGAGCTGCATGCAACAGCTAGACCGGCAGGTCTATGGTGACAAGTGTCATTTCAGTTTCGCGACGCCTGAGAAACGTCGTGGCAGGTTCATTCAATCATAGTATGATTATAGCGGCTCACATAGGAAGTTAACAACTCATAAAGTTTACGGGAAATTTTATAGATCAAAAGGGGTTTTATGTCGATTTAAAATCACTTTTTATATCAATAATTACTGATATTATTGTATATTTTCAGTCTTGGTATTTAAGACTACACACCATTCATTACGGGATTTTTCTCAATTCAGAAAGGGTTTTACGCCAATTTAAAACCACTTTTATATCTTTAAGTATGACAAATACTTGTTCATTCTCGGTCCTGGGATTTAGGACCACATAACTTCTATAAGGAAAATATTGGATTTTTCTTGGTAACACACAACTCATTACAAAGATCGGTTTCCAAACTCTTTATCCCAAAAACTTATGAACTCACCAACCTTTGTGTTGACACTTTTTCAAACAACTTGTATTCTCAGGAAATCAGTGAAACAGGAAAACCAACAACATTTTGAGGATAGGACGTTGAATCGTCAAACAGTTCATTTTGTCATCATAATGTAATTGATTTGAAACATGTAAACATATACTTTGGTGTAACTTTTTCAATTATATTTATGATGGTTGTATTGACTTTGAGCATTATTATACTCGTTGTTGTGATACTATACATGAAGTCCGCCACCCCCGGACATTTCCGCCATCCTTGGTTTGGGGGTGTGACATCATGTTTGTGATCCAGATTTCCTATTACCCAATTCGTAATTCCCCAATAGCAGTTGGAGAGAGAGTTTCAAGACCTGCACCAGACGACTAGGACTGTGGCAGAGATCACCACCAGGTTTAGGGAGAGAGCTCTATTGGTTACAAAGTATGTCGTAGACAAGGAGATGAAGAAGACTCGGTACCACGTCATGATGAGGGTAGATATTAGGGAGTTCATTAGCTTTTTAGCTTGTCGGACATTAGTGGATATGATAGCTAGATCCCGAGAGCGGGAGATTGACTTAGAGCACCTTGGAAAGAGGAAGGCATTTCAGGTACAGACAATTGGTAGTCCTATGAAAAGACCCAATATTTCCGATCAACGATTGAGGGGCCAACAAGGCCGAGGAAATTACGACACAAGTGGGAAGTAGCATGATGGGGTATGTTGATCTAGGGGTATGGGTTGTTATAAGTGTGACAGGGTTGGTCATGTCAGTAGAGATTGTCCTCATGGAACGATTCATTTATGTTTCCACTACAACCAAGTGGGACACAAGAAGGTCGACTATCTGGAATTGTTAGGTGGAGTGGTGCGGGAACTAACTCCAACCACTCTGAGGATTACTGATGTCCGCGAGAGCAGAGTGGGGGCTCCCATGGTGAAGATCTGAATATTTCACTTGCAGATGAGACTCGAGTTCCATCAGATGACATCATACTCTCCACCCATGGATCATAATTTTCCAATAATGGCCTAGATTATTACAATTCGAGAATCTTCACATGCCATTTTGCATACCGATGTCCATGTTTAAAGGATATTCAAGTGAGTCGGTTCTAGGATTTCGTTTTGGGTGACCTCGACCAACGACAAATCAAGCCTTAAGTTGAGGAAGATTAAGTGTTCCGCTTGTAAGACCATAATCCGATTTGATTCATGGTGGTGTCAGCAAGGAGTCTAAGGAAGTCGCATCGTGAGCGTGACGAATTTGGATGTAGGGCTCATGGGGGATCTTTTGTGGTTGCGATACAATGAAGAATTGGACTAATCACGGGTAGACGAGAAGATGTGCGAAGTTCATACATTTAAAGTGTGCTCGATTGCATGTTCGTATGGGAATTGCTCCATAGTAAGCAGGTCATTGGATTAGCTATCAATCTGTATCGATAATTAAGTTATTTTTTTTTCGTCAACCGCTAAAGACGCTTGAGGATTTTGAAGTTATACCATTGGAAGGTTCTTGGAGATATTGAGTTTGTTGAGATATTAGGGTGTATTCATTCAGTTTAAGAATGTGTGGGTGGTCATGGAATGCTAGTTCTTGTAAGCTCTGATGGACGATAGCTTTGAGTGGTGAGTTGGTGAATGGCTTGGAAAATTAAATGGGTACGAGATTGTCATGGTATAGATGATTTCAAGTAGGGGAGAATCACTTTGAATTGATGGGAGTACCTCCAAATGTAAACCAACATGAAGTTTCCAATCTAAGGTCGTGGGTAGCTAGTTCTGGTGGCGGTTTGAGCCGGGGTTTATTCAAGTGATTATGTGAAGTAGTCAGTTGTTATCTGGAAAGCATATGATGGAAATTCAGGTTATCTTGTCCGAGAACATAACATCAGTGGTAGCGCATGCTGGATTCGTGATCAGTCTCAGGCTTAGGGTTGTGTTATGACCTTTTTGCCTGTTCTTGTCTGAGGAAGGATTTGAGACCCAAACTCCTGTTGGGGTTCAACAGTTTGGAGTTCTAGGTTGTATTGATTGTCGGATAAGTTTCCTCGTGGATAATTGGCAATACCATGAGCCGAGACCATGGCAGTGGTAAAAGTGTTGTAAGATTGTGGGGTGACTGTAGCATTCACTAGGTTGGCATGTAGTGATAGAAGTGTTGTAAGACTATGGGGTGGCCATATAATTCACTAGGCTGGTAGGTAGTGGTAGGAGTGTTGTAAGACTGCAAGGTAGCCATAGCATGCACTAGGTTGGCAGGTAGTGGTAGAAGTGTTGTAAGACTGTAGGGTGGTCGTAGCATTTACTAGGTTGGCAGGTAGTGGTAGTAGTGTTGTAAGAATGTGGGGTGACCCATAACATTCACCTGGTCAATGGATGGTTGTGAGAGTGTTGTGAATTTACGATTTGGCTCGTAGCTTTCTCTATGTAGAGTTAGACCCTATAAGGACAGGTTGTGAGATTGTGGGAGGGGCACAACATTAATGGGATTGAGGAAGGTTGTATGCCGATTTGGGGTCGATTATGATGTAAGACTACAAATGGAATGGTAGCATTCACCTAGAGTGAAGTGGACTATCTTACATCCGTGTGATGGTTGGTTATGTCATCTCTGGTTGGAACAAGAGGGCATGTGTTGCTTTTTCTTTTGCATGAGTATATAAGAGAGCATCTTGATTGAGTTTTTGACTATGTGTCTTACTAGTTTTCTTCTCTTCCTGGTGATGGCCGAAACTCCTCTCTCTTTACCTCTTCTTCTTCTTGTCTTTTGAAGTGTATTGAAGAAGCTAAAAAGTACTTCTCCTTTAGTGCTTATTTGAGTTAAGCACTTAAATGCTTTAGAAGTACTTTATACAATAATGAACTAGCATTCCAAGTGCTTAATCTTGATGGTGGATACTTGTAGAGAAAATCATACTCTTTTATTTTTCTATCTTCATCAACACCCCAAAACCAAGTGAGTTCAAAGGATCCAAAGGTTGTCATTCTAAAACACTATATGTTTGTTTTAATATCATTCGAACCTCTATAAATGGATCCTAGATAGTTTTGTTTTGTTATAAACTCAAAAATAAACTTGTTATTTTTAACGCTTTCGTTGACCAGTTTTTGTGAAAACGCACTTATATTTTGTATCAAAACCCATCGGGTTTAGCTATCCCAAAAGGGTGCAATGCTTCTTTTTTTTACAGTTATACCCAAGGTTGGATATCCCAAGTTTATAAGGGATTATCGCCCTCAGTGTTATTGGTTACCAGTATAACATTATTGGCAAATTGTTGGCTAATCAATTAGTGAGTGTAAGTCGGAGTGTGGTTAGTGGGGAGCAGTTAACTTTTAATAAAAGGTTTCATATTCTTGACGAGACTTTAATGTTGAATGAAGTGGACACTTAGTCCAAGGCGTAGAGGGGGCGGTTGATGGTCTTCAAGGTTGATTTTGAGAGAGCATGTGATTTGATTTCTTGGGATTATTTGTTGGAGATTATAATTATTATAGGTTTTGGTCATGTGTGGTGTGGTTGGATCCAGGGTCTTTGTTTTCATCCATAGCTTCAATTTTAATCAACGACCCTCCGAATCATGAGTTTTCCATTGAGAGGGGTCTTTGTCAAGGGTGATCGGTTATCCCATTTTATTTTATTATTGATATAAAGGGTCTTTCATGTGGCTTTGATGCATGGTAGACATGCCAATGTTTTTAGAGGGGTCTCGGTTCATAATGATAATTTTGAGTTGTCACATCTTTTTTATGTGAATGATATTATAAATATGATGTGTGATTGGCGATTTGGAAAATGCAAGGCCATTGTTCGCATTTTGCGTTTTTATCCGACATCATGATTCGAATTTACTTACTTAAAAGTGAGTTGATTGGTGTGGGGGTCCCATTTGGCCAAGTAAATGAAGCTACTAAATCTACTGGGTGTGCGATTATGAGGTTGTTGTTTATTTATTTGGGCCTTAAGGTGGGAAATAATATATCCAAGGCGATTTCCTGGTAATCTGTTATTGATAAGTTTTCCACCAAGGATAACAGGTGGAAGGTGAAGACCCTTTTGATAAGTGGTAGACATACTCTTATCAAGTATGTTTTGGTTGCAAGTAGTGAGGGGCATATATAACCATAATAAAGGTTTTCTAGATCAGTTTTGGCTACGTTGTCCGAGTGGTCCTTGGAAGGATATCATGATGTCTATTAGGTGGTTGCGTGATAAGAGTTTGGATTTGATGGAGTTTTCCTCTATTCATATTGGAAATTGTAGACAAACTCTTATATAGGTTGGTGTTTAGATGGGGTGCCATTCTCATTCTTCCAATTTTCCCTCAGGTGTTGGCTCTAAGATTGCACAAGGGCATGGCGATTTGTGCTAAACTTATTGAAGGTCTTACGGTGGAGTCCCTGAGACGGGATCCTAGAGGTGGTTCTAAAATGGAGCGGTGGGAGATGATGGATAATTTGATTCATGCCGTTCAACTTTTAGACATGAAGGATAGGTTAAGTTTGACATTTGGTTTCCATGGACATCTTATAAAAAAAGTCTTTTAGACAGCGACATGTTGTCAGAAGGTTCAACTACTATGAGATAGAATAATATTTTTCTCTCAAATGTAATATTTTGATGTGGAGGATTAGTGCATGTCAACTAAAAGAGGCTTGCTCATAAAGGCTTAGATTCTGATTTTGTTCTTTCCCCGATTTGTATGGAAGAATAGGAGTTTGTATACCATGTCTTTTGTGGGTGCTCTTCCTTTTTTGGGTTTGTGCCCATATTAAAAGGTTGGGGTGGCGTTGCCTAATGTATTCATGTTTGACTCCTTGATTGTTTGGCTTGATACTTTGTGCTTGTTTGTTCTACAAAGAAAAGATTTTTATGCAACGATGATTATTTTTTGTCCGATGACCTTGTAATTTTTTTGTACTAGCTATTTGATAGTTTTTATGAATCTCCATCGTTTTTTAAAAATAATAATAAATAATAAATATAAATAATTAAGTTGTTTAAAAGGTATAAAATAGTGGTTGATTTATGGCTATTTTAACAACATATATATTTATATTGCGTTGATACAAAAATAATTACAAAAGTTTAAAACTAATAACACTTGTGTATTGTGAACCAAATATATCCTAACGAAATGATACATACATTGTTACATCATGGTACTAGGAGAGAATATTTTTGTTTTCATTCTAGTGAGTTTGTGTTGTAAAATAATGAAGGTGACCATTCATATAAAAATATATATATATATATATATATATATATATATATATATATATATATATATATATATATATATATATATATAGGGAAAAGTAAATATACCCTTAAGGGTATATAAGCTTAGGTACCCAAATCCACCATAATATAATGTTTTGTTTGATATATTCATTATAATGTTCTTAAACTTCAACCCCTAACTTGATTTACTTTCAACATTTCCAAAATTTCACCATTATCTTTCTCTTACATTACATCTTTTTGTCGAACACTACTAAGCTATATATATTATAGTTAAAAATAAAAATTATGTAAGAAGACAATAAATGTGAAATTTATAAAAATGTTCGAAGTAAATCAAGTTAGAAGTTGAATTATAAGAACATTAAACAATTACAATGTATATATATGCTACAAAACGACGTAATATAATGTGTTTGGGTACCTAAGCTTATATACCCTTAAGGGTATATTCACTTTTCCCATATATATAATAAATTTGTTTGTGTTTTTTACTACCAAATGAATTGCTTTCCAATTTTGAAGAAATATTTTGTGAAATATTATTGGGACAAAATGAGGTAAAATGTGATATTAGTTAGATTATTACTTTGCATTATCTTGTAAACATGTTTTTCAATATGTACTCATTTTAATTTAGAAGAAGTACGAGTAATTGCTTTCCATATTTAAATGATTATAGTTTACATACTTTACAACAAAGATTGATGAAATCTAACATCGAATTGATGTTTTTAGAGTGGGTTCCACCATATTTGCTTTTGTTGATGACAATTTCATTTGGTGAAAAGGCCCCTCCCTTGCTTTATGCATCATGCAACCTTGTCCATTTGTAATAATCTTACACAATCTAGGAATGCTCATCAATCACTCTCTCATTAAGTTATTTGTGTTGCTTTTTCGGCAAAATAAATATAATTTATGTTTTTTAATAATAAAACTTATTTAAAATTTTATTAATTATATATATATATATATATATATTTCAAAAATGGTATTAATTATATTAATTTTGTTTTATCGTAATCACTTAACATGATTGATCAAATTGATTAAGAGGTAACTATTTGACGAGAATATGATTTAAATTATGATCAGATACTTTATGTTAAAAGAAGAGTCAAGATCAATAAAATAGTTAGATATAAGATGAAGAATGGTCAAGACATCATAAAGGAGACACAAAAGTTGATTCAAAAAATTAAATTTATGGATGTATTATTATGTGTAGGTCCCCAAAACAAACCCACATAAAAACTGAAATACTTCGAAAATATCTTTCTGCGTATTTTTCTCATAAAACATAAAAACTGCAAGGTATTTTAATGCTTCAGAATTTGGAATAGGCTTGTATTTCAAATCGAACTTTGTGATACCTCGGGGAATAGGGTTGAAAACTTGAAATTACATATTCTAAAAAACGTATTCATACAATCCTTACAAAACAAATTCAAAACCTATTAGAAAACTAAAATATTTTATATTTTCATTTATAAAAAATCAAAATCTAATAATAATAAAGAAAATTTTCTAAAAAGTTGATTTATCTTACCTTTAAGTTAGTCTCCACCACTCATTATATCAAAGATTCTTTTACAATCACTCGAACTTGTAAGCTTTTGTATATTTTAGAGCTACTTGTTCTTCTTCGCACTCACAATAATTCATTGTCATCACTTTTAGTCTAACAAACATCGAATAGGGTTTTTACTTTGTACTTTATGTCAATATGCTTACTTATCCATGACACAGTAGATATTTTGTTAGTTTAACTGTCGGCATGTTGTCAAACATCACCTTTGAAGGGCAGTCTTTCTTATGTTGGAAAAACTGTCATATTTCTTTATCATATCCTATGGGTGATGGAATTTGCGAAAACAATGTACTCTGAGCAACCATGAGTAGTTTTTTTTAAACTCCAAGAATAAACATTCGTTTAACATTGTTAAACGGAAATGTCATATTTTAAGGATAAGGATTCTAACTATTTTTAGGGCCGAGTCTTAATTCTAATAGTATATTGCAAGGAACTTTGTGAGTTCAATTTAAATAGCATCTTGATCTAACAAAACAAATATCATTGTAATTATAGAAAAATACGAAAAAACTTCATAACTTTAACAATTTTTACTTTTTAACGTGTTTCTTTGATGAGATAGGTGAAAAAATCTCCAAAATAAAGTGGTTAAGAAAAAAAATACCGAGTCCTTATTTTGATTGCAAATTTTTGGTTTCTCTCAAGTTCCGATTTTTGGACAAATGACTTTTCTTTAGCGACTTTTGGATTAAGTTCTTGCTCTAATTCACTGGTATAATCAAGAGATGAATGTTTATGCGCATTACTTTAGATCGTGTAATTTTCCATAAATTGTTTGTTTGTTCTTTCATTCAATTTTATAGATATGTGGTCATTAAATGAGAATGGTTTTCGGGTGTCCCTTGATGACCCGAGAGGTAATTAGCAATCGTAATTGGTAACATCGTGCATGAGCTGCAATTAGCATACATAGAAGGGAGAAACATCCTTGACGGGCCTCTAGTGATGAACGAGATGTATTCTTGGGCAAAGAAAGAAAAGAAATTGATGTTCTTCTTTAAAGTTGATTTTGAAAAGGCATCGACTCTATTAATTGAGGTTACTTAGATTCCGTAATGGATCAGATGGCTTTCGGAGATAAATGGATAAACTGAATACGTGGATGTCTTTCTAGTTCCAAGGCATCGTTATTAGTAAACGACAACCCCACATATGTATTTCATACTAACCGAGGTGTGCGACAAGGAGACCCGTTATCTCCATTCCTATTCATCATAGCAATGGAAGGATTACACGTTGTGATCAAAGGAGCTCGGGAAAAAAACTTGATTAAAGGAATTAAACTTCCTCATAGCGGGTCTGAGTTGTCTCACCTATTCTACGCAGTCGATGCTATTTTCATTGGTGATTGGGTTCATGGATCCATTAAGAATCTGTCTCGCATCCTCAAGTGCTTCCAAATCTCTTCAGGGATCAAGGTTAATTTTCACAAATCAAGACTATTTGGTACTTGCATTTCGGACTCTGAGCTTCTACGGATGGCTCAAATTCTTGGTTGTCTTACAAGTACATTCCAATTCGTATACCTTGGAACTAGAATTTGCAATCAAAATGAGAACTAAGTATTCAAGTCTGAAATGAGTATAGGAGTTCGAGAGTACAAAATATAGAATCATGCTCAAAGTTATAACTCTACTCCAGTACCTATCCTGTATATAAGATACAAACAGATTATAAAAAATTACAAGGACTAAACGTCTAAGCTTCGAATACAACAATGCCTTGTAAAATAGATAGAGAGTCGAAACCATTTGGATTTCGACTCCTTACAGACTCAGACCAATTTGACTCCTCACTATTAACGTTTCGACCCCTACAATCTCCCATTTAGTGAGAGAAGTCGAAATTATGCAATCAACTTTAAAGTCTGTAGAAGTAAACTACGAATCTCCATATACCATAAAATGGTCTTTCGAATCTCTATTTTGTCTTGACTTTCATTCTTCTTGCAGTTGTTATTTCGAATAAGGAGATTTATATACTGAGAGTTCGTATGCCTCTCAAGATCACTCACTTCAAACAAGAATTTTTTCATTCGCCCATTCATGTTCTTTCCTCGAAACACAACACCAAGAGGTTGATGAATTATTTCACTATCTTCATAATCATCAATGTTAAGCTTTCCTCTTAGTAAATATTGAGGGACTTTTGAAGTTTTCTTGACAGCTATTGCAAGCTCAATATCAACGATTTCCAAGTAATCATAGTAATTGTCTATGAAAACTTTGATATGAGCAAAACTAATGATGAAATCATCCTTGTTGGTTTTCGTTATCTTCAATACATCCACAGCACTCAATATCTTTGTTTAAGTTCATTAATAGAAAATTTGCTATTGTGAACTCAAAAGCAACATTATTTGCTCTTAAGACAACGTAACGAAAGTTTTGTAGAAGACCTTCGAACAAGTTGTCACAAATTATGGTCATGACCTTTACTATCCTCATAGGAGACCATATCGCTTCTTCATTTTTCCTCAAGACTATGTGAAATCGTATCTTCAATCTTTTGAATTCTTCTTTATCATTGAAGTTCTTGACAATCTTGAATTGAGAATAAGTGAACAACATGTGATTAATCAGAATGTCCAACTAATTAAAATCAGAATTTTCTATGTCGTGGTTCTTCTTAGGCACCTTTCAAAATTAATCATTCATTCCAATCGAAACTATATCATCAATTGTTTCATAACACCACTGCTTGTTTGGATCGCCCTTGTTCAAGCCAGGTGGGTCATTTGCTCTTCACCTCAAAATGATGTTGATCTGCCTTTGTTTCTCAATTTCAAGAGCTTGTTTCATTTTCTTTTCTTCCTCTGATAGAACAACAGAGATAGCTTTTCCTTTATCACTTGAATCATCATTCAAGAGCTTGTTTCTTTGTCAAAGCTCTTTTTTTGTTGCGGAAGTTGTGGTCAAAGCCATGGGAAGTGAAGTTGGAATTTGAGTCGAAATTACTTTCCCAACTACAACTCCTTTCTCTTTATCAGAATCCTTTGAAGAACCAACTCTTCCAATTCATTTCTCTCCACCTTATGAGACTAGCACTTCACGTGGAGCATTAGTTGGTAAACGAAGGACCAACTCAAGGATTGGAGCAAGCTCAGATTTGATATTGGACTCAATATTCAAAATCATTTGATAAAGATACTCTTAAGATACATTCGATTGATTTGAAAAATCAACCTTGGAAAGAGACTCCTTGATACTTGACAAAAATTCTTCCATCTTCTCAAACAAATGAGTATCCTTTCCTGACTTGGCTTCAAGCTGTTCGTATATTCAGCCAAACCATGGGGTATATTCCAATACCAAGCATACAACTCAGCTAAACCCTGGGGTATATTCCAATACAATATGAAAATATAGGCCTAGCCCTAGGGACTAACCCTGGGGTTTCTCCCAACCCATCATATATGCATGGGCCCAACCTTGGGACTTACTTCAACCCAATCATACAATAATGGGCCCATCACTAGCGTTTCTTTCAACCAAATTATAAAAACACGTGAAAGTCATATAACAACTAACATTTTACATAAATAATCTGGTGGCCATCATTCGTGCCTTCAACCTGCAAGCACAGTGAGAAGACTCACTTCTAACTGAAGATAATTGAACCATACACCCGAGCTACTGCTATCTCGGCTCCTCACACTAATCAAAACCAAAAAGACAACCCTAATTAATAATCAGGGTCTTAACCCATAATCAATGGTCTAAATCATATATTATCTTCCAAGGGAAAAATACCATTTTGCCCTTCCCATGCATGACCCAAAGATACAAGGCCTAAAACCCCTAACAACCCAAAGCCCAAAAATATCCCAAGAGGGTTTTCTAGGAGTAAGTCATGCATACTGCTTTTTATGCTCAACGTACCACTTCAACTTAGAAGGTTTATGGGGCAGCAACCTAGTACGCCGAAAGTACTTAGGGTTATGCCCAACGTACCCTTGAGACGTCTAAAATCCCCATTAAGGCCTTATGACATTAATACTTGACGTCCAAACTTCATATCTAATCCTAATAAAAATCTAAAACCATAACGTTGCAACCTTTATGCCTTTTCATGGCTACAAGGAGCTCAAAACCGAAAACCCTAACTCATAAACCACCTAAGACCCCATAACTATTGCATGAATGAATATAAAGGAACAAGCTTGCATTTTTATGACATGAAACACCCACAAATGTCTAAAAGTACAGCTCAAATTGTCTGGAGTAGACTATACTCATAGGACTAAGGTTTTTGGGACAAAAAGGCTATAACTTGCAACCTAACAAGATCTAACAAGGCAAGCATCAAGATTTGAACTTTATACCTCCTATAGACGCACAAAGATGTAAATAATCTGGATCCAAAAGCTTTTGTGCAACACTACCTCTTCAAGGATCTTCCTTCACTACCAAGAAAACTAAAATAACACTCAGGAGCTTCAAATCTCACACACAAGAATTAGGGTTTTAAGATGGGGGCTAGGAGGTATCGAGGCTGGAGGTAAGAGAGGGTTCAAGGCCATAATGTTTTAAATAGGGTCTAAACTCTAAAAATAGGGTTTGGAATCTTTATGATTACACCCTACGTACTCTGACATATGCCCAACATATGCAATAGCATCCCCGCTATCTACTTAATGAGCTACGCTCAGCGTACCAAAAGGTATGCCCTACATAAGGACTGTTTTTGCAAATATTTTTATACTTGAAGTAAAAAATGAAAGGTACCTATAACATGGGTGTTACATCTAAGGTATCTAAGGATAGGCTTAGGTGCAAATAAAATGAGGTTCAAGAGGATCACGTATATAAAGGCCTATTTGTTAAATCACATAGGCAATATCCGGATGGGTGAATGTTAGATAGTGAAAAGCATTAGCAAGACTTCTATAAAAGTCGGGTCAGAAACTGACTTCCCAGAATCAGAATGATTGGGTTTGGTGTCGATGGGAGTGTTACAAAGATTGCAGTAGGACATGTTCGCATGAGAAAGAATTTCTTTAACAAAGGCGGTTTTGGATATAAACAAACCATGCATAGTCCTAGTAGCAACAATGTTGTGGAAGAAAAATAATGGGCCAAGATCCATCATGGAGAATTTTGTAGATAATATAGATATAGCATGAGATATCAAGGATGGATTTGACGCAGTAAGAAAAATGTCGTCGACATAGAGAAAAAGATAAATGACTTCCGATCCTCGATGAAAGGTAAAGAGACAAGTGTCAAAATGACCACTACAAAAGCTTATAAAAGACAGATAGACATCAAAATGTTAGTTCCAGGTACGAAGGGATTGATTAATACCATATATCATCTTACAAAGGCGACATATATAGTTAGGATGTGGCTACATATAACCAAGAGGTTGTTTCATATAACCTGGTCATTGAGGTAACTATGCAAAAAAGCATTCTTGACATCGAGTTGACAAATAGGTCAATGTCGAGAGATTGTGATGCTTAAGATGGTACGAATGGTTTCTAGTTTGATGATAAGAATGAACGTCTCATCAAAATCAAGACCATGCTGCTAGGAAAATCCTTCGACAACTAAGTGACCCTTGTAGCGATCAAGCTTGCCTTGACTATTAAATTTGTGGCGGTATAATCATATATAGCCAACAATGTTGGCATTAGGAGGAGGATGATAAACAAGATCCCAATTATGATTAGAATGGAGAGCATCCATTTCTTTATCTACAATGGATTTCTAGTTGGGATCACATAAAGCTTGAGAGGAGGACCGATGGATAGGAGAGATTTCGGATGTAGCAGAGAGATTGAGAATGTGATGAGGTTTTAAGGAGCCAGTTTGTGAGTGGATGGTCATAGAAGGGAGATGAGTGGGATTCATTGAAGGGGGGATAAGGGGTATAAGTACCATACAATGAAGGAAAAGGAGATGAGGATGACAACAAATCCAAATGGGAAGAGTTAGATGCACTCGTGTTGGCCGAAGATGTAACGGTAGTGGGTAGATAAGGAATAATATCATTCACATTGAGAGAGTCATATTACGTGGATATGGGGATGTCATGGAAGTCTTTATAAGGAAAATGATCCTCCTCAAATATGACGTGATGTGTAACACTCAAATCCAGATATCATGTTTACCCTCAAAGTATTTCATTTTTTGGAAAATAAGGACCCTCCGTACACTGGGCGTACATATGAGTATGCTTAGCGTATGTTTGTGCATGCAGTGGGTGGCTGAGGCTCGTACGCGGGGGCGTACAAGGCCAATGACCAAAACCCTAATTGCTTGGCTTTGACACTATTTTAACACACTTATATCATTTAGACCAAACCCTAATCAGCCTCCATAGCCTCTTTTCGTCCTAAAACCCTATTTTCGCAAAAAAAAAGTGTGAGTTTTGTGCCTTAAGGTGTTTTTGGTGGCCTATCTAGTGGATTTTCAAGAAGAAGGAGGTGGTGTCCAAACCTTGAATGTGGGAAGAGTTTGAGGATCCTGCATCTAGAGTATTTTGGGGAGCTTTGGAAGGTAAAAAGCTTTCACCTTGCTTGTCCTTGTTGTTTTTTTTAGTTAGGGTTTTCTAGATCCTCTTTTGAGTCCATAAATCCTTTCTTGGGAGTTTGGGCAACTCCAGAGGTTAGGAAGGATAGATCCGAGGTCCTTTGGCTTGTTTATAGCATAAAAATGCAAACTTGATGACTTCTATGGCTCCATGCATGAGTTAAAACCTTTGGAAAGGTCTTAATGAGATAGGATGGGTTGTTGGGAGTATATATGGCATGCAAAGGCATGAAGTTGCAAGATTTATGCCTTAGGACCCTAAAAACGTCTAAGACCCGAGTTTGAGCAAAAAGTCTTCATGCATTAAGAACTTAATGGATTTGGATGCAATTCAGCTTGTACGTTGGGCGTACTACGTTGTACGCTGCACGTACAACCTATAAACCCAATACGTTAAGCGTACTGAAGAAGTATGTTGGGCGTACGCTCTCATAAAGTTTTGGGCTTCTGGTGGAGCTTCGAACCTTTGGGCCCTAATTGTTTTGGGCCCAGACTTGTTGGAGTTGTGATCCTGAATTTATTTAGGCCAATATTGGCATGAATGGGCCTTTTTGGTCCTTATGGCCCAATATAGAATTGGATTTTGATGTTAGGCCCATTAGTGAGGGGAAGACCTTTGGGCCATCATGGAGCGACTTGGACTTAGGATTTTTGGGCCCTTGTCTAGATTGTGTCATAACCCTAATTAGAGTTATTTGTATATTTGTTTAGTTTGAGATTTTGAATAGGTTTTCGAGTAGCTTTTGTGCTCAACAGACTGAGTTGGAGGGAGTCCACGGCAATCCTATGTGTATATATGTTGCATGGCATTATGTGGTTATATGTTTGTGTATTTTGGGAACTCACTAAGTGTTTGCTTACAGTTTGTTGGATGTTTCAGGTACTTCTGGGTCTAAGGTCAAGGGCCCGGCTTGATGGCACAACATGCACTCTCTAGTATTCCGCATTTCTTGTTTTGGATACTCTGATCTTATGGAAATGAGTTTATGTAATGAAAATTTGGAAAAACAAATATGGTTGTAATTTATAAATATTAAATGAAAAAAAATGTCTAAATTCTCAGGGTGTTACATGATGAGAAATGACGAAACGTTTAGCAGTAAGCTCAAGGCATCGATGTCCATTATGATCCTGAAAGAGGCCAAGATATACACAAGCAGTTGATTCTGGAGAGATTTTGTGGGGAGAGGTAGAAGAAATACTAGGATAATAAAGGAATCCAAAAACTTGTAGATGGTCATAAGAAGGAAAAAAGTCGAGCAAAACTACAAACGGTGTTTCAAGGGACAAGGTGGTGGTAGGAAGAATATTGAGGGTGTGAACAACTACGTTAGGGGCTTCGGTCCAGAATTTGGTGGGCGACGATGTTTGAAAAAGATATATACGAAGGATGTTATTAATGATCAGAATAGCACGTTATGCTTTACCATTTTATTGGGACGTGTAAGGGCAAGAAAAGTGGACACGTATGCAACTATAATGAAATTGATGTAATAGGGATCAAATATTAAATCTATGACCATTATCACATTGAAATCATTGATTGAGAATGTAATGACCCAATTTTACCAAGAAAATTTTCATTTTTAATTAATCAAACAAATCCCATAATCCATAGATTTCCAAACCATTTGTTTTCCAAATCACAATTATTACAATTTCGTTGTACTTTTTGAAAACATCAGAGAGTCCCAAACACACAAAAAGAGAGGTAGAGTGCACGCCACATCATCACGCCTTGCCTTTTCCCTTAGGCTCTGAAGTACCTGCAACAATCAACAACCTGTAAGCGAAATCCTTAGTGAGTTTCCTAGAGCATACCACACACACAATCCACATATCACATATCCTGTTAGCTATAAAAGCTACACACATATTGCATAAGTCATGCAAACATGAAACATGTGAGAATGTCATGGGCTACCCTACATGGTCTTCACCTAGGACTGCCATGGGCTCCCCCACATGGCCTTACATCCAATGTCATGGGCTACCCCACATGGTCTTCACCTAGGACTGCCATGGGCTACCCCACATGGTCTTACATCCAATGCCACGGGCTTCCCCCGGGGTCTTCATACAAAACATGCAATCACATAACAAAACATAGAATGTCTAACACATATATCATATTCACATAATGGGCCGACCTTGGTGCCTTAGACCCATAGGTATGGTGAGAAGACTCACCTGTCACGAATGCTGAACTAACACTTTACGACCAAATATACCCCACGAGCTGCTCCACTCAACTGCCTAAAAAGTGTCATACAATATCCATTCATTTCCCCAAAGTCCATCCTGGTCAACTACAGCCAAGATCAAGTCAACAGTCCATGTTGACCCTAACTCGTCGAGTACAACTAGTTGTTGGGTTTTAAGCATTCTAACACTCCTAAGTGTACATGCAACCCTAAATACCTTGGATCTATGTTTTCTCTATTATACATGCAAATAAGAACTTCCAAGGTATTATCCTAATCTAGCATACAAAACAATAACTATAGCAAGATAGAATACATACCTCTTTGGTGTAGAATGTCTTCATGAAGCTTGAGTGCCTAGTGCCCCAAGTGTGACACCTCAAATGGTTCACACAACACCAAATACACATGGATTAACTTGAGAGAATTCTACACTTCATGAAAATCGGCTAGCCTTTTCTTACTCTCTCTTGTGGCCGATTTTTTCCCAAGAATGTGATCTTTATATAGTGTTACAATTAGGGTAAACCCTTAATTGTCATGGCTTTCCATTTCCTTGGATCCATGGGTTCAAATACACCATGGAGCATCCATGGACCATCCTATGGGTTTTAGCCCAACTTGATTATCCATTGAGCATTAGCCCACTATACAAGTATGGATGATTTACACAATCAACCCATATATTTAATTAGTCTTCTTTTGATCACTTAATTAATCCTAGATTAATTCTTGATCAATACTAATTAAATAATCTCATTATTCTTATTATTAATATACTAGAACTTATAATATATTAATAACCATAAGTGTCTTATTTCTCTCATTTAGTCTATCCAAGTGCATGATGCCATGCAACCCAAATGGACCATGCCGGGTCGGGTCAAGTCTTACCAATTATAGTTATGGACTTAGACATTAATCCAACAGTCTCCCACTTGGATAAGTCTAAAACTATTATTGCGTATGACTTCAGGAACCAACTGGCAATCGTAGCTCTCAAAAAGCTTCTGTCGAACTCTGACCTTTGTCAGTGACTTTTCCATTAGATAAGGGATCATATATTCCTCCATTCTAGATATCATATGGACTGAGACATGGATTATAATCATTCTCTCTGTCCATTTGTTGTTTCCCGATTTCTGATTTATGACGACTGACTAATTGAACAAATCAAATCAGTCCTGGCCCGACCGAGCACTTCCATTTGTCATCATCAAATCATCGAGGGGCCCACAGATATCGCTTTTATCCCGAAGGTAAAAGGAACGGATAAACTTCGACTCATATGGCTTGTTCTACTACTTGTTGAATCATACACAAAAACACGTTTTATAGCACCGAGTTACCAAATGCGGTTTCGTGCAATCAATGTACTATCAATTCATAGTAACAACTCATATCTCTAGGTTTGAAGAATATAAGATATTATCGTCTCATGATCACTCGTGATAAAATCCATGAAGTGATTCCAATGAGCGCGGGTTGAATCCAATACTCAGAACTTATGAGCACTCATGATTGTTGTAGCCTTGTCCAACACCTTAGACCTCTACAACCCATCATGACAGTCTTAATTCATATCTACTTCCAACATATGACCGACTGTGGATGGTTTGAATAACTTAGTCGTTCCGGAAGAATAACCCAGTTTATTCGGGAAGTCAAAACATGCAAAGTGAAACACAATAATAATCGAATCCAATATGGTCTCAGAACTTATGAATATAAATAAAACACCTTTTATTTATCACCATATGATTACTCATTATTCATTGTATACTGTTTCAGCTATCAACTTTATTCTTGAATTTAAAACAATAGTTGTCCCATGCTCCAAGTATGTACACTATGTTTTCTAAACACTAGTCATGCCACACACCAAGTATGCATACTATGTTTGTCTATGATCTTTACTTTGTGAACTAGATCCATTGAACATAACTTCAATGATTCTCTTTTCACACTCCCAAATCCTTACCGCAAATGCAAGAATTCCAAATTCATGCCATTTACTGAAATCTGTTAGATTCTAAACTTATATGCATTGATCCTCTTGTAACGATTATGCACAAACTCACAAAGACTTGGCAACAATCATTACAGAGTATTCCAAAGGAGATCAACTCCTTGGAAACATCCTTCTTGCATTAAGTTTCCTTAATCTTACACAAATTGAAAATTTTAACTTTGAAACATTTCCAGATTCCATTTTTGACTATCACTTCTGAACAAGAGTTGCCTCCTTACAGATTATGTCAATATGGTCCTTCCAGAATTATCACTATACTTCCAATTGTCCTTGAGTAACCAATCTTTGGTAAACCTTAGATTGTCCTCGACAATTGTTTAATCCTTTTAGTCATATCCAGTTCTAAACCTTTTCCCTTCTTAATGCCCCAGGCATTTGGAAAATTTTAGAATGGATGATTATAGCACATGTAATCGATCCTATATCCGAAGCATATGGGACACGATTCATGATGTCTCACATAAAGACTAAACCAATCTTTTGCTATAATATTTCCATTTCAATTTGCCAAGTTCTCATAATTCAGATTATGAAAAGGGATGTCGTAATCATAATCGAATTTTAGAACGCAAATAATGGACCCATATACATAATTTCCTTATGTTGAGCCATTCCAACATGAAATTCATATATATAACCTTGACTAAATGATTAAAACCTCACGATCTAAGCTTATAGATTTGAGATGAAGTATAATTTCCTCTCCCTTAACTATAGCAAAACAACTTGTTCCCAATTGAAACTTTTGTTTTCTATAATTAACATTGCTAGCTTGCAATACTTAACATAATTATCATGCTCCCACTAACATGATGATTATTAGCATAACACTTATGTTCCCACTAGCTTTGACATGTACTCAGAAATCAGCTGGACTTCTAGAAATCAATACTTCATTGACTTTCTTACCAAAGTTCAGATTTCTGATACTAGATTGTTTTGATAAGACCTTATCAAAATCATACACCTTCCCTTAGATAGCACACTTGTGTGTCTAAACAATTATGAAGAGGTATGCCGTAATCATAATGGTTAGACCTTTTTGCCACTTCTCACAAGTCCAGGTTAGTGTGCCGGTAAACCACACACGCTCCACTAACAACTTTGAGAATGCAAATATCACAATTGCTATCTAGCTAAAATCTACTTAGTGAAAGTGTTTCCTCACCATCATTTTCATGAATCGGAGAGAAACCTTATGACACTTAGATTTAATGGTGTATGTGTTCTTATCCATGTGAATTGTCAAAACCATAATCACAAGACAAAGATAATGACAAATCCAAACTCATATGGACCGAACTCAATCTTAACTTCTTGTCATCTGGCAGCTCAAGGGCCTGCCATTGCTTCCAAGTTGTTGTGCAACAAATTGAGAACTCTAAGAACTCATATGCATAGCCAACTTTACTGGAATGGGCATAGAATATGTCAACACGATAGGTTGTAAACCTCAAGTCGTGTGCTAGTGAAGAACTTCAGGTTTTATTCTTGATTAGTTCTTGAGACTTTCAAGACCTTTAAGACTCCCACTGTCCTCTTGACCTATAAGACTCCCTTGTCAAACATCCAAGAGATAGTGCGGATTCTAATCAAGACAAACACTTCACAACATTGGCCTTAGTTGGTCTTTGTTTTATCCAAAACATCACAACTTACCAATTTCAAATGTACAAGAGTAGAAAACTTTTACTCTTACATTTGACAAGTGTTTTAAACCTTCTTTAAGACATGTCACTCAAGTTACAATCTTGGAGTATGACTCTAAGACTTGTATTGGAAGGAAGTATGACTCATCTTCTTGATTTAACCATTTCAACAATTCAAGATCCCTCTTCTTAGTCATAAGAATGCACTAAGACTTCCTTAGAGAACTAATTGTGCTATGGTTTCTTAATCATTAAGATGATCACAAAACTGATACTAAAGTACTCTCCCATCTTTTCAGATTTGAGAAACTTTTATCCTTCTGCCTTATTTGATTCTTCTTATTCGCTCTGCCATACATTGGAACCTTTTCCAATGTCTCAGAGTTACACTTAAGCTTGTAAGTATAATCATATTTACTGAGCTTTAGTAAACTATGACGAATAGTCTTATCAATCTTTTGTGGTGGACTTAATCAGTGCACAAGAATGTGTACTCGATCCCTTAATCCTTTACTTGACTCACACATCCATGTGAACGAGTAATTAGTCTTAATTTTCCAATACTTGAAGGTTCTCATTCATCATGCTATACAACTTGCATTATTCCAAGTTCCGGTCCAATTGAAACTTGGGTGATGAGAATCTTTCCTTATTTGGTAAATCTAGACATTACCACAAATGAAAGAATCAATTTCATATTTCCACTCTTGCTCTTAATAGAATCATATAAGCAAAAAATTTTCCTCAAATGCCATTGTAAGGATATTTTAAAATAAATAAAATCAAAAATTTTCTTTTATTTTAAAAACTTTGCGGAAAGACTTATCCTTACAATCCATATGAAAACTTGTTGTTATCTATTCCTTAAGCAATATCTCATAACTCCTAAGAAGTAGCTCAAGAATCCGATCTTCAAACTATGCGATAGAAATCCATCTGCGCCATCAGATTCAGCATATTCTTTCTTTAAGTTTCTTCACTTTTCTTTGATTCTTAAAACATCACCATGTGACCCAGTCACATCATGTATCAAGAATCTCAGAATAGAAACTTAGCAAAGTTAGATAGTGGACTTTACCTGAAGTAGAGTCAAACTTATTGACTTTAACATCCTTAGGTAAATTTGGCAGCTTCGCAACCAATGCCCCTTCCTTTGGCAATATAAACATATGGACCCTTTTGATAATGGTACACGAGACTATCACAGACTTAGCTTTTCTCTTTACCATTTGGTCAACCGAGTTGACTATGGTCGATCCCTTTCCATTGGGAAGAGAATGCTTTCCGAGATTTCCTGTGTCACTATTGTCAATGTCCATCAAGTTTTAAGAAAGTTGATCTTAGATAAGATCATTAAGGGTCTTGTCATAGTCTATTTCATAGGTGTCCCAAAGGAACTCACTATGTGACTTAGAAAGTGATTGAACCACCAACTTTCTCAAGACTTTGACACCCAACTCTCCCGGCTTGTCAATATGTGACTACATCTCCAAGATGTGATCACACCTAGACCTTGTCTTGCCAATAGGGCTTGAGTGACCTTAAACTTTTCAAGAACTTGTGGGTTTAGGAGAATAATTTGAAGAGGTGAAGAAGTATGATATCCATGGGACATCATCTTCATTAAGAAAGCTTGTTTCAAGAGATTTGGGAAGATCATAAAAGTCTAAACCAGACATCTTTTGGGAGATATTCAAGATAGTTGATCTTAAGTCCTTAATATGACACCCAATATGAAATATTAAGGCTAGGACCCAACAAACTATTTTATAACTTAGAAGAGGTATGCCGTAATCCAAGCTATAAAATATTTGAAGGTAGGTGAATGACGATTCACCAATTTCCACCAAGATAAACGAAATGTATTATTAGGTTTTAATTGGTTTTGAAACTCCTAGATCTTTGAGATTCATTGAACTGTTCAAAGGCATGTTTCAATCTCGAGTGTGCCCTTCAGGTTTTGTGACTGGGATGCCGAGGATCACAAAACAAGGTGTGAAGTAACCATGCAAATCACTTGGTACCCTTAATAAATTACCCCTCAATCGATGTGCCGGTTAACCACACACGCTCCATCGATACTATGATAAATATTAAGTCACCCTTTACCTACCTTGTTAAGTCCAAGTTAGTGTGCCGGTTAACCACACACGCTCCAATAACGACTTAAACAAAGTGCAAAGTGTAATTTCATGGATTAGCACCTTATTCACATTTTTCCTAAGTAACTAAGATTGGGTATTATTAAGAGTTTAGTTACTTAGTATTATCATTAATACTTTTAATGAAGGGAGAATTCTAGTCCTGTCAAACCCGTTCGGCTAACGACCCTCCACCAGTCAAGCAAGCGGTGGGTGAGAGTGGACACCCATTAAGTTGCCATTTTATAGGCAACAACCTTATACCCACCTTATAGACCGGCTTCGTGAATGAGGCGTACTAGCGGTAAGACTGACTTTACTCTTATACATATATATATTATTAACTTATAATATTATAAAGTATAAGGGTTGAATTTTAACTTTTAAAATTCTAAGGGCTAATTTGGAATTAAAGTATTCATACTTGAAAACTTTTCAAATTCCAAAACTTGAGGGCAAGTTTTGAAACTATTCAAAACTAATTAATTCCATAACTTATGTGTTTAAAGTAGTTTTAATCCAAAAACTCTTCAAGTTCCATAACTTGAGGACAAGTTATGGAAGACTTTAAACTAATAAAAGAAGTAACTTTTTCCTTTATTTTATAACTTATGGATTTAATTATGGTTACATATTTTTCTTTAATGAAGTGACTCTTGAACTTCCATAACTTGAGGACAAGTTATGGAGTCATAAAAATTATTCAATGACACAAGACTCTTCATTTTGTAACCATTGCCAACTCTTATGAATTTTATGAGTCTTTAATGTGACCCTTCATGTAACTTGAGGACAAGTTACACAAACACATTTTATACTCAACTCTTAGATTAAAATGGATTGAAAACAACTATTTCACTCAACATTTCTATTAATCTAAGCAACTCATAAGAACAAGATAATTCAAATCAAACTTTTTCATGTAATTAGTCTAAACCTTAAACTAATACAAAACATGAATCTACTGACAATTATCTTTGAAAATGGATTAGCATGAACATTACCACATTAAAAACAAGTTTATAAGATCAAAAACAACTTAGGGTAATGTTCCTAGTCCATTTCCAGCCAAAAAACTCGAAAATATGCTGTCTGGGGTTCCAACTCGTCGAGTGCATGAACAAACTCGGCGAGTTGGGTCGAATTCATCACTTTTAGGCATGGACTCGCCGAGTCTCCTGATGGACTCGCCGAGTCTGATGGCCAGACAGCACCAGATTCGTTTTTTCAGCTTCTATTGCAGGTATAACAAGAAAACAAACCTGGCTCTGATACCACTGTTGGGTTTTAAGCATTCTAACACTCCTAAGTGTACATGCAACCCTAAATACCTTGGATCTATGTTTTCTCTATTATACATGCAAATAAGAACTTCCAAGGTATTATCCTAATCTAGCATACAAAACAATAACTATAGCAAGATAGAATACATACCTCTTTGGTGTAGAATGTCTTCATGAAGCTTGAGTGCCTAGTGCCCCAAGTGTGACACCTCAAATGGTTCACACAACACCAAATACACATGGATTAACTTGAGAGAATTCTACACTTCATGAAAATCGGCTAGCCTTTTCTTACTCTCTCTTGTGGCCGATTTTTTCCCAAGAATGTGATCTTTATATAGTGTTACAATTAGGGTAAACCCTTAATTGTCATGGATTTCCATTTCCTTGGATCCATGGGTTCAAATACACCATGGAGCATCCATGGACCATCCTATGGGTTTTAGCCCAACTTGATTATCCATGGAGCATTAGCCCACTATACAAGTATGGATGATTTACACAATCAACCCATATATTTAATTAGTCTTCTTTTGATCACTTAATTAATCCTAGATTAATTCTTGATCAATACTAATTAAATAATCTCATTATTCTTATTATTAATATACTAGAACTTATAATATATTAATAACCATAAGTGTCTTATTTCTCTCATTTAGTCTATCCAAGTGCATGATGCCATGCAACCCAAATGGACCATGCCGGGTCGGGTCAAGTCTTACCAATTATAGTTATGGACTTAGACATTAATCCAACACTAGTGACTCGCCGAGTTTCTCGGGATAACGTCTACTCGCCGAGTCATCGAGGTGACTCGTCGAGTTCATGCGGTCTTGATTGATAATCTAAGGTCATTCGTTGAGTTTCCTTGCTTGCCACTCGACACGTCTACGAACATCCAACAGTTGGGGGAATCTTACTCGACTCGCCGAGTTGTTCATTCAAATCGTCGAGTTCTAGGTAATCTTCATCCGTCTCGTCGAGTTGTTCATCCAACTCGTCGAGTTTATGGCAATATTCATCGGGCTCGACGAGTTGTTCATCCAACTCGTCGAGTTCATGTCTGCCTTCATATGACTCGTCGAGTCGCCCCCTGCGACTCACCGAGTCCTTACAGATCTCAGGCCATACAGACTCTTTTGAGCCATGCAATGCTTCCAAATTACATATCTAAGCTTCTAAGGCATGCGTTCCACGTAAAGTTGCAAACTTTACGTGCATGCAAGGCTTTAAGGCCCTAAAATAGCAGATCTAAGCTTGGAATGGAGTCATACACTTGAGGGGAGGCACATGCTAGGCTCGACTGATAACTTTATGCATCTAAAGGCCAAAAGAAGTCCAGATCTGAAGTTACAACTTCAGATCTTGGCTTAAACACAAAAGCCCTTTCTTAGAATTCATGCACAAGAGGGTTTTGGGTGGAAATGAGCCAAGCAATAGCTTAATACCTTCAGGGAGTGCTCCACAGAAGTAGATCTTGAATCCCCACGAGTCCTTTTCTTCCTCTAGCTTGTTTCCTCAAGTGTTTCCTTCACCAAATCCCTCCTTCAAGCTTAAAATCACCAAGAAACACACTCACACTCGAATCAGGGTTTTTGGGAGGTAAAGAGTTGTAAAGGGGAGGCTAGGGGAGGCTAATGACCCTTTAAATAGGGTGCAAGGCCCTGAAAGCTAGGGTTTCATCTTCCAACATCTACACGTCGAGTCCCATATTGAACTTGGCGAGTAGGTCATTAAACTTCGCGGACAAACTCACTACCACTCGACGAGTAGGGAGGCTAACTCGCCGAGTAGGTTCTTAAAAATATCCAAAGCAAAATGTCATTATTAATACCTGAGGATCAGGGTGTTACAGAGAATTAAACCTAGTTTTAATATATGCTTGAAAGATGCAAAATACAATATAACACATCAGATTTTGCACGAAAAGTCGAAGAGGAAAAACCCACAAAAAATGAGAAAATAGATCCAAAAAAAATATAGTGTTTAAAACCACTAATACTTAAAACTGGAGAAGTCCAAAAATAGAAGGTATTGACTCAAACAACTTAGATGTCTTTGTAGAAGATGACGCAAACGGAAGACGACAATGCTTTCATAATTGCCATGCATGGAAATAAGAAACTTATTTGAAGAAGACACGGTGAAATTGCGAGAACGTACAAACTATAAAATAGAAGACTCGTGATACCCTAGACAACGATGTCATATAGGAAGCGACACCATAGCTAGAGCGGTTGCTAGAGAAGACTAGGAAGAATGAGTAATTGCATATAAATCACCGGTAGTGTCGCAACGTTGGAGAAGGGTACCTGAATCAAGATCCATTACAGAAAAAACAAAAGGGTCAAACGTAATAAAGATAGAATTATTAGTAGTGAATTTACGAACAAACACAAGATTTTTGACAATTTTATTGGACACAAGAACATCGTTTAATATGAATTTAGTTTGAGAGAATGGATAGTAAGTTTGACCGTTGTGACTAACAGGAAGCAACACACCATTACCAACTAAGAGGGACTTAGAATTACATGGAGTGATGGAAAGCATATTACCTTGATTAAATAACATATGAGACCTTACGCCCGTGTCCATATAGTAGTTATTATCCGGAGGCGGCTAAAAGTCATATGTGGGAGGAGATTGAACCAGAGCAACAAAAAATTATTTGATTGCTATGGAGAAGGGCCAAGAGTGGTAGGCCTTTGATGCGGGAAAATGGGTTGACCGGGTGAAGCCTATTGGACCGACGAGGAGGTGGCATGGGGCGGCTGGAAATGTTGAAGTGGTGAATATATGTCACCAAAGTTTATATTTTGACCCGTCCATGAGTTGAGATTTTCCTGTTATATGACCAACTACTTTGGCGCCTTTGCAAATATCGGTGAATATACGTCACCAAAGTTTATATTTTGACCCGTCCACGTAGTATAAAATTGAATTGGTTGTACACATTTGTTACGACATAGACAAGTGTTTGAGCAGTCGAGTGGTGGTGGATGAGGAGGACGGGTTGGTCATGATTCCAAAAAATCTAAAAACATGTGAAATAAAAAAGAACCAAATAGTAATAGGAAGCTTACTGGGGGTAGAAGGATTGTAGACGTACATGATACCAATCCTTGAAGATGATGTGATGAAGGCTAGTGGGAAGCAGCAAGTTGACAACGTCGACAGAAGGAGACGAAGGCAGTTGGATGTTGGATGCAGAGGAGGCCTGAACGTGAGCAGTCAGAGAGATCGGATCGAAAAAAAAACATATGATTATCGGCGGTGATGACCGGATGTGGAAAGCAGGCGCCGGAAATCAGGAAGTCACGTTGGAGGGAAGGGGGAATGGGATCCCTAACTTGTTACCATGTTAGATTGTGAAAATACTCGTTATAATTTCTATGTATTTCATTGTTTTAAACAATATATAATCTAAGTTAGATCGATTCTGAATATGTGGTGGGATAATTCCCTTATCTCAACAAGCTTCATGTATACATGTATGACTCTTGAACAAAAGGCATGTTCAGGTATGGTTGTCCTCGCGTTTTTGTGGTCGTGTGGAATTACATAACACTTATGGGCGTGTTTGGCACAGAGCTTTTGGAAGCGTTTGGGAGCTTCTAGCTTTTAGCTTTTGATCAAACGCTCTAGTTTAAACAAAAAGATCCGTTTCGCAGTACGAGCATTTAGCTTTTAGTTTTAACAAAACGCTCCGATTCTAAAAGCTACTTTGTGTAGCATTTAACAAAACGCTCATGAGCTTTTGAAATCAATTTCCATAATTACCCTTAAAAATATATTTATATATTTATTTATTTTTAATCAATTGTCCTTTTATGTAATTTTATATATTTCAAAAACTTCCAACTATTTTTGCCAAACATTCATATAACAAATAAAAGCTACAGCTTCTCGCTACCAGCTACCTGCTACACGCTACCAGCTAACCGCTACCCGCTTCCAGCTAACAACTATTTTTGCCAAACACACTCATATGTGTTCAACGACAAGGAGATGAACAGATTTTGGTTGAAGAGATTAAACTTTTGGTAACCAAGTTAGAGATAGGCGAGGTTATATTTTTAATTGGTTATTGGTCCAATTTTTGAAATATGTATATCCGTATATAAGAGAATGGATATAGCCTAAACCTCATATGTGTTTGCTAGTTTAGTCTTTATAAAATCTGTTGTTAAAAAAAAGCGTACAATTAGATTTAAACACTTTCAAACTAAAATTAAAATGTACCTATGTAATCAAACGAGACGATTTGGTTTTATGTTTCAACAGTTTAATGATATATATAAATATACTTAAATAATTTAATTAACCAAAATAATTTATATATAGTTGGGAATTCTATATTTAAAAAACGTCATCCATATTTTAATTGGTATACAAAGTATGTTTTTCTTTTTTATAATGTCTATTCTTAAAATGTCAAATGAAGTTAGATTTATATTTAAAATCATTACGTGCCTTCGTTTATGGTATGTTGATACCACCATACATGCAACCCAATCACCAAGAATTATATTCCCTTGCAATCTTGCATATATTAAGTTTTTTTTTTCTTTTTTTTTTCGGTGTTCATTTGTAATATATAAGGGTATTAATAAAACTAATTCAGTTAAATAAGAGAATTAACAAAAATAATCATTTTTTTTGGAATTAGATGCCGATTTTAATCTAGTAATATTTGTTGCTTCTTTCGTTGGGTTGGTTGGAGTACTATAATTATACTTGTTGAAAAATAAACATATTTTACGGAATATTGTATTCCGCAAGAGTTAAGTATGTGTTTTAAAGTTGGTGATATATGACGTAAAGATATTCTTGAATTTGACATTGTATACTGTGGAGTAGAGTATAGTCTGAGTACGAAGATTTCGGAAGCATGTTTCCGAGTAGCTAAAAATCAACCATTTCTATAACTATTCTTTGCCTATTATGAAGAGATTTTATACAAACTCTTCACAAGATTGTCATCTAGATTTTTAATATTGAAAATAAATTTGTGTAGTAAGTTTTTTAGAGTACTTGCTTATTGTGGCGGTTAATATGAGTGAATACGCGTATCTATGCAATATATTGCTCCATGTCTTTGATCAAACATAGTTATGATATAGATTTAACCAATGATACCAACATTTATGGTTCCATTAAGTTGGTTGTTTCGAAGTCCAAGTTAGATACTTCGTTTGTCTTTTCAATGTCTTGGATCAAACATAGTTATGTCGATCATTAATGATAATGATTTCATATATTTTCTTAGGTTTGTAACTAGTATGTCTCCTATCACGATACAATTTCTAGTTGTGAGTCGTATTATGGAAAGCAACATTAATCGATTCGCATGAAAAAATTGTTTTAGTGGCAATGGGTCGTTTGGTGTCGAAAGTAACAAAAGATGTAATTTATCGTTGATGATGGTATAACATTTAGCGGTGATAAATCGGTAATCCATCATGCAACATTGATGATGTTGGTTGACGATGCAAGCTACTTCCACACGGGTAAATTTTTTGGTGTTTTTCCATAATATGATGATGACACTGAATCCGATGACGGGGAAATTAAGATTCAACAACACTGTAAGGATAACTACCCATATTATTTTTCAAAGTTATGAAGAGACAAAAACTACTTATTATGGAATGTCTGTTACTTTTGCCCGAATTGTCAACCCAAATCATAAACTTTTATTAGCCCACAACCCCTCTTCGCATATCAAGCTGTTACAATTGTTCAAAAGCAAAGAAGCTCTTAAGGTATCATTAGAAATGAAATGTGTCCACGAGGGATTTCAGAATAAAGTCAACAAATTTTCAACATACAAGGTTGAAGTGGTTTGCTTTGTTAAAGACTATAAATGACGAAGAGAATCTATAAAATATAAGATTACGAAAAAATTTCAAATCCATAAATTATTGGAAACCCACATTTGCTCAAACATACAATTGCAATCCCATCATCGCCAAGTCAACATGAAAGTGTTGGGTCGCTCATTGAAGAACATATTAGCTGAAAATACATCAAATATGTTGTGGGGAAACAAATCAAACGAACTCTAAATGACCGCTTTAGTGTTCATATTTCAAACTAGAGAGCATGAGTGGCGAAATTATATGTTCTAGATCTGTTGAGAGGGTCCGTAAAGAAACCTTTCTAAGAATCCCTTTATATTGTTATAGTTTAGAGAACAAGGATCCAACAATGGTTTCACATATAAATACAGATGACAACAATCAATTTAAATATTTTTTGTAGCTATTGATTGCACAATAAGAATACTTTGCACACATTTTTTACATGTTATAAAGTTTTGGGATCTTATTACTACTATATTATTTTGTAAATTCGAGCATTTCAAATGTGCTTGTGTCTCCTTGTTCTCATTGGATGTGCCCACCTAAAAAGGAAATATTTGGTAATTATGTTCATAGCAGTAGCCATGGACAATAATAACCAATTTATGTTCCTTGCATTTAGAGTTGGAAAATCATAAAGTAGAGAATTGTGGATATGGTTTTATCGATGCTGAAAGAATATATTCGGGATATGACCCCTTTAGCCACAATATATGATATAGTTATTTCCATTCAGATGGTAATCAAAGTTATGTTCTCAAATGCATATCACGAGCTCTATTGTTGACATTTAATGATGAATATATGAGCAAAGATTGAAAAATATGAGAGAATTGAAATTTTGTTTTGGGAGACATACAAAGCTTATAGAGAGTCTGATTCAGTGATAACTTGGCTAGGCTATGATGCACACTTACCAATGATCATTATATGTGTGTGTGTATATATATATATATATATATATATATATATATATATATATCATTGTATTCTAACTATTTATTGTCTAGACGTAAGATTGAATGTGTAACACCCAGTCCATGTATTATTTACATTTTGGTCCCTTATATATTGAATTACTGTTTTTGAACCTTGTTATTAGGGAATTTGGAGGAAGGAGGGAGCATTTCTGCCAACTTTGGATTTTGGAGGCGGAGCCCGAACGCGTGGCGTTCCCCTGACGAACGCACTGTGTTCCCGTGCTGAATGCAAACTCTAATTTTTAGGGTTTGGGACCTATATAAACAACATTATGACTCAAGCTCTGGCCTCCTTACCAACCTCTCAACCTCAGAAACCCTAGATAGCCTCTCATTCCTTATTCTTGTGTGTGTTTTGACCTTGTGAAGTTCTTTGTGGTGCTTAGGAGCTTGAAAGGAGAAAGAGGAAGCTAGTGAAGAAGAACTTGAGTATCTTGAGCTCAAGGATCCGGGATAGCATCAAATTTTGGCACTCATTTGAGGTAAAAAGCTTCCAACTTGCCTCGTGTATGCTTAGATCTATGTTAATGGAGTTTTGGACCTTTTGGGTCCCAAGAAAGGATTTTTATGAGTCCAATCCGTTTTTGGACTTAGGATTGCTACCCTTGATGCTAATGGTGTCCCTGTATCAATAAAGTTTCGATCTTTTAGGTCTTCATGGGTTCATGCAAGAGTTAGGACCACATTTATGGAAGTTGATTGCTATCACTTGAGATTTGGACTTATGGGGACATGCAAAGTCACCAAGTCCGTGACTTTATGATTCTAGAGGTCCTAGATAGCTTAGATCCGTGTTTGGATAACATGGATTAAGCATTAAGTGCTTAATGACCTGTGTTTGAAAACTGGATGCGAACGCCCTGCATAGGTATGGGGAACGTCCAACGTTCCACAAGGGAACGCCTCGAATTCTTTGCGTCAGTGGGTCTTTTTGGGCCATTTCCTTGGACTAGATGATTATGGGCCTTAGTGTATTATTCTTTTGGGTTCATAATGAATTTTATAACATATTGGACTTGAGGGAAGGCCCATTTGAGAAGTTGGACCCAATTTAGAAAATTAGGCCATTAGTGGGCTTGGTGAGAATATATGGATTTGGGCCTAGGTCATGGGTCCATTTAGATCAGGGGTAAAATGGTCATTTTACCCTAAAAAGGATTGTTTGGATTTTGACTAAGTGTTATTTGGTAATGATAGCTCGGGGAGTCGTGAGAGCAGCCGATAGAGATTCCTTACCGAGAGATTTAACTACCAGCCTTGTGAGGTGAGTTTTCCTCCAGTAGGAACGGGACGAAGGCACTAATTTCGGCCCGTTTATGTATGTTAGTAGATGCCGGACTAAGGTCCAATGTCAGGCTGAGCCCAATGTAGGTTTATATGTTTCCGGACTTCGATCCGATACCGGGGAAAGCCCGGGGAATGTTTGTCTGCTTGATGTCTTCGTGATTCTTGCATGTGTTTGTTTATGTGTTTTGTCCTTCGGTCCAATGTCGAGGCAAGCATGAGGAATGTTAGCTTATATGTTATGTTTATATGTTCCCGATGTAGCGGGCAAGGCCCAATGTATGTTATTATGTGATTATGTGATTATGTGTATGGTATGTGGTAGTCTGCGGAGACTCACTAAGCTTCATGCTTAAAGTTTTCAGTTTTGGTTTCAGGCACTTCTGCTAGTAAGGGGAAGAGCTCAGGATGACTACATGGCACACACCACAACGTTTATCCTGGGATGATTTACTCTGATGTTTTGACAAATGATTTTGATATATTGACAGATGTTTAAGATATTTTTGGAGATACACGACTCATGGTTTTTATATGATGAATGATATTTATGGTTTCATTAATGATTTAAAATGAAATTTTTAGACTGTATTTTTTGGATGTTTCAAGTTGGTATTGGAGCCTTGGTTTGAGGGATTTGGGCACACTCTCGGGTGTGTCTGGACTCAAACTGAGGGCTTGGTATGAAAAATCTCCAAATAAAAATTATTTTTATAAAATGAACTTTGGAAAAAGAACAGACTTTTGAAAAGAGAAAGGAATTTTGGAAAGAAAAAAAGGGTGTGGTGCATGCAATTAGTCGCGCTCAAGTAAGTACTCCCAAATTACCCATACAAGTTTATGTTATGATATGTTTATGAGAACTGCATGCTAGATCAGTAGATTGGGGCTAAGGATCTAGGAAGGATGCCTTATGTGCATGTTATATGTATATCAGTTTTATGAATTGCATGTTAGTACAGATTAGTCAGTGATATGATGGCCTGATTTGAATATGCTTGATTATGTTTACTCAATGCTTGAATACTGGTTTCTTTGTGCTTTTAGGAGCTTTAGTTATCTTTTACTAGCTAGTAAACGAATATGTTAAGTTACATATTGCGAGGACTAAATAATTTCAGAAGGTTAGGTCTAGCTCTATTTCGCAGCTCTTGTTTGAGTCCAACCGTTGTAGGGTAGGACCTCTCATTCGAAGAATTATCTAGTCTTAGTGATATGTAATGGTATTCACGAGCTAGTTAGGGGAGATAACATGGACTTCTTATGCAATTGATGGCAGAGAGTGGGTTGGTGATTACTCTAGGGCAAGCCTATGATGAGATTAGCGTGAGAGCAGCAGTAGCAGTAGAAGGGACTTGGTGGAGTCAAGCCAACTCTTGAGGGAAGTACGGATAGATGTGGGAGGTAGTATGGGCCCATACTACTAAAAGCAGAGGATCCGTACTCAAATCAAGGAAGACTGAGATGAACCCAGGAAACTTGTAGCATGTGAGATCCCTCGAGTTATGATGTGTATACTGATGTTTGTTATGGTGTATTTTCAATATGGTGACGTTACGCATTAGGCCAGTTGGCAGTTCAGGTGTTGGTGAGGGATCAGGCTCGAGCTCTGGAGTCGGGCAACTTGACGAGCAGACGAGAGAGTTCATTTCGTCTGAAGTCGTGTGCAATATTTTAGACCAGACTCCTGTGATCTTCGGTACTGTAACGACGTAAATTTTCAAAAAAAATCATTTTTCAAACAACATAATTATCATTTAAACATTTTCAAATTCCATGTTCAACAATTGTCATCAAATAAAACGCATCCCAAGATCACAAATAAAAATCCTCGGCCTGTGTGTACGGATTATGTCGGTGCCTTCTCGCGATCGTCACTAGTACTTTAAACACATAACACTGTAAGCAGAAATGCTTAGTGAGTTCCCCAAAATACCACATACAACACATATTAGCCACTCTAGGCTATAACTCTGTATGACCCTCTGGTCAAAGTGTCTTAGTGGGACCCTCCAGTCCCATAACTCCGTGGACCCTCTGGTCCTAACTCTGTAAACTCTGAATCACATATAACACATAATCACGTAGATATCACATCATATAATAGCTTACAACATACTCTGTCACATAACTCTAATTACCACTCTAGGTAAAGTAGAGTGAGAAGACTCACATCGGGTAATTCGGTAAATCTCGAACTCGGTAATACGGGTCTAGCCTCCGCCTAATCACATGGAACAATTACTTTAATCAATACAACTCTCAAAGGCTAGACTAAACCCTCTCTAAGCTCTCTCAGAAGGTTAAAAGACCATTTTACCCCTCCAATGGCTCACAAGTCCAAACATTGACTAGACCCTAAAAGTCAACGAAAGTCAACGGTCAACTTTGACCAAACTCGTCGAGTGCACATAGGTGACTCGGCGAGTCCAAGCATGTCCTATGGGTCTATCTAAACCTCACTCGACTCGCCGAGCGAACCTTCCACTCAACGGGTCGTAACTGGTCATGAATCGCGGGGCAACCCGACTCGACTCGTCGAGTCCCCTTATGGACTCGACGAGTTCCTTCCATGGCAACACTCAAATGACCTTCTAAGGTCAGATCTGCTTCACCAACTAGTAGATCTAACCTTCTAGCACTCAAAAGTCACGTAAAGGTTCGAACTTTAGGCCCACGCATCACACTATCATCTCTATATGCCAAAATAACCCTTAATATGATAAACTAGGCCCCAAAACTCATAAAGGATTGCATAAACCTGAAGAATAGGGACTCTCTGGACCTCTCAAGGCCCAGATCTGATAATATTGTCACAAGGGGACATCACACACACTTGATCTCTTACCAAAAGAGAAGGGAAGAAACCCTAGATTCATGAAATCTATTACTCAATGGAAGATGGACATGAATCCTTACCTCCCACAGCAGCTACGAACGAAATGATGGAAGATTTGAGTCCCACAAGTCAGCTTAGCTCAAAATCCTTCCTTCCCCTTGCTAAAACACACCAAAGAATGATGAATTAGCCCTCCCTTGCACTACAAGCTTTCTCTCTGCTCTCTAGGGTTTCTTAGGGGTGTAGTGCCTGCAAATGAAGGCCATAAAGGCCTTTAAATAGGGCACAAGCCCCAAGATTTAGGGTTTATGCCGCCAGCACAGACTCGTCGAGTCACCTAGCCGACTTGTCGAGTCCAATCATTAATCCAGTTAGCGAATCGCGATCCTACTCGAGAGTATAGGCGTCAACTCGTCGAGTCCCTCTCTATAACTCAAAAATAAAAGGTTAAAATACAATACCTGGGAATGCAGATGTTACAGGTACGATCAAGGAGGGTATCCTACATCTTTTGCATGAGAGACTGAGTGCATTCTGCACTGAGGTGGCGGCCATGATGGGGTTGCGCACATTGATGTTCAGGGAGTTCTAAGCTTGCGGAGCTCCAGACTACCATGGGGCTCGGGACCCCATTGCTAGCAACAGATGGTTGGCTGATGTCGCCAACGCTTTTCCGTACGAGCCAGTGTCCCGAGGGGGACAATGTCCGACTTGCTTCCTGTCTTCTAAAGGACACAACACGAGACTGGTGGGAGGAGGTCGGATGTGCCATTAGAGATGATGAAGTTCTAGATGCGATGACCTGGAGTGATTTTATGGCCAGGTTCAGGGTCGAGTTTGCACTCGTGATCAAGGTGCAACAGCTAGCTAGAGAGTTCCAAGATCTCCAGCCGGAGGCTGAGATCACCGGCATGTTCAGGGAGAGGGCTCTTCTCGTTCTGCAGTACGTTGTGGACGAGGAGATGAAAAAGGCCTGATATCATGAGATGCTGCAAAGTGATATATGCCAATTTGTGAGCCGAACCAGTTGCAAGACGTTGGAGGATATGATTGCTAGGGCGCGCGCGCGAGAGAGAGAGAGAGAGAGAGAGAGAGAGAGAGAGAGATTTAGATTTGGTGAAGGAGGAGAAGAGGAAACCTAAGGGGGTTCAGTCAAGGAGTGCAAGCAAGAAGCCCAAGCTATTAGACCACAAATCTAGGAGCCAACAGGGTCACAACTGTTGTGGCAAATACGGCAAGTTGCACGAGGGGACGTGCAAGGCATGGAGTTCAGGATGCTTTAAGTGCGGCCGAACTGGTCATGTGAGCAGAGATTGTACAACTACTACCACCACCACCACATTATCAGATCTGATTTTCTTTCAATGCAATCAGAGGGAACATAAACGGTCCCAGTGCCCGAGTTTAGCAGCAGCAGGACAGGTGGCAGCACCCACTCCTGCTACGTTGAGGATTACAAACGGTCGTTAGGGCTGGGCAGAGGCACCTGTGGCGAGGAGCAGGGCCTTTCAGCTGACAACGGAAGAGGCACGTGTAGCTCCCAACATGGTGACGGGTATGTATCTTCTCCTTATCTCTTTAGTTATATTGATTATTTATTATGTTTCTATGTTTCATTATAGGATCATTCCTTGTGAACAATATATCTGCCCTAGTATTGTTTAATTTGAGGGTTACCCGATCTTTTGTGTCGCTCGTGCTCAACAAGCGATTCGTAGGGCCTCCACGGGAGCTGGATTGCCCACTTGATGTGGAGATAGCAGATGATAGGACCGTTCGGGTTACGAGGGCTCACTGAGGATGTCCACTGTTGCAAGAGCAGGAGTTGTCTACACAGCTGCAAGAGCTGTTAGATAAGGAATTTATCAGGTCGGGAAGTTCGCCATGAGGAACCCCGATCCTGTTTGTAAAGAAGAAGGATGGGTCACATCACATGTGTATAGACTATTGGGAGCTGAATAAGGTAACAATGAAGAACCATTATCCCCTCCTGGTGATCGATGATTTGTTTGACCAGCTACAGGGTGCATCTTGGTTCTCCAAGATTGATCTGCGATCGGGTTACCACCAAATGCGGGTCAGGGACGACGATGTGCCGAAGATAACCTTTCGTACTTGCTATGGTCACTATGAGTTTGTGGTAATGTCGTTTGGGCTCACCAATGCTCCAGTCGCGTTCATGGATCTCACGAACCGTGTGTGCAGGCTAATGTTGGACTGGTTTGTGATAGTCTTCATTGATGACATCTTGGTTTATTCCAAGACTCAGGAGCAACATGAGGAGCACCTGAGGGAGGTGCTGGAGACACTGAGGAGGGAGAGACTTTTCATAAAGTTCTCCAAGTGTGAGTTTTGGTTGCGCGAGGTGCAGTTTCTTGGGCACCTTGTCAACCACAAGGGTATTTTGGTCGACTTGGCCAAGATAGAGGCAGTAATACAGAGGGAGGTTCTGAGGTCTCCAACTGAGATTCAGAGTTTTCTTGGTCTAGTGCGTTACTATCAGAGATTCATTAAGGATTTCTCCAAGATTGTTGTTCCTTTGACCCGACTGACCAAGAATTCGGTGACATTCTGCTTGGGGACTGAGCAGTATGCGGCCTTCGAGACTCTCAGACAGTGGTTATGCGAGACACCGATTCTGACTTTGCCAGAGGGCGTCGACAACTTCGTGGTTTACTGTGACGCTTTGATCACGGGCATGGGTACAGTTTTGATGCAGCGAGGTCACGTGATAGCTTACGCTTCGAGGCAGTTGAAGCCTGACGATGCGAACTATCTGACACATGATTTAGAGCTGGGGGATGTGGTTTTTGCCCTCAATATTTTGCGACATTACCTCTATGGGGTTCGTTGTACTGTTTACACAGACCACAAGAGCTTGAGGTACCTCATGGACCAGTCGAATCTGAACACGAGGCAGCGTCGGTGGTTAGATGTGGTGAAGGATTACGACTGTGAGATCATTTACCAACCACGCAAGGCCAATATGGTGGTCGACGCTCTTAGCCGCAAGACGGTGACGGCTCCATTCGAGACATATGTTTGAGGATGACAGTGATTAATCCACTGCTCGAGCAGATCCGAGAGGCGCAGGTCGAGGGTATGAAGGAGGAGCGTCGAAAGTGTGAGCGGATCATAGGCTAGGTGGCCTCATTTACAGCCATGGATTGTTGACCCTGCATGGGAGGTTCTGGGTTCCATATTGGGGTAGAGTATGATAAGTTTTGATGGATGAGGCCCACGAGTCGAGGTTATCCATTTATCCTGGGGCGACGAAGATGTCTCGGGATCTTCGCCCTGATTACTGGTGACCCTGCATGAAGTGGGACATAGCATGGTATGTGGAGCAGTGCTTGACCTGCAGGAAGGTCAAGGTGAGCACCAACGACCTCATGACAAGATGCAGTCATTGGATATTCCCATGTGGAAATGAGAAGACATCACTATGGATTTCATCACCAAGCTTCCTAGGACCGCATGTGGAGTAGATTCGATATACGTCATCATGGACCGGTTGAACAAGAGTGCACATTTCATCCTGATCGAGGAGAGTGTATCGGCTGAGAAGCTAGCCGAGATCGATGTTCGTGAGGTGGTGGCACGTCATGGATTTCCCATTTTAGTGGTGTCAGATCGAGATGTTCGTTTCACTTCCAGATTTTGGAAGCCGTATCACGACGAGATGGGCACTCGTCTCCACTTCAGCACCGCTTTTCACCCTCATACGGATGAGCAGAGCGAGAGGACGAATCAAACTCTCAAGGATATGCTATGTGCATGTGTTTTGGATTTCGGTGGCAGTTGGGATACGTATCTTTCGTTAGCGGAATTTTCGTATAACAACAGTTACCACGCCAGCATAGACCGAACTCCCTTCGAGATGCTCTACAGGAGGAAGTGTATGACCCCAATCTGTTGGGGCGAGGTCGGACATAGGGTTATGGAGAGTACTGGGTTAGTACTCAAGACTACTGAGAGGATCCAGCAGGTCCGGAGCAACCTCCAAACTGCTCAGAGTCGACATAAAATCTATGTCGACAAGCGCCGTTCTGACTTGGAGTTTTAGGTGGGCGACATGGTCCTCCTGAATGTGTCACCTTGGAAAGGTGTCATCCGATTCAGGAAGCGGTGCAAGCTGGGCCCCAGGTACATCGGTTCGTTCATGGTTTTGGCTCAGGTAGGCCGAGTTGCTTACCATTTCGATCTTCTAGCAGAGCTCAGCCAGATCCACAATCCTTTCCATGTCTCTTAACTGCGGAAGTGCATAGTGGATGACTCTGCAGTTGTGCCTTTACAAGATACACAGGTGGATGACAGCTTGAACTACATCGGGAGACCAGTAGTCATTCTCGATAGGAAGATGAAGGAGTTGAGGAACAAGAGAGTAGAGCTGGTGAAGGTACAGTGGCAGCACCGCAAGGGCTCAGAATGGACTTGGGAGCCCGGGGACGATATGAGGGATCATCACACAGAGTTATTTCCAGATGCAGCGGACTTTGAGGACGAAGTCTGATTCAAGTGGGGGAGAATAGTAACACCCAATCCAGGTATTATTTACATTTTGGTCCCTTATATATTGAATTACTGCTTTTGGAGTTTGTTATTAGGGAATTTGGAGGAAAGAGGGGCCATTTTTGCCAACTTTGGGTTTTGGAGGCGGAGCCCGAACGCGTGGTGTTCCCCTAAATAACGCACTGTGTTCCCGTGCTGAATACAAATCCTAATTTTTAGGGTTTGGGACCTATATAAACAACATTATGACTCAAGCCCTAGCCTCCTTACTAGCCTCTCAACCTCAGAAACCATAGATAGCCTCTCGTTCCTTATTCTTGTGTGTGTTTTGGCCTTGTGAAGTTCTTTGTGGTGCTTAGGAGCTTGAAAGGAGAAAGAGGAAGCTAGTAAAGAAGAAATTGAGTATCTTGAGCTTAAGGATCTGGGATAGCATCGCCTTTTGGCACTCATTTGAGGTAAAAAGCTTCCAAATTGCCTCATGTATGCTTAGATCTATGTTAATGGAGTTTTGGACCTTTTTGGGTCCCAAGAAAGGATTTTTATGAGTCGAATCCATTTTTGGACTTAGGGTTGCTACCCTTGATGCTAATGGTGTCCCTATATCCGTTAAGTTTCGATCTTTCAGGTCTTAATAGGTTCATGCAAGAATTAGGACCACATTTATGGAAGTTGATTGCTATTTCTTGAGATTTGGACTTATGGGGACATGAAAAGTCACAAAGTCTGTGACTTTATGATTCTAGAGTTCTTAGATAGCTTGGATCCGTGTTTGGATAGCATGGCTTAAGCATTAAGTGCTTAATGGACCATTTTTGAAAACTGGATGCGAACCCCCTATGTAGGTCTTGGGAACGCCCTGAGTTCGTTGCGTCAGTGGGTCTTTTTGGGCCATTTCCTCGGACTAGATGATTATTGGCCTTAGTCGATTATTCTTTTGGGCTGGTAATGAATTTTATTACATATTGGACTTGAGGGAAGGCCCATTTGAGAAGTTGGGCCCTATTTAGAAAATTGGGCCATTAGTGGGCTTGGTGAGAATATATGGATTTGGGCTTTCATGTTATGGATTTGGGCCTAGGTCATGGGTCCATTTAGATCAGGGGTAAAATGGTTATTTTACCCTAAAAAGGATTGTTTGGATTTTGACTAAGTTTTATTTGGTAATGATAGCTCAGGGAGCCATGGGAGCAGCCGATAGAGATTCCTTACCGAGATTTCGCAGCCAGCTTTGTGAGGTGAGTTTTCCTCCAGTAGGAACGGGACAAAGCACTAATTCTGGCCCGTTTATGTATGTTAGACGTACAGTTGGTGATTTGTATGGTTTTAAACTAAATTCCCTGATTCAAAGGGGATATGAAATACTTTTAATATCTACTAAAATTAAAAGAGTAAAGAATATTGTTATACCCTTTAAACAATTTATTAATTATATTTTTTTAATTTTGATTGGTCCGCAATCAATCCTACATCCACGCAATAGATAGTTAGAATAAATGAACCTCTCTCTCTATTTCTCTCTCTCTATCTCTCTTTTTCAGTATGTATATATATATATATATATATATATATATATATATATATATATATATATAGGAAAAGGCGTGTTTCCCTAAGGTTCTTTATAATATAATGACATCAAAAGGTTTCGATTCCGTTAATACGTTATCAAAAGCCACATGGAAACTTCCAACAACAATTTTGATTGACTTTTATTTAACAACAATGCAACAACGGTTTTGTCAGTGGCATAATGTTGCATGTAATTAAAACTTTATACTAATATGCCTTTATTTTACTTTATTTTATAGTACATGACAATATGTTATTATTCATTTATAGTGCAACTTGAAAACCATGTTACCCTTATGTTGAGAAGGTTATTGATAAGTGGATTTGTAGATTCCCAACTCGGATGGTATACTAGATGGATGGAAGAATATATCAAGTAAATATCTAAAAGAAAGATGGTTTGGTCCTATAACAATGAAATAAATATACATGTAAGAAATGACAATTGACTGATATACTGTGTAGTCATGTTATAATGACTTTTCAAAGTAGTAAAATATAAAACACTATAATATAAGGGTGCAACAATTTCACAACAAAAAAATATTGAGAAACATCTAAGGGGTGGTGCATCTTGTGCTAGTCCTATTGAATATGAACAAACATATGAATTTATGCTTGTATTACCGCTGTTGATGGACAAAAGACAAATTAGACGTCCATGAAACCATAAACTAACACAAAATCACACAAGATGTAATGGTTGGTCTTACTCACCACCTAGACATAAATCAGAATGTCAAACGTTAGTCTACCATATAAAACTACCTAGTTAATCGAAAGTCAACATGGTAAAAAAGTAAACGGTCAACGTTCAAAGTAAACTTAGCATACCACCTCGTCGTGCCATGTCCTTTGTCACGCCGTGGTCTCAGCTGATCTAGAAAACACGATGGATTTGCCAACCGCACCGTGGTGAGCACTGGACCACGTTGTGGAGATGCTGACAGATCTATAGTCTCATTAAGTCCTTAATACACTAAGTCCAACATTCCAACTTTCTAGAAGGATTAATAGAACCCTAATGGTCCATAAAATCCCAACTTTATGGATATGCATGTATAATGCATTTAATACACCCAGTTAGGTTAAAGTGATGAAAAATGGTCCAAGACTTCATGCATGGTACCAACACCACAAAGGAAATCTAGATATAAAGCATATAATACTCTTGGGACCTCAAAGATCGATAAAGTTGCTAACTTTATCAAGAACAAGCACTCAAGACTTCCCAACAAGAAGAATTAGCCCTTAAACCTAGATCTACAAGGAAAATAACCACCAAGATCTGATTAAGAAGACTTACAGAAGTCCAACGAGTGAACAAGAGGTTGAGGTGATGCTTGCTTGCATATATCTTTCTCCACAAATCCTTCCTTCTTCCTTCAAAGATCAAAAACAACCAAATGGAGAGGAACTGAGTTAGGGTTTGGATGAGAGTGTTTCGGAGGTGATGGAGGCTAAGGGTGGTCGAAACCCTAACCCCTATATTCTTTATATGGGGCCCAAATCCCAAAACTTAGGGTTTTATGCATGTTGTGGCCCCACATCACGGTCTCATTTAATTACCATGTCGTGGTGACGTTTCACCTATTAGAATAAGGTATCTAAGCTAATAATTAAATTGGTATATTCTTGAATTAAGAGCAAAGTTCTTTTTTGGTTGCCCTCATAACTAGTAACCGAACATAATGACTTTTGGAGAGAGAGAGAGACCGATTTATTAATTTATTATATGATTGATAAATTAATTAGAAATCAAAATGAATGATTTTCTAATACTAACTTTGTCCCAAATTGATAGTCCACTTTTGACTTTTGAAGTCGTTTGTTTTCAACTTTGACCTTAAATATTTTGTTTTTCATAGATAATACTTGATGCAAATTATATGAACGGATTGTATTTTAAATGTATTTTTTTATTGTTATAAGTTTTATCAAGTAATATATAACACAAATAAAAATATTTAAGATCAAAGTTGAAGAAAAAAAACTTCAAAAATCAAAAGTGGACTATCAATTTGAGACGGAGGGAGTATATTATGTGATTAACATATTAATTAGAAATTGTATTTATTAATTAAGAATTAATCAAAAATTAATTCGAATTAATTTTGTGATTAATAAGATTAATTGAAAGTGCAGGGACTAATGGTGACAATGTTCAAAACTTGAGCATTGAAGGCTTCCAAAACCTTCCCATAGAAGGGGGGGGGGGGGGGGGGGGCAATTTTGGGAGGCTTCATAGGGTTTCTAGGAGACTTAAGGAGTAAGAAAAAGGATATGGGTTATCTAGGGCTACTTGCCTTATTTAAGTTTCCTTATTCACCTATAAATACCCCTTTAAGGATTCTCTATTTTCGTCCCTCGGCTCCATCATACAAGAGCCGAAATTTTTCTCTATTCCCCCTCTCTCAAAGTCTTATAGTTGCTAGGTTTTTTGGTACAACCCATTAGAGGCATCCAAACTTTTGGTGCTTGCTTTCCAGGGAAGTCAAAGGAGATTTTGGTTGATTAATTGCTACATTAATCAAAAGGTATGTAACCCTAAACCTTTTGTAATTTCGATTATACTAGGGTTTCTTGATATGCATAGTTTGTTGCTATCGTTAGAGAAAACATAAATCATTTCTAGGTTGTATGTGGACTTAAGGGTTTAAGAGTTTTTTCGCCACATGAATTTTTATAACATAAAAAACTCATCAGTGGTATTAGAGTCTTACTTTTCTATTTAACTGAGCATTAAAATTAATTGATCAAAATTGGGGTTTATGGAAATTAAACCCTAAAGACTTCAATTTCGACTTGGCTAGGGTTTTCTGAAACTTAGCCACCATGCCCTTATTTTAGAAAATTGATATGTATATCCCTAGGGTTTCTAGTTTCCTTAATTATTATTTTAATATAATTTAAATTTGAATAATTAAAACTTGATAAACCCTACCCTTTTTCGAAAATTAGAAGGCTAAGGGATTAGGATTAAACTTGAATTATTTAATTAAATGTTTAATTTATAAATAACTATTTAATCCATATGATTTAAATTTATTCAATTAATTGTTTAATTGGTAAATAATATGATTTAAAATTATTTAGTTAACTATTTAATTAAGATGAAATATTAAATCATCATTTAGTTTAAAGTTAATTAATTATTAATTGTGTAATTCAAAATTTGATTTTAAACCCTAATATTTTAAAAAGTTTAAAATACACCTTATACTATATATAATTAAATGTTTAATATATTATATGTATAAGACAAGACACTCAAATCAATATTAGGCCTCATTCACAAAGCCATACTCTAAGGTGAGGGGGTACAAGAATAACGACCTATAAAATGACCGTTGAATGAATGTCCACTCTCACTCATCGATCTCATTGTATGGTGGAAGGTCATTAGCTGAACGGGTTTGATAGGACATAACCTATAAAAAGTATGATACCATAAAAGTAACAAAACCTTTTATAAATCCCAACTATAGTTACTTTAGGTCAAAATGTGAAGTGTATACTAATCCATGAAAACACACATCACTCTTTATATGTCATTAGTGGAGGGTGTGTGGTTAACCAACACACTAATTTGGGACTATACAGTTGAGTTATGGACAAATCGATAAAATTCAATGAATCTCAAATGATCGAGGAATTTCATGTTAGATTGAAATTGGTAAATTTGTATTACCTATCTTAATAAATTCGCAATTAGATTACGACATCCCTATTCTTTGTTGTAAATTGTATTTTTGGATCCTAGCCTTGAATACTTATTTTGGGTTAAAATATTAAGGATTCATATCACTAACTAAAAACTATGTTTGTTTGTATAGATGTCTGGAACCTGTGATCTCACTATTACTCAATCTACCCCTTCCAACTCAAATTTCTCACTAATCTTGATTATGTTAAAAGAAAAGCTCACAGGTCCGAACTACACAGATTGGATGGGGATATTGAAGATGAATCTTTGATACGAGGGCAAAGAATATGTCCTCAAAAATCCTCTTGTTGAAATCGTTCATTCCAACACTACTCTTGAGGAAATTGCCTCCTACAACAAATAACATGGTGATACCACAAAGGTTGCTTGCATCATGGTGGACACTATGGCCCCTAAGTTGGCCAAGTTCTATGAGGATTGCTGGCCATATGAGATGGTTCTCAACCTTGTTGGAAAGCTCCACGATAAGGCGAGACAAGAGGGCTTCGAAGTGGTCAAATCTCTTATGGCATGCAAGCTTAAGGAAGGAGAATCTGTTTGCCCCCACGTATAAAAGATGCGAAGGTATGTGGAGTAATTACAAAGGCTCAATGTGTCATTTGATGAGGATTTGGCCATTGACATGGTCCTTAATTCCTTGACTCCTAGTTATGATCAGTTTGTTCTAACTTATCATCTGAACAACAAGGAGACGACATTGACCAAACTCCATAACTTGTTGCAAAATGTTGAGTCGGGGATGAAGAAAAATCATGCTCATTTTGCAAACATGTTTTCCTGTCATGCCCATTAGATATGGAAAAGGGAAAAAGAGGAAGGCTCCTTCCTAATCCAACAGGAAAGGGAAGGACCACGCGGGGGGCTAGCAGTGGGTCCAAGTTGAAGCCTAATTTTAATGTCCTTGCAATCAATGATCAAAAAGAGGCCACTTTCTTCCATTGTGGCGAAAAAGGGCCATTAAAGAAGAAGCTTCCTGAAATACTTGCTGGATTTAAAGGATGGTAAGATCAAGGCGTCCTTTTCAAGTATTTACATTGATCAAGTTAATAACACACAACTTTCTCATTCTTGGATCCTTGACACAAGATCTGGTTTCCATATTTGTTTTGATTTGCAGGGACTAAGAGAAAAGTGAGGATATGGAGCATGGAAGGTTGAGCCTAATCATGGGGAATAAGCAATCTTCATCTATTACCAAGATTGAGACTTATGAACTTGTGCTCGGTAGTGGTGTTAGGGTTAATTTGATTAATTGTTGCTATTCGTCAGATATGACGTGAAACATTATTTCATTTCATGTATTGCTCAAACAAGGTTTTAGATATTCGTTTGATAATGATATTGGATCTATTTATGCTTTTCATAATGTTTTTTTTATGTTAAAAGCTTTACCTTGCAATGGAGTGTATGAAACTGTGACTTGTGTTAATAATCTAGGCAATAATGTGTTTCATATTGATTCATCCAATGGCGTGGACAAGACGTGTTTGTGGCATTGTCATCTTTGGCACATAAACAAGAAATGTATCGCCCAACTCCAAAAGGATGGAGTGTTCGAATTTTGATCTTAGGACAAATGATAAATATGAATCTTGTCTCTTGGGTAAGATGACAAAATCACATTTCACTAAATCATGTGAAAGAGGTGACGGATTATTGGAACTAATCTATACGGAAGTTTGCGGACCATTTAGATCCACCACAAAGGATGCTAACCAATATTACGTGACATTTACGAATGATTATAGCATATATGGCTATATTGACTTGATCAAACATACGTCAGAAACTTTTGACAAGTTCAAAGAGTTTAAGCATGAAGTCGAGAATCAATTAGGCAGGAAGGTAAAGATGCTAAGATCTGACAGAGGTGGTGAGTATCTTAGTATCGAGTTCCACGACTATCTCAGGGAATGTGGAATCGTTTCACAATTGAATCCTCCTATGACACCACAACTTAATGGTGTGTATGAGAGGCATAATCGAACCTTACTAGATATAGTTTGTTCCATGATGAGTCGAGCTTCTCTTCCGATTTATTTATAATCCTTGGAGACAACCACTCATATCATGAATCTTGTTCCAACAAAGAAGGTTGTCAAACACCTCATGAGATGTGGACATGGAAGACTCCCTCGATCACACATATTAAGGTATGGGGTTGTGAAGCACTCGTAAGACGAGAGACGCATGAAAAACTTGAACCTAAATCTGAGAAGTTTTATTTCATTGGCTATCCACATAAGTCCTTTGGATACTTGTTCTATAGACATAGTGAGAACGTGGTCTTAGTAGCTCAAAGATGAGTCTTTTACGAGAGAGAGAGCTCATATTTAAAGAGGACAGTAGGAGTGATATTGATCTTGAAGAAATTCAAGAGTCATCTAATGAAGAAACCTCACACAACACTAGGACTCAACATTAGGAAAAGGTTCAGTTGAGCCAGTTGACAACTCATTACCCCTTCATTGTTCTAGTAGGGTTAGCATGCCACCTGCGTTCTATGGTTTCCATATTACATCAGATGGTGATACATTTATCAGTGATAGAACACTGGTAAATTTGGACGAACTAATTAACTACAAGGAAGCAATGGCAAGCCCTGAAGCTGCTAAATGGAAGGAGGCAATGGACAGTGAGCTTCACTCGATGTATGATAACTAAGTATGGAACTTGGTTGATCATGTACCTGGTCGAAAGACAGGTGGGTGCAATTAAATATTCAATAGGGAGACCAATATGGATGGGAAAGTACACACCTATAAAACTAGGTCGGTTGCAAAGGCTTTACTCAAACCTAAGGGATTGACTATGATGAGACCTTCTCACCAGCAGATAAGATAAAGTCTATTAGGATCATGCTTGCCATAATTGTGTTTCATGATTATAAAATATGGAAGATGAATGTTAAAACTGATTTCCTTAATGGGAAGTTATATGAGGACGTTTACATGAGTCATCCAAAGGGTTTTGTACATGCCAAATTTCCTGATAGGGTGTGTAAGCGTGAGAAATTCATTTATTGATTGAAACAAGCATCTTGCATATGGAATATATGCTTCCATAAGAAAGCCAAAGAGTTTGGGTTCTCTTGAAGTGAAGATGATTCATGTGTATATGTCAAAGCTAGTGGGAGTATAATGACTTTTCTAGTCCTGTATGTTGATGACATACTCCTTATAGGAAACAACATTCCAATTTTGCAAGGAGCTAAGTCTTGGATTGGCAAGTGATTCGCTATGAAAGGTCTAGGGGAAACGTCCTATATTATAGGAATTAGGATTCATTGGGATAGAAAAAATCGTCATATTGGTCTTAGCAAGAGTACATGTTTGGATAAAATACCAAAGCGTTCCAATATGGACAATTCAAAGAAAGGCGAATTGCCTATTCATAGTACTATCAAGTTGAGTAATACTCAAAGTCCAAGTACTGATGAAGAGACACCTGACGTGAGTTGAGTCCTATATGCTTTGACTGTAGGATCGATCATGTATGCAATGACACTGACTTGTGAGTCGGAGTACATTGCAGTGAGTGAAGCATATAAGAAAACGACTTGGATGAAGAACTTTATCGGGGATCTCAAAGTCATTCCAACTATTCAAGAGCCAATGAGGGTGTGGTTGCTTTGATGAAAGAACCAAAGGATCATGGTAGATCCAAGCATACAGACAGAAAGTACCATTATATTCTACATCGGGTAGAAGAAGGACACCTTTTGTTGAAGCGAGTATCATCAGAAGATAATGTTGCAGATCCTTTCACAAAGGCTTTGAGTAGAGTCAAACACTACCGACATGCTAGGAGCATATGCTTAAGACATGATATTAGTTTTAGTAGTTAGGTGATATTTTGAAACTTGTAACAAAAAAATGTAATTGATTGGTGAATGAATAATACATAATTATTTATGAGTATTATACTGCCTTATTTAATTCTTTATTCTTGTGCTTCTTTTTGCATGTTTACACTTCTTGGGTAATTTGAATTATTCAAACTTCCATAGACGTTCATACTTTTGGAAGTAAGTACTGAATTAAGACTGTCATGAATGAATTGTAGATTGTCGATTAAGGTTACGACATTGGAATTTGAATTACTACAATATTCATGAGTACTTTGAAAATAGGGATTTTAAGTATTGGATAAACCCATGCTTAGAGATTACTTCATGGATCTTGTCATGAGTAATTCTAAGATGATAATATATACTATTCTTAAAGTGGAGATATATAGTTCATAGTTTACATATCAATTATGCATCGGTTTGCTCAAACACATATCGTAACTGGATGTTATAAAGGGTTATTCCATATGTAAATTGTATTATTATATGGCCAAAGTAATTCGTTCCTTTTGCCCTAACAAGAAAAGCGATACCAATGAGGGTGTGGTTGCTTTGATGAAAGAACCAAAGGATCATGGTAGATCCAAGCATACAGACAGAAAGTACCATTATATTCTACATCGGGTAGAAGAAGGACACCTTTTGTTGAAGCGAGTATCATCAGAAGATAATGTTGCAGATCCTTTCACAAAGGCTTTGAGTAGAGTCAAACACTACCGACATGCTAGGAGCATATGCTTAAGACATGATATTAGTTTTAGTAGTTAGGTGATATTTTGAAACTTGTAACAAAAAAATGCAATTGATTGGTGAATGAATAATACATAATTATTTATGAGTATTATACTGCCTTATTTAATTCTTTATTCTTGTGCTTCTTTTTTCATGTTTACACTTCTTGGGTAATTTGAATTATTCAAACTTCCATAGACGTTCATACTTTTGGAAGTAAGTACTGAATTAAGACTGTCATGAATGAATTGTAGATTGTCGATTAAGGTTACGACATTGGAATTTGAATTACTACAATATTCATGAGTACTTTGAAAATAGGGATTTTAAGTATTGGATAAACCCATGCTTAGAGATTACTTCATGGATCTTGTCATGAGTAATTCTAAGATGATAATATATACTATTCTTAAAGTGGAGATATATAGTTCATAGTTTACATATCAATTATGCATCGGTTTGCTCAAACACATATCGTAACTGGATGTTATAAAGGGTTATTCCATATGTAAATTGTATTATTATATGGCCAAAGTAATTCGTTCCTTTTGCCCTAACAAGAAAAGCGATATCATTGGCCCCTCGATAATTTGATGTTGACATTATAAGTGTTGGACCCAACCAGGACTAATTGATGTGTTCAATTTGAAGTCCAATAATGTCTTTAAAAGTCAGGAAATTGAGAACACATAATATTGGACGATGAGATTGATTTCGATCCATGTCTCGTGTCCATACAATATCTTGTAAAATGAAGGAATAACTGATCACTTATCTTATGGCAAATAACTGATTTGAATAAGAGTTTGACAGTGGCTTTGGAAAACACTCTTTGCTGTTAACTTCAAGGTATATACTTGCAATTGTAGTTACAGACTTATCAAAGTGGGAGACTGTTGGATTAAGGTGTCTAAGCCAATAACTAAATTGATATATTCTTAAATTAAGAGCAAAGTTCTTTTTGGGTTGCCCTCATAACTAGTAACTGAATAATATGACTTTTCGAGAGAGAGAGAGAGAGAGAGAGAGAGAGAGAGAGAGAATGATTTATTAATTTGTTATATGACTGAGAAATTAATTGGAAATCAAAACGAATGATTTATTAATACATTATATAATTAATATATTAATTAGAAATTATATTTATTAATTAAGAATTAATCGAAAATTAATGGGAATTAAGTTTGTGATTAATTAGATTAATTGAAAGTGTAGAGACTAATGGTGACAATGTTTAAAAGTTGAGCATTGAAGGCTTCCAGATGCTTGCCATAAGGGGGATAGTTTTTTGGGAGGCTTCTTAGGGTTTCTAAGAGCCTTATGGAACAAGAAAAGGGATAAGAGTTATCTAGGGCTACTTGACTTATTTAAGCTTCCTTGTTCACCTATAAATACCCCCTTAAGGGTTCTTTATTTTCCTCTCTCACCTCCCTCATACAAGAGCCAAAATTTTGCTCTCTTCTCCCCTCTCTCAAAGTCTTCTAGTTGCTAGGTTTTTGGGTACAAGCCATTAGAGGCATCCAAGCTTTTGGTGCTTGCTTTCAAAGGAAGTCAAATGAGATTTTGGTTGATTAATTGCTACATTAATCAAAATGTATGTAACCCTAAACTTTTTTTTTTTTAATTTCGATTATACTAGGGCTTCCTAAGGTTTCTTGATATTCATAGTTAGTTGCCATCATTAGAGAAAACACAGATCCTTTTTAGGTTTCATGTGAACTTTAGGGTTTAAGAGTTTTGCACCACATTATAACCTAGAAAACCCATCATCACTACCACGTCGTGGCAACCAAATTACCACGTTGTGGGAAGACAAGAATCTAAAAATCAAAACTTGAACATAAGGGAACTTCAAATTAAGAATAATACTTCGAAACCGGGTGTTACAATATGTGTAGTTTTCAATGAAAAAAACGACAAGTCTTTTAAAGTTTTATAGATGTAGTTATGACGTTTTTTCCACATAAAATTTAGTATACCAAAAAAATGTTTGATTTGGACCAACTTCAACGAGAAATATGGAACTATCCATAAGTCAAAAAATCGTGTATCTTACATGCTTGGAAAGATTTGATTGTGTAGTTTCCAATAAGAACGATAAGTTTTTTGGAATTATGTAGAGAAAGTTATGATATTTTTATAACAACCTGTCTAGTGTACAAAAAATATTTGGTGGTCTAAAAATATGTTTAGTGATTTGAAAACATGTTGTGTGGTGTGAAAATATGTTATGTTGTATGAAAACATGTTCCAATTTGTAAGATCAATACCCTCTTACTACTGTGTTTATAAGACATATCCCTTAAGTTCAATACCATTTAGAAAATTAATAAACTAATGATGACTTAACCATCGCAACCTATATATATATATATATATATATATATATATATATATATATATATATATCATCTCATCTCATCTTATTATTTAATAAAAGAATAGTTTTATTCTTCTATTGACATGTGTCATCTTATTAAACATCTTAATTAATACATATTTTATTCTCTTTTTGCCATGTGTTATCATACTGTATCTCCTAATTAATACATGACATTTATAGACCTATTGATTCTCTATTTCAAATTTTAAATTTTAAATTTCCAACTCTAATTACATTAATTTAATAAATTAGAATAAAAATTAAAATAAATTTAATACAAATTATAAAATGATATAATTTCACATATTTACTTAAATCAATGATTAAAATTTTTATAACTAAAAAATCTCTTAATTAATAATTTATTTAAAATTATTGATTAATAATTTTTAGTTTTTTTAAAGGTTTAATTAATTGTGTAACCGTGGTTTACACGGGTTATAAACCAGTATATATATATATATATATATATATATATATATATATATATATATATATATATATATATATATATTAATCACATTATTATTATGTGTATGTACGGGTAGAACTATTTCGAAAATCAATGAACCGTGGCCTATATTAATATGGGTCATCACTTAATTAGGACATAAATTAGTAAAAATTAAACATCTTTACATAAAATTGATTAAAGTTAAAATATAATTATATAAATAAATAAAAAAATGATAAACCACAAAATTTAAATGACTAACATCGAATCCGTCCAAAGACCCATCATATTCGGGGGATATATTTTTAACTTCTCAATGATTAAATTCTAAATATTCTATTTGGAATTTCCCACCTTACCAATAGACTGCTATAAAAAAACATAAATTTAAATAAAATTGAATCACAATTTTATATTATGTTGAAAAGTATTTTCTTACATAAGTTTGAAAAAAAAATGCATAATACATAAACAAACATTCTTAACCTAAAACAAGCTTTTAGTTTTTGTCAGTTTGATAAATTCAATTTTCTATATATTACTATTGATTATTGATTACTTTATTCCCGTTGAAATAATGTTACAATGACTATATATTATTTATAATATACAATATTAAATGTGAAATTGCATTATAATGAAAAATTGTGAAATTGTATTTTGAAAATAGTCTCGTGACCCCCAGCAATCTCTTTACCTCCCTCCATCTCTCTCTCTCTCTCTCTCTCTCTCTCTCTCTCATCAGTGCCGGCAACAAACGACTGGTACAGATCTTCATTTCTACGGCACCGATTCTATACCTATCTTCATCTCCACTTATCGTTTCTCAAGCTTGCACAAGGGTACATTTTCATTTCTATTTTACTTTGAAACTTTCTTGAGATATTCACCAATCAATTTCAAGCCATTTCTTCTTCTCCTGATTTCTGCAAATGGGTGTTCCACAAGAATCTGTCTTTGTATGTTTCGCGTCTGTTTCTCGATTTAAAATACGTGCTTTCCTGTGGATCTTAGCGTAGATTTAATCGCCTTACGATTATAGTCAGCTATATATGTTCGTTTCCACTACTACTAGCTCATAGTTTCGCTTCACAGTAATGTCAAGATCCCCCTTTTAGCTTCTTCATCACCTCAGCTTCGAATGCCTGATTTTTCGGCATTTTTGTATTTTTTTTTTCTAGATCTTTCTAATTTGGGGTTTTGACTGTGGAGAAGCTGCCGTCAAACTCTTCTTTCAGAATTTAAACCTAATGATTTTTGTAGCTTAAAATTGTTAGCATGTTCTGAAATCATTAAATTTGCAGGATTTGTAGCAACATAAAAGGGATTGGTGTCGATCTTTTGGAAAGGGGAGAAATTTGATGATAATATAAAAGCAACTCATCGGAAATTACGATCTTTTTAGAGGAAAAATGGCTTCAGATGTTCCATCTATAATGTCTCAAAGTGTGAGAACAAACAGATCTTCATTCAGCTCAAGCAATGGATATGAAACCCAATCTCACTATTCCGCCATTACAAACGGAGATGATTATGACAGCGATGGTTCAAATTTCGCACCACCGTAAGTTTTTCTTCTCCCTTTTAGTTTCAAGATTATCATTTTGAAAGCCGAATTATCCTCTGATTCCCATGGTTCTTGCAGGACGCCAATGACCCTTTCCAATTCCATTCCAGCCGAGCTTGCTGGTGCAATTCCTTTGATTGATAAATTCCAAGTAGAGGGTTTTCTAAGGTCCATGCAGAAACAGATAAATTCAGGTGGAAAACGTGGGTTTTTCTCAAAAAGATCCGTAGGTCCCCAAGATCGTGAGAAGTTTACATTTGAAGACATGTTGTGTTTTCAGAAGGTAATCACTCATTCCCACGTTCCAATTCCGATTCTGACCTTTCCCCAAATGACTTTCTAACATAATGTGTCACAGGATCCTATTCCAACATCCCTCTTGAAAATAAATGGTGATTTGGTTAGCCGAGCTGTAAAATTATTCCAAACCATCTTGAAATACACTGGAATTGATTCATCTGAAAAAGGGAATCAGATTGGCATAGAAGAAAGAATTGAACTTGTTGGAAAGTTATATAAACAAGCATTGAAACGCTCTGAGCTTCGAGATGAACTTTTTGCACAAATTTCAAAACAAACCAGAAATTGTCCTGATAGGTATGCACTCATTCCATTTTTTCTGATTCCATTCCATCACACCAAGCAGACCCTTATGATGTTGTCTTCATTTAACTTTGTGTTATATACAGACAACATTTGATAAGGGCATGGGAGCTAATGTACTTATGTGCATCATGCATGCCACCTAGCAAAGACATTGGTGGATATTTATCTGAGTACATTCATGATGTTGCACATAATTCCAATACTGACCCTGATGTGCAAGTCTATGCATTGAACACACTAAATGCACTAAAGTGTTCAGTAAAGGCTGGCCCACGACACACTATCCCTGGGCGTGAAGAAATTGAAGCTCTTTTAATCGGTAAAAAGCTCACCACAATCGTGTTTTTCTTGGATGAAACTTTTGAAGAAATAGCATATGACATGGCAACTACTGTTGCTAATGCTGTTGAGGAGCTTGCTGGAATAATCAAATTGTCTGCATATTCAAGTTTTAGTTTATACGAGTGTCGCAAAGTTGTTACAGCTTCTAAATCACCAGAACCTGGAAATGGTATTTGTTTTATCATGAGTAATTTACTAAAATGGTCCTTGTGCTTTCTCATTTATACTGTTTTTAGTCCAAAAATTCAATCTTTTTTCAGTTTTGGTACTTATTTCAAAGTTTCATATTGATTTTGGTGCATGAAACCTTGAAATAAGGACCAAAAACAAACTTGATATGAAATCATTAGGTAAGGACCAAAACTGAAAAAAGTTTCAATTTTGGACTAAACACTGTAAAATCCAAAAGTTTAGGGACCATTTTTGTTATTTCTCTTTAGTTTTTTTTTTTATTAGAGTAAGTTACATTTTGGTTCTAAAAATATAGTTGAAACAGCAACAAAAAAAACATTAGAAAAACCTCAAATGTGGACCAAATTTCAAGATAAGAACTTTTGTGAACAAAATTGAAAAAAATCAGTTATACTCAAGGACCAAAAATGTAACTTACTCTAAATTCTTATTATCTATATTCCAACATAGTAATTTGAGAAATGGTTTTGGTGTCAACAGAGGAGTATATTGGATTAGATGACAACAAGTACATTGGAGATCTTTTAGCAGAATTTAAGTCAGCAAAAGATCGAAGTAAAGGAGAAATTTCACAATGCAAATTAACCTTTAAAAAAAAGTTATTTCGCGAGTCAGATGAAGCCATTGCAGACCCAATGTTTGTTCAGTTGTCATACGTTCAAGTATGCATTATACAATTACTTTTATTTAGTGTAATATTATCTTTTATTTTATTTTATAAATACCTGTATTCTTACATATGTTATTTGGCAGTTACAACATGATTATATCTTGGGTAACTATCCAGTTGGAAAGGATGATGCTGCACAGCTGTCAGCATTACAAATCTTGGTTGAAATAGGATTTGTTATTAAACCAGAGTCATGCACGTTAGTTATCTTTCTATTTCTTAAATTTTTTTTTTTACTTTTATTGTTTTTCCATTCAAGTATTTTAACAATCTTTAATTTTTGTGTAGTGATTGGACTCTGCTTTTGGAGCGATTTCTACCCAGACAAATTGCAATTACTCGTGCTAAAAGAGACTGGGAATTGGATATACTTGGTCGTTATCGTTCCATGGTAAGACCTATTCATCAATACTACGTAGTTTTGAAGATCCTGGATCCTTTCGATACTACTATTGTTGCACATGTTTCAACGTACTTAATTCTTTCATTTATCTGTATAGGAAAATTTAACAAAAGAAGATGCAAGACAACAATTTTTGAGGATTTTAAGGATGCTTCCATATGGTTATTCGGTTTTTTTTAGTGTTCGCAAGATTGATGACCCAATTGGACTTTTACCTGGAAGAATCATATTAGGGATTAATAAACGTGGGGTATGTCAAAATTTCATTTTGATTAAAATTTGGTTTTATATAATTTGCCTTTTTTTTATATACATACCAATGAACATAATTTTTTTTTGTGCATAGGTTCACTTTTTTCGTCCAGTTCCCAAGGAATATTTACACTCAGCTGAATTAAGAGATATAATGCAATTTGGTAGCAGTAACACTGCTGTGTTTTTCAAGATGAGAGTTGCTGGTGTCTTGCATATATTTCAATTTGAAACTAAACAGGTTTGACTACTTTGATTGACTTTCTTATTTTCTTATTTTGAGGTTCTTAACTATTTTTTTTTTTTTTTTGAAATAAAGGGTGAAGAAATATGTGTTGCACTTCAAACACATATAAATGATGTTATGCTACGTAGATACTCTAAAGCACGAACTGCTTCTAATACAAGCTCTGTTAATGGTGATATTCCTACTAATTCAAAGCCTCCAATTGCTGATGTTGGTGAAAAACGTGTACAAGATTTGTCAAAGGCTCTTGAGGAATGTGAAAAAACTGCAAAACAAGTGAGTAATTTGGTTTCTTTTTAATAAAGTACAATGTTACTGAAGTTGTCCTTAAGTTTTCATTTTGTTGCGGATGTAATCCCTGTGACAAGACATGCAAACTTAAGATGAGATAGAGAAGATTTCAAAAAGTGGACCAAACTTGTGATTTTTTATAAACTATAAAGACTGAATTTGAAGTTTAATTTTGTTAATATATCGGTAATTTACTTGTATTTTATTTACTGTGGTAATTTAGCTATCAGAAGAGTTAAATGAGAAGCAGAAAAAAGAAATGAACATGCAAGAAGAAATGGAGACATTGAAAGATATGTTGAGATCAGAAAAGAAGAGTTTGGAAGAACTATCATCTGAATATAATGAGATTAGATCTTTGTGTGAAGAAAAAGAATCTAACCTTCAGGTAATCATCTTAAGTTAAAAAAAAAAATCATATTTTGAGGATTATATTTCTTGATTTTAATTTTGAGTTATTTTTTTTAGGCTGTATTGATTGAGAAGAGGAACATGGAAGCTAGGCTTTCACAGCTTAGTAAAGGGGAGTTGGAAAATAATACCAAAAAGGAATTAGTTGAGGCAACTAATCAGGTCTGTATTATTTTAAATTCTTATATATATGTTTTTGAATCATTAAATTCTATTATTCTTAATCAATAGCTTATTGATATGCTCACAGGTTTTGCAAAGGATCCAAGATGAGTTAAGAACACGTAACTCAGAGTTGCATGCAGCTGAAGAAACCAAGAAGAAATTGTTGAATGAGAAAATGTTATTGGAAGAAAGAATTTCAAGACTTGAAAAGAAGAAAGTTGATGAGGTAATAATCTAACTTCTATTTTCTTTGATTATTCATATTTGGTTATGCATTTATGTATATTAAAAAGTTTTACATTATTAATTAGATACGGATGCTTGAGAAAGATTTAGAACAAGAGAGAAAGATGACAAAGCCTCGAATTTCTGAACTTGAGAAGAAAGTAGCAGAGCTCACACAAAAATTGGCCAATGCAGAGTCTACTCTTGCAATCAAAGATAATGAATTATCAAATTTGCATATAAATCTTAAAGAATTGGAAGATTTAAGAGAAATGAAAGAGGTAATTTATTTATATAATCTTTGATATAAGAGTAAATTACATTTACGGTCCCTTATTTTAGCTGATTTTGCACTTTTAGTCCCAACAATTGCTTTCTTGCAATTTTTGTAACGTTTTTTCATCCCAAATGACTATTTTTGGTCTCCGAATGTAACTGACTTTTACAAATTTGGCCTCAAAAATATTCATTTACTTGAGTAGGGACCAAAAACGTTACAAAACCTCTAATAAGGACCGAAATTGCAAAAAAAAACCTTTTCCTGACCAAAATTGAAAAATCAGAATTATGGTATAAATTATAAAATAATGATATCGTTTTTTTTTTTTTAGGATATCGATAGGAAAAATGAGCAAACTGCTGCGATATTGAAGATGCAAGCAACACAGTTGGCTGAATATCAAGCTCTCTATAAAGAGGAATTGGTTTTGAGAAAACGATACTTTAACATTATTGAAGGTATAAATTGAATTTTGTTTACGATATTTTATTTAGTAAATATAATTTTAATAATTTTTGCTATTACAGATATGAAAGGAAAGATCAGAGTTTATTGTCGATTAAGGCCTTTGACACCAAAAGAGATGAACGACAAAGAAAAAGACGTGCTTACAAGTGTTGATGAGTTCACAGTTCAACATTTAGGAAGAGATGAAAAGATTAAACAACACTGTTATGATCGTGTATTTGATGGAAACGCAACTCAAGAAGATGTTTTTAACGACACTAGGGTACGTTCAAAGAATAAAAAATTATCAATTTCATTACATTTTTTTTTATAAAATGTTGAAATTATTTATTTTAATTGTTTGTGTAACGCAGTATTTGGTGCAATCGGCTGTTGATGGTTACAACGTGTGTATATTTGCATATGGTCAAACGGGAAGTGGGAAGACTTTTACTATTTATGGATCTGAAAATAACCCTGGGCTTACCCCACTTGCCACGTCAGAGTTATTTAAAATTCTGAGAAAAGATCGCAATAAATTCAATTTCTCTTTGAAGGTAACAATTATTTTTGTAACATAAACTTATTTTCATAACTCAAAAAATATTATTTTTTAACTATTGTTTAATGTTCATGTAGGCATACATGTTGGAGTTATACCAAGATACCTTAGTCGATCTTCTAATTCCAAAACAAGCAAAACGTGCAAAATTAGAGATAAAAAAAGACTCCAAGGTTAATTTAACACTAAACACTTAATCTAGATTTGTTTTTTGGGATGTAAGGGTAAAACGGTCATTTAACTGAAAAATTGATTTACATAGGGAATGGTGACAGTTGAAAATGCGACAGTTATACCGATTTCAACTTATGAAGATTTGAAAAATGTTATTCAAAGAGGAACAGATCAACGACACACAACTGAGACACTAATGAATGAAGCAAGTTCAAGGTCTCATTTGATTTTATCAATCGTTATTGAGAGTACAAATTTACAAACTCAATCAATCGCTAGAGGAAAGGTAAAATTTCATTATTTCATTTTTTGTTCCATAACTTTTTATTATTAATGAATAATGATTAATGGTTAAACTTTTTTTTTGAATGTAGTTAAGTTTTGTTGATCTTGCGGGTTCTGAAAGGGTGAAAAAGTCGGGTTCTGCTGGAAATCAATTAAAAGAAGCACAAAGTATAAATAAATCACTTTCAGCACTTGGTGATGTTATTAGTGCTTTATCTTCTGGGAATCAACATATACCTTATAGGAATCATAAGCTCACTATGTTAATGAGTGATTCTCTTGGTGGAAATGCAAAGACTTTGATGTTTGTTAATATTTCTCCAGCTGAGTCAAACTTGGATGAAACCTATAACTCTCTTACGTAAGTTTATTATTGTTTAAATTACGTTTTTTGTTCTCTATGAAATCAATAACTTTTTTGCTTTTGTTTTTTGTATTTAAAAGGTATGCATCGAGGGTGCGTTCGATTGTGAATGATCCTAGTAAGAATGTTTCATCGAAAGAAGTTGCAAGATTGAAGAAGCTATTGGCTTATTGGAAAGAACAAGCAGGGAAAAGAGGAGATGATGAAGAACTTGTGGAGATTCAAGATGAAAGGACACCAAAAGAGAAAGGTGATAACAGGCATTCAATGTAAAATTGAAGCATCATGATCTTTTGGGATTTGAAGAGAGTTTGTGTTCTTCACTAATTTTACTAACATGAAGATGGGAAAAACAAAAACAATGCATGAATTGTGTCACTAACCATGTAGCCTTTTAGTCCATAGTCTTTATATTCATGGTTTGAAAGTGGTTGGTTTTGGTTAATATTTTGGTTGATGGTGGGGTTGGGGGTAGGGATGATGGTGATGCATGGTTACAAATGGTTTATGTGTTTTGTATAGTATGGTATACTTAATGTGTATATTATGGATATGAAATCCATATCTAGTTCTTATGAATGCAACAAGTCGTATTTCATTCAAGTTTAATTTCTTGTAAAGTGATGAAAGGGTGCGAGTGTGTTCAAAATATAGAGGAGTTTGGATTTTTTGTTTAATTTTTTATCAAAGTGTTTTTTTAGGAAAATGGTTTTAAGGTATTATTATACAACATCACTCTTTACGGGAAATATAACAAAAGTAAAATAAGGTAATCATCGTGTTAAAAAAAACTCGGTTGACAGATTAAGAACTTTTTACAAGGTATTTTTTTGATGACTTTTCAACAATTTTGTAATTTTAAGTTTAAAAAGACTTATGGCTTAAATAATAATGGTGACATTTCATAATTACTGGAAGAGCCTTTTCACCACATGACTTTTTGATTTGCTTTAAATTTACAAGTTTTCTACAATTTTTTTTCCCTTTCATAATTTTAATGAAATTTTATTTATTTTGCTAGAAACCACAAATAAGTTTTATAAAAATAACTTTATTACAATAAGTATATTTTGAGATTTTTGGATTATTGACTTGATACTCATATGATACAAAAAGAAAAAAGAAGTAAAAAAGCCTTCGTATTCTCTGGATGCTTTAAGTTCATGCGAAATATATTGTATAAATCTATTGAGACATGTTTGATTCGTTACAATTCAATATATTGAATATGCGGATCGTGGATTTATCATTTATTGTATCGTTATATTTATATAAAACCAATTTATTTAAGTATTTAATCATATTTTTTAAAACCTTGTTCATTCCCATGTTTTTTATCCCATAAAACTCTTTCTACGAATAAATATTATTTTATCCAGTCACCCCTCATTCCTTTAACTTGTACTATTCACATGCTCACAGCTTTCCTTGGTCTTAATGAGCTGCATTCCGAAGTCCGAAAAGACTTAGAGGGTGATTGGCTTAGCTTTTGTGGGGCAAAAGTTTTTTTTGTAAAAGAACTTTTTGTAAAAGAATTTTTTCTAAAAGTTGTCTTTTAAAATGTGTTTGTATTAGCTTTTGAAGGGAAAAAATAAAAAATTAAAATGTTTGGTTTAACTTTTACATGTAAAATGACTAAAAAGGACTAAAAATGACATGGTTTAACTTTTAGATGGGGTTATAAATATAATTTAATGTTTTAGCTGGTGAAAAGTCATGAAAAGTCACGATTTGGTGACTTTTCAAGAAGCTGGAATTTACACTATAGCAAAAGTTGATTAAAAAGTCATTTTCATTTTACCCAAACATCTTTTTGAACTTTTTCTAAAAGATAAAGTCAAAAGTCACTTTAAAAGCCAATACAAACACCCCCTTAGTATGATGATGATGATGATGATCCAATGTTATTTATGAATTCCATCCTTATCACGTGACTTTATATGCATCTCTTGAAACAATAGTTGCATGCATGAGTGATTGTTTTTAATGTAGTTATGGGTACTTGTACATGATATTGAATGTAAGAAATGTCAAGGAATGTTCAATCAATTACTTTAAAATTCTATTATAGTTCATTCAACTTATCAAACAAGGCCTAAAACATAGAATGATCCATTTTTATTGAGGTTCTTGTCATCAATTTAAGAAATCGAATTTAATAGATTCTTCTTCCGTCGTAACATATGTATGATTAATGTCGTATAACTATATACCAGTCTAAAATCGCTGATAAATTTGACTCTGTTTTACTTGTAAATTTTGAAAACCAACTCACATGATTTTTATTATTTTGACAATGGTTACGATGAACACACACTATTGGATGATGATACAGAAACCAACCTTCATGCACTCAAATCTCAATTTGTAAATAGTAAGAAAAAAAGGAAATCACACCCACTGGATGACTCAGATTGAACCCATCCCAAAACCCATGTTAAATTGCAGAACACTAATAATATTTTAGACGTGTCAACAATATTTATGGTAAGACTTAATTTTGCTACACTCAGATAGTATGACAACCCTTTAAAATATTTAATTAATTTGATATATTATATATTATAGACATCAATATATGAACAATGACATAATTTTTTTTTGAACAATGACATAAATAAAACCTTTGAAACAATTGCAACATATGTATATGATAAAGATGCAATTATTTAATTATAATTTTTTTTCCATGTAAATAGTTTAAATTGTCTCGATCGTTCATGTTAATATTTATTTGGTCATTATGATAAACATATTCTTTATAAAAGTCTATTAATATATCATTTTGTCGTAAAACTCGACCATTCATCAAATATGTAGAATTTCATCTAATATATGCGTCGGATTGCATTTCTAAAAAGTATCATTTCTAAATTTGACATTTTTTATACTTTTGAAGAGTAGTTGGTCTATCGGTAAATATTAGACGTGTCGTTACTTTAAAGTTTTTTAAATATATGTATGAGGCGGTTTGATTCGATTATTGGACAAAACCGAACCATAACCATTATAATTGGTTAATGTATTTCGATACCCACTTAATGATGATTAACATTGGTTTTGGTTGATGATTTTAATCGGTTAAAGGTTAATATTGGTTAACCATAATGGTTCACAATGACATAAAAATAAAAATACTTTTCTATAAATTTGAAAAACATAAAAAATGATTTTATATAAATAATTGTATTGATAGAAGATTACTTATCCTATTTAATTTCAAATAATTACCTTTTAAAATTTCAAATCCTAATATAATTACATACTATATAGTTAATATTATAGTATATATTTTTATTAAAACATTTATTAATATTATTGGTTCAGTTCGGTTTCTAGTAGTTCGGTTTTAAATGAAAACCATAACCAAACCATATGTATTCAATTAATTAAAATTAGAAGCCGCACCATATCTTTTAATAATGGTTTGGTTAAAATGGTTCGATTATATTGGTAAATTTGGATAATTGCTCATCCCTAATATGTTTTATATATTTAAAAACCTGTTGGATTGTTGAATAACAATAATGACACCAACAATGAATGTGAAATTCATGAGCCATTACACAATATATTTAAGTGCTATTCACAAAAATGATGTTATAAAGTGTCGTGTGTTTTCACAAAGGGATAATGAGGTAATATAATTTAGATTGTATACACATTTAACAATTTATATGTATATTTTTGTGTATATTTAGTCATATATATATATATATATATTAGATGTGTGCCCACACAAAACAACGACGATAAATAGTTTTTTGGGATATTATTTTTCTTACGGGAAAATAATTATTAGATTTTGTTATTAGTTATTATGTAATAAGAAAAATTATCATTTTTAATTAAAATATTTATGTTTACAGCTTATACTTATATTGTATGTTTATACATTTGATGTAAATTAATTATTATCGGCATCTAGTTTAAGAAATATAAATTAACTTATATTTATGGATTTAATATTTTAAAATTGTTATTTTGCGTCAAATTAATTTTTTAATAAGCTTCCTTAGTTCAAGTCTTTAAAGTTTTGGTAATTATTAATGGTTTTGTTATGTATAATTGATTTGTACAAAAAAACTTTGTATCTTATACCTTTTAAAATTCAGGATATGACTAATATATATATTACTTTGTACAATATGACCACCAAAGGTAATGGTCATATGCGTACAAAATAAAAACGTAAGTGACTAAATGTGTATAAAAACATAAATAACTAAATATATACAAAAATAAAATAAATGACTAAATATATACACAATCTAAACTATGTTACCCTTTTAAATCGTTATCCATTTCAGAAAACCACTTCTAACCGAAACTTACAAAAAAAATAATATGAAAAAGCAGTTAGAAAGTAAGAGTTGGCTTACTTTACAGTTGACATCCCTCCTTTGCGTTCTCAAGAACTTTTATAAGTCAAACATTTCAATCCAGCTAGAAAGCCCGATTCGGATAAAGCTTGGTCGATGACCATAGACCCGGGTAAACCCCAATATATGGTTCAAAAACATGCATGCTAAAACCTATTGGCCAAATCTGGCCTGATTTTGGTCGTAAAATCCTGAATCAAAGGCTTGGATTCTTAGTAGTCATAATGCCTCTTAACTATTTTACAATTTCTATACATACAAGAGGCCTTATAGCTTTGAATTTGCATAAATAAAATCAGATAGAAGGCATGACAACCTAAATCCAAATAAAATCAGATAGGAGTTGTTGGTGATTTTAGTGTAACCATGTCATTTTATGTAATTGGAACCAACATGTGAGCTAAGTGACTTCATAATTTGTACTTTACTATATGTACAGGTATGTGCGGAGTGCACACATATATAAGATCAATATAGAAGCTGGTTCGACAACAAATCGGGGGTCTGGGGGAAGCGCCCCTAACAGGGTCCAAGGGACAGAGCCCCTAGTTGGGGTCCCGCTGTTTCCAAAGAAACCCATGATGGCCAACCCTAAAAGTCAAACCTAATCTCGTTTATAATAAATAAAACAACTCTTCTCTTTGAGAAGATACACAAAAATCATTAACTCCCTTTTTTCATCAAACGAACATAGAATCATTCTATCAATTTGGTTTACGATTTCTGTGCCTAGATTTGTAAGTGTTCTCTTGGATTATCCAAGACTGAATTTCTTACAATCCAGACATATGGTAGAAATATCAGTTTGGAAAGTGTTCATACGATCCAATGGGTATCCAGATCTCTAACATAAACCCTACTTCCTCAATGAATTTACAAATAGAAAGTAAGCATAAATGGTATAAAGTTTAAACCTTTTAATACTAAGGTTTAGTCCAATACCTAAACTCTTATAATTATGTTTTTTCCTCCTCTATCTTAATTTTCATTTGAAAGACATATCAAGTAATCTAATGCATATCATTCATGTATTTCATAACACTGAAAATCCATATGTAGCCGACAACGTCATATCACACATTGCACAATTGCATTTTGTAACATCCTAAATTTCGAGTCCAAAAATTTTGTTTTTAATTAAATAACTTATAAAATCATTTCTCAAAACATAGTTGTTAACATAACAATCCATAAACCATAGTGATCATGTTTCCGAAGTCATATCATCAAGTAGTAATAAAATCATAGTACAATCCCATGAATCGCTAAAATACGGAAAACTGGTGTGCGTGTGATGTGTAGCTACCGCGCCGACTCCTTCCCCTTCGCTGAAGAGGTACCTGAAACAAAACTAAAAACTGTAAGCATAAAGCTTAATGAGTTCCCCCCATCATACCACATACCCTACTATAACATATTGTCAGGCATATCTGGATGCCCGACCTACCCTGCTAAGCATACCGGGGTGCCTAACCTACCCCTGTTAGACATACCGGGGTGTCCGACCTACCCCTCCGGTTTATCTCAACCGGTTACGGGGACAATTTCACCCCTTACTACTATCGCATACTATCACAACATAATCATACTGCCTAGCATAGTTGGTACTAAACTACCCATTTGGTCCTATCGACCTGTAGTCAGGGACTATTCCCCTTATTACTACCACTATCACATATAACATATCATACTAACACATAAACGTACCAGGTAATAGCAAAACAGATAATTATCACAAAGAAAATCATCTCAACTATAATCAACTACTAGTAGGCCGACCTTGGTGCCTTAGACCCACTTCTACTGGAAGGTAACTCACCTCGATGTCGTGTAGTATCTGCACAGTCCTCGGTGTGAAAATCGACTCTCTTCAACCCCTCGATCCCTACACAACAACTTTTCTAAGTTAACCATTCACACTCATAACCCTTTCAAGGGTCACTCATGTAACACCCATAATCAGAAAGACTAAGAAAGGAAAGGAAAACCCTAAGTCAAAGGGGTTAACTCGTCGAGTCCAGGGTGGAACTTGACGAGTCTGAGCGGGATCCAGGTCGAAGAGTAAGTGACTGACTTGACGAGTCGGAGAGTAGACTCAGCGAGTCCGGTATGGATTGGGAAAACCCTAAGTTTGGGACTTGGTGCCCTATTTAAACGTCTCATTCTCTTCCCTAGGGTTCCTATACAGTCTCTCTCAACCAGAATACCGTACCCTAGCCACCATATCCATTTTGAGCAAGATCTAGCCTTGGTGAAGTGATTTGAAGTTTGGAAGAGAAGGAGGTTCATAGTGGTGCAAGAGGAATCCTTGGATACAGAGTTGGTGTGACTTTTCAGATCCTTTGAGGTAATAAGCTGACCTTATTGCATTAAGATCTATCTTATGATTGAGATTTAGGCATTTTGAGTATGGAGAAGGTTTATTTCGAGTTTAGAGTAGATCTGAGGTTACTACCTCAGATCTAGGCAATTAAGGATCCAGAAAGCCATAAAGTTCATGCCAATAAGTTGTTGGTGAAGCCCCTTTCAAACCCTAGCTCAAGAGTGTTCTAAGCCTATAGCCCCTTAGTTTCACGTAAAGTTTGCAACTTTACGTGAGGAATAGACTTTGGAAGAGTGGATCTACAAGATGGAGCCCCTGCATGGCTCAAAAAGCCACTGTATGGATTAAGAACTGAAGCTACTCGACGAGTCACATGGGTAGACTCGGCGAGTTGGATGAAGATAGGCAGGAACTCGACGAGTTGGAAGAACAAATCGGCGAGTCTGTTGAATATTTCCATGGACTCGGAGAGTCTGTTCTTGGACTCGACGAGTTGGATCACAGAACCTCAACCTTTTCTGGTTAAGACTTAGATCGGTGAGTTGAGTGGTGACTCAATGAGTTGGGCAGGATGGGACTCAGAGATCGTTGAACTCGACGAGTCTTGGGGTGACTCGGCGAGTTGAGTCGTTTTACGGGAGTTTCTGAATTCATGGACTCGACGAGTCTTGGGGTGACTCGGCGAGTAGAGTCAGTCAAGAGGGTTGACTTTGACCAGGAATTTGACTTTGGCAAGAGTGGACTTAGACGGCTTATAAGAGTTCTGTTTGGATCTAAGTGGTTATGTATATTGATATTGGTAGCTCGGGGAGCTAGTGCAGCAGCGGTTCAGAGAATTGTTGGTCAGCAGTCAGAGGATTATCAACAAGAGTTCCTCAGTGCAGGTGAGTTTCCCTTTTGTGTGAATGGGTCTAAGGCCACAATGCCGACCCATGTAGTTATGAGTAGGAAGACCCTGGGGTTAGCCCTAGGCACTGTTTGCTAGTATGATATTCAGGACTTAGGTCCGATGTCGGGTGGGTGCCCAAGGACTGGTTTGCTTGATAGAGTATACTTGTTGTCTGTGTGATGCATATATGTGCCTGGTAGGAAGGTGAGTGTGGCCGAGGTCCCGTATCTCACCAATAGCAGAGTATGGATGGTGTTCCATATCTCATTAGTAGCAGAGCATGGGTGAGGCTCGAGATAGGTATGGAGTGAGTGTGGGCGTGGGCCCGTATCTCACTTACAGTAGGAGCTTGGACGGGGTTCCATGACTCAGTAGTGACAGGATAGGGGCGAGGCCCAAGACAGGCGAGGCCTAAGGACAGGATTATAGTAGGGTATGTTCAATTATGTGTTATATGCTAATTGTATTATGTGCTTAGTGGGCGGGGCCCAGAGACAGGCGGGGCCTAAGAGAAACAGATCAGTATCCGAGCGGGGCTCGAAGCCAGGCGGGGCCTGGAGCGGCGGGGCCGTTGTAGTGGGCGAGGCCCAAAGTAGCGGGCGAGGCCCGGAATAGCGGGCGTGGCCCAGTATGTGCAGTATGTGTTTATGCATGGTATGTGGTAGGTTGGGGGAACTCACTAAGCTTCGTGCTTACGATTTTCAGTTTTGTTTTCAGGTACTTCCGGTAGCAGAGGGAAGAGCTCGGGGTGATCGCATGGAACACACCATTGATTAGTCAGCCTGGATGTTTTACTCTGATAATGAAATTATGTTTTGGAATTAATACTCTGAATTATGTTATGCTTTATGATATGTTTTTATAAAAATGGTTCTAGTAATGATTTACAGAAAAAATTTTGGTACGGATTTTTGGGATGTTACAACTCAAGTGTAGGTCAAAGACGAGGGCTAAATCTTGGTCAAAGTAAGCATCTAGTTGACTCGACTCGCCGAGTTGGTCCACCAACTCGCCGAGTCCCCATATCCCCACACCGCCATAATCCCTTCCTTACTCGTCGAGTCTAGCAAGAGCTCGACGAGTTCGCCATCAACAACACATTGGACCCTTAATTCTTGGTTATGACTATTGAATTTAAAACAACAGTTATGTTGTTTACTTGATTTTTATATTTTTACGATATTGATTTTCAAATATTTTTTAACTGTTCGATTTACAATGTTATTTATTGGTCAAAGGTATCGTACAAATTATGATATACTTTTACACGACAAAAAGATATATTTTGGGATCTCTCTCTCCCTCTCTCTCTCTCTCTCTCTATATATATATATATATATATATATATATATATATATATATATATATATATATATATATTCTAAACTATATAAACAAAAACTAAATTACTCATCATCCTCCAAAAATAATAAATAAAGAGATTGTTGTTATTTTTTTAAGATGTGATTTTAATAAGTTTAATGTATTCTAGTGTTTGGCATAGATTGAACACGTTAAGACGGCTAAGTTATATAAAAAATAAATAAAAATATGTTTTTTTTTAAATGACAAATCAAATCAAATCTACTCTTAAACTACACTTTAAATCCATATATGTCCACAATGGGATTTGAACCCTCAACCTCATGGAGGGAGGACAATATCAAATACCGCTGGGCTAGAATTGTAACATCCCAAAAATACAGGCCAAAAATTTCATTTTTAATTAGGTCAATTCATAAAGACTTCGATATAAAAGTTTCATAGTAATGCTTCATGTCTGAAAACCAGCCACATCATAATAATATGTCAGAGTACATCCCAGAAAATCCATAATGCGGAAAAACAAGAGTGTGTGTGTGATATGCCGCTACCGCGCCAGCTCCTTCCCCCTAGTTGAAGAGATACCTGAAACCAAAACTGTAAACTGTAAGCACGAAGCTTAGTGAGTTCCCCCAACGTACCACATACCATACATTCACATAGCATTCATACTGCTGGGCGATTCTGGGATGCCCGACCTACCCGGTACGACCATTCTGGGGTGCCAACCTACCCGTGTCAAGCCATTCTGGGGTGCTGACCTACCCATGTCAAGCTGTTCTGGGGTGCTGACCTACCCATCGGTCCTCACAACCGATTCTGGGGACTATTCCCCTCCTACTACCGCTATCACATAATACACATCATGCTAGCATATAAACATAACAACACATACTGTCAGACATATCTGGGGTGTCCGACCTACCCTTCGGTCCTAACAACCGAACTCTACCACTATCACATATAACATATCATGCCATCATATAACATATCAGGTAGTAGCAAACCTAGATGACATCACAAAGACAATCATCTAACCTACAACTCCTACTGGTGGGCCGACAATGTGGCCTTAGACCCACAGCTACTGGAAGGTAACTCACCTCGAAAAGTAGCTGCTGGAAGTCTGCTTGCTAGACGTCTGACTGCTGCACCGGTAATCCTCCGGCTATAAATCCATAGACATAGATTAATCACTCATAAATACCCTTAGGTCAAATGATTGACTTACCCCCGGTCCAAGGTCAACTCCTTGGTCAAAGTCAACTTCCAGTTGACTGGACTCGCCGAGTCATGGCACAGACTCGCCGAGTCATGACACAGAATAGCCGAGTCCCTCTCCTACTATCCCAGTACTAACTTATCAAGTCCCTCTTCCCACTCACCGAGTTACCCTTAACTCACTACTTGGGACGATTAGACCGACTCGCAACCCGACTCGCCGAGTCCGAGAACAACTCGCCGGGTCCCACGAGCAGATCTCCTACTCGCTTCCAAATCCTCACCAGAGCATCCATCTTGAGGATTTGAGTTTCTGGGACTATTGCTACACGTTAAATTGCTAATTCCGCGTGCTGCTACGAAGGGTTGGACCATCTACACTTAAACCCCTCTTAACTCAGTAACAGTTCATATGACTCGCCGAGTTAGAAGAACAACTCGTCGAGTTCCAAACAATCATCATAGGACTCGCCGAGTTGTTCATCCAACTCGTCGAGTCTAAGACCATCTTCATAGAACTCGCCGAGTCCACTTTGGAACTCGCCGAGTCCCTCCAACCTTCCTCCCATACAGACCAAATTTGAGACATGCAACGGTTTCAAACCATAGATCTAAGCTCCTAGGGCATGCTTATCATGTAAAGTTGCAAACTTTACGTGCATGCATGGCTCTATGAGCTCCAAAAGGCAATTCCAAGCTCTTTATGAGGTCATACACTCAATAGGGACCTCAATCACTTCAACCACAGAGACTTTACACTTCTAAGATGTCCAAAAAGTCCAGATCTTAAGTCCTTTCAGAACATAGAGCATAAACACATGGAGTTTGAGGTTTTAGGGCTTAAAAACCACAAATTAGGGACAAAAAGGGGATCTAATGAACTAGTGATCAAGATAGGAACTTTTCTACCTGAATGGAAGCTTCTCATAGTGTAGATTTCGGATCTACTTCCCCTCCTTGCACTCTTCAACCTCCTCCTTCTTATAAGCTCCAAACTTCCTTCACAAAGCCAAAAATCACTCACAAGAACAATAGGGTGCAAACACCCGAGTTAGAGTGTTTAAATAGGGTGCAAACACCCGAGTTAGGGTTTTACTCGCCCAGTACGGACTCGCCGAGTCTGGGACCCGACTCGTCGAGTCCCTCATTTAAATCCCGTGCCAAAATCGCTCCTACTCGGCGAGTCGGGCCTCCAACTCGCCGAGTCCAAGGCAAAATGAGAAAAATGCATAAATAGAAATCGTACCAGGAATCCGGTGTTACAAGAATGTAGTAAGAATTTTAGAAACTAAAAATATATTTTAGAAACATTGATTAAAAATGAAAGGGTGTAAATTGAAAATTAATATATATTAAAATTTTGATATTTTATTCACGATTGATAGTGAATTGAAAGATTACAGTTTCGTGTATTTAAGTTATGATCTGTACATTTAAAATTAACCTTTTTTATTTTGTACACCATACTTATTTTATTCATCGTTAGTTTGCTACCAATACTTTATTTTATTGTTTGGTTTCATATGATCCGGAATGGTTTGTAAATAAGAAATATGTATTCCATAATATGACAATCACTAGCATTCGGTTTGTTTTTTATGTTAATGATCTTTTAGTATATCCACTGTCACAATAAACATTTTATTCGGGTTCCTCGTTACGTTATTAGAATGTATTTCAGCTAGGTAATTATGTCATAATGGTTGATATATCATTATGTCATATTCGATATTAGAGTGTACACCTTGTAGCCTATTCGGTAATGAGATCTCAATATATATATATATATATATATATATATATATATATATATATATATATATATATATATATATATATATATCCCTATTCTAATAAAAGAATAGTTTTAATATCCTTATGACATGTGTCATCATATTAGGCCTCCTAATTAATACACATTTTTTTTTTGTCATGTGTTACCCTATTAAACCTCTTAATTAATGCATGCCACTTGTCAACCTATTAATTCTTTATTTCAAATTTTAAAATTTTCACTTTAATTACAATAAATTAATAACAATGCAATAAAAATTAAAATAAAATTAATACAAATTATAAGGTGATATAATTTCACATATTTATTTAAATTAACTCGGCGAGTCAAGTCGCGAATAGAAGGACTCTGAACATATGAGCTCGGCGAGTCAATAGGGTGACTCGGCGAGTAGGGTTGACCTGGAAGGTTGACTTTGACCAGGACTTTGACTTTGACCAGAGTTGACTTGGTTGTCTGTCGGGGGTCAGTTTGACTTAGTTTTGTATTGATATTGGTAGCTTGGGGAGCGAGTGGAGCAGGAGTTCAGAGAGTTGCCGGGCAGCAGCTAGTGGGATCATCAGCGAGTTCAGCCAGTGCAGGTGAGTTTCCCTTTGTATGAATGGGTCTACGGCCACAATGCCGGCCCATGTAGTTATGAGTATAAGACCCGAGGGTTAGCCCTAGGCACAATATGCTAGTATGATATTCGGGACGAGGTCCAATGATAGAGGGCGTGTGCCCAAGGAATGGTTTATGTGATAGTTTATACTTGTTGTCCGTGTGATACTTGTATGTGCCTGGTAGGGAGGTGAGTGTGGGCGAGGTCCTGTGTCTCACCAATTGCAGAGTGTGGATAGTGTTCCACATCTCATTAGCAGCAGATCAGGGGCGAGGCCCAAGTTAGGGAAAGAGTGAGTGTGGGCTGGGCCCGTATCTCACTATCAGTAGGAGCATGGATGGGGTTCCATGACTCATCAGTAGAGTTCGGTTGTTAGGACCGGAGGGTAGTCAGACGCCCCATAAACGTCTGACAGTATGTGATGATATGTTTATATGCTGGCAAGTTATGTTATATGTGATAGTGGTAGTAGGAAGGGAATAGTCCCCAAGTTCGGTCGTTAGGAACGAAGGGTAGATCGGACACCCCAGATATGTCTGATAATATGTTATGTTATGATATATGTGATAGTAGCAGTAGGGGTGAAATAGTCCCCGAGGATCGGTTGTTAGGATCGATGGGTAGTCAGAACCCCAAAATGGCCTGACATGGGTAGTCAGCACCCCAGAACGGCTTGACACGGGTTGGTCGGCGCCCCAGAATGGTCGTACCGGGTAGGTCGGGCACCCCAGAATTGCCCGACAGTGTGTATGATATGTGATTGTATGGTATGTGGTAGGGTGGGGAACTCACTAAGCTTCGTGCTTACGGTTTTCAGTTTTGGTTTCAGGTACTTCCGGTAGCGGAGGGAAGAGCTCGGGGTGATCGAATGGCACACACACCATAGATTAGACAGCCTGGGAATGTTTACTCTGATAACGAACATGTATTTTGGAAATTAATACTCTTTTTATGTTTTGGAATGATGAATTTGATTAAAGAAATGTTTTATTAAAAGAAATTTTTAGTCTTGAATTTTGGGACGTTACAAAAAGTGATCCTGTCTGGTACGGACCAGGCAGGAGCGCTAGGTATAAAAGGATGTGCACACAAGACCAGCAAGGTAAGCTCTCTAACCAATCCTGAGAGAACAAACACAAACCCTAAAGTCATCCTAACTTGACCGTCGGAGCGTTCTCCCGGGAACCCCTCCTGGGAAGCGGCTGACGACCCTTGTTCTTTGTGATCTTGCAGTTATAATCAGGCAACCAAGAAGATCTCATCCCAGAGTCAGAAGCAAGGTCTCATCCGGGACAAGGTTCCATCATAACCCTATATATATATATATATATATATATATATATATATATATATATATATATATATATATATATATATATATATATATGGGATGGTTCATGCGAAAATGCAAATAATCTGCGAAAACGTAATAACAAGAAAAACCTATGAGATTGTGCCACCTCAATATTATATTTTAGACAATAATTCATCCAAACTTTGAAATACGTTATGATAAGCGATAATAGATAAGAAATTGTTTCATATTAGCAAAGTATGATTTTTGACCTTTTTATTATGAAAACGTGAATTCAAAAATGGTTAAGGACGTGAAAAAAAAGTAATTGTTAAAAACGTTTTTAAATCTAAATTATCATAACACGATCCAATGTAAGCTTATTATCTTTAATTTATTGCTAATAAATTTATTTTTTATAGTATATGTGTTTGATTTTTATAAGATAAATCTATTTTCGCGTTTTTACAAGATATTTATGTTTTCGCATGAACCTACTTCTCTCTCTCTCTCTCTCTCTCTCTCTCTCCCCCCCCTCTCTCTCTCTCTCTATATATATATATATATATATATATATATATATATATATATATATATATATATATATATAAAATACAATTAAGGTGTTGTTTGTTTTTTTAAAACAAAAATCCATAAAGTCTATGGACCACCTTTGCAACTCTCTGCAGTAGAAGAGGTGGACCAAACGACTGCAGACTGTAATAAGAAACGTGTTTGTTTTTTTAACATCTGTATGCTGCTGTAGATATTAAAAAATTAAAATAAACTGATTTTATAATCCGGAAATAATTTTTTAATACCGAAAATTTAATAATGTATGACATTTCAGCAAGAATTTATGATTAGGGATGAGCAAAAGGACCGAACCGGCCGGAACCGGCCCGAATCGGACCGGAACCGGGAACCGGCTTCGGCCAAAATCAAGAACTGAACCGGCCCGGCGATTCTACCGGTTCCGGTTCCACCGGTTCCTGGTTCCTATCGGTTATTGTCGTGTCTTCAAATGTCGGAACCGGTCCTTGAAAAATAGCATCATACGGTTCCGGTTTTTGCCGGTTCTACCGGTTTTTGCCGGTTCTATCGGTTCCGGTTCCTACCGGTTCCCGGTTCTAAAAATCTACAAAAATAACGTCCCGGTCCCGGCCCGACCGGTTCTATCGGGTTCCGGTTCCGGTGCCGGTTCCAGTTCCGGTACCGGTTCCGGCCGGTTCCCCGGTCCATATGCTCATCCCTATTTATGATATTTCAGCAAAAAAATAATGCTATTTTAACAAAAAATAAAGATATTTCAGCTTAAAATATATCTCATCAACAAATTATTATTATTCAATATAACAAAAAAAAGAAAAAAAATTCAACAAAGTTAACAAAAAAAAAACGAAAAAAAATGTGAAGTAAGATTTCAGGAATATATAATCAAATATTTTAGCAAGAAAAAAAGAAGAAGAAAATGTTGGAAGAGACAAAACAAGTGCTGCGCCAAGAAGAACACGCACACAAGTTTTTTAATCCGAAGACTTATAAAAAACAAACAGCTGCGAGATGAAAAGTGTTGCGCATGTGCTGCGTCACGCAACAATAAGAGGTCTGAAAAGGTTTTTTTTTCCAAAAACAAACTACACCTAAAATATGAACAACTTACATAACAAATAATATACTAGTTGTTATAGTTTTATAAAGTAACTCAAATAAATACATCTAAACTTATAGACTTCATTTTTGAAACCTAATATACATAATTAATTATAATTTATAAAATCTCTTTCTGAAATATCTATTAAAGGTTACATTTTGATTTTGCATAATAAATGAAACTTTAAATTCCAAACTAAAAGCTTGGTCGGTTGTAGAAGTTTAATGAGATCCTATTCTTTATATATATATATATATATATATATATATATATATATATATATATATATATATATATATATATATATATATAATTACTTGTTTGTTTATAATTCCTTTTTAAATTGTAAGCAAAATGAGTTATAAGTTGAAAACCTAATATGTAGTTTGCATAATATTAATTCCAAACTTACAAATATTTTCTAATGACCACCGACGGCCGACGGGCAACTCGATACATTCAAAGAACATCATTCTAAAAGAATTATATATATTTTAATACAATCATAAATAAATAAATATATTTCAAAATGAAAAAAATCACGACAACCCAACACAAACAAATACCTACGACAAACTTTGTCTGCCTTCATATTGGAATGTCACATTCCATTTTGAACAAAGACAAAACTCATTTCTGATTTCACCTCATGAATTTTATAAACCAATCAAAATTTAACATTCTAAATGAGCAAATGACTTCGCTTCTTCTTATATAAATCTTTTAATTTGCACCATTTTTTTTATATTTTTCTTTTGATAGATTAACTTAATAGATTAAAGACTGATGGGATAAAGACAATATTCCTTGAATCGTAATGTTTCCGAGTGATTAAAATTACCATTTAAACTACACATTTTGCAACTACCTCTAACTATTTGGTTTGCAATTTCAATCAACTAAATGACAATGACTACTTATGTCTGGTATATATCCACCAAAGCAAATTTTCGTTGGAATATTTTAAAAAATTATTTAGGCACTATGCCATATTAATATTAAATATTAAATATGTAATATTCATGTTTTCTAACATATATTGCAACATTTTCTCAATAAAATGCGACTGATTTGAAGTTTTGAACCACGGTTCATCACTTATCGGAGCTTGATGTGTACAAGAGTGCAAGAGCTTCGCCTGCCTGCAGCTTCGTCGAGAACCTTAGCTTCCTGTACTCTTCGTAGGTGGTGGCCACATACACACGGGGGTGCTTATCATCCACAAGCTCCGGCAGCGGTTCCACCGCCTCTCTCGGCCCTAAAAGGAACGACGCAATCGAAACACGTATCTTCGCTTCTTTACACTGCACCCTATGCTTCACGTTACAAAATCTTCCATTGCTCCAAACCTTCAAGTAACATCGATCAATTCAGTCACCATTGCGTCAAATCTAAATCGAATGAAAAAAGCCCTAATTTGGTGGTTTAGGGAGTAGGGACGCACCGTTGCCATGTCGCCGAGGTTAACGAGAAGGGTGCCTGGCCAGGGATCGACGGCGATGAACTCGCCGGAGCTGTTCATGACTTCTAAACCGCCGACGCCTTCATCGTCTTGGAGGATGGTGAGGAAACCGGAGTCTGTGTGTATTTGGACGCCAGGGGAACCAACACTTTCAGGGGTGAAGTGGTATTTGTTTATCCTGAATTGACATGGCCAATTCTCGAATCCGATATTTTCACTTTTGGCCCCTAGACCTTCGGCTAATTTCCCTACGATCCCCATAAATAGGTCATGTACTGCTCCAGCATATCTCATGATTGTCTCTCTGTCAAAATTGAAACTTCTATACAGTTAAATCACATGTGTTCATCAATTATTTCAGGATCAGTTACTTGTAAGAAAATCCATCTCTTTCAAACACCATGAAAGCGACTAAGTTCCTGTTATTTCTCGTTATCTTATATATCATACTGAAAATGGAGGCCGTTGACTGATTCTCAGTGATGATCATGAAATATGTATGTACAGTTACAGAAAGAGGGATGAAGTACCTTTGATGCGGTGAAGCATCCAATTGAGAGCAAAAGGAATCGACGTCTTGAGGAGATGACATGTCATACAATCCGAGTGCTTCGTAGAGCGGATTTTTTGCCGATGGAGCCATATATCCGCTTCCGGTGATGACATCGGTGTTCTGGCGCTTGATCTCCACCGGTAAATCGAAGAGTGATCTGACCACCGCCTTCATCTCCGACATCAGCGTCGATGGGAGGACTTCGTGGTGGTTGAGTAGCCGGAAACAGCCCCATTCTTCGCATGCTGAGATCAATTTGGATAATTGGTTGGGGGAATCTAAATCTTGTAGATCGATCACCGGGATACTGCATTTGGTGGCCATGTCGTGAAGCTGAAATTTGCGTAGTAAATTGGGGGATTTATAAAGGGAAGTTGCAGAGAGGGATTTGTTTTTTGCTTCAAGGAGACAAATTGCCAAAAATACCGCCGAATTTTGTCTTTACTGTCTAACTAGAAAAAGATAGATTAATGGTGAGATGTAATTTAATAAAAATAGAGAAAATGATAAAAATAGCCAATTACACTAATTGCATTACAAAAATAGCCAAAAAAAATCGAGATTACATATTTAGCCACCCATTTCGCAGATGAGAAGGTCCCATCTGCGAAATGGGCTTCTCATCTGCGAAAGTACAAGTGCCTGAAGCACAGTTGTGCTTCAGGCACTTGTACTTTCGCAGATGATAATTTTTTTTTTTTAAAAATTTTTTCGGTATAAATAAGGGTAATTTCGCAGATGGAGAAGGTCCCATCTGCGAAATCCTCTGATCCTATCTGCGAAATGATGCAATTTTTTTTTTTTTTTTTTTTAGGTTTGACTATGGAATGAATTGGTTTGACTACGAAATGGGCTTTGCTATATAAAAACTTTTGTAGAAAAAATATCATTTTGGTTACAAGACAAACCAAGTATTCAATCATTTTTTGAGCAAATTGTAGAGATAGAGAGTATTTCACAAACAAATAACAACCAAAATGATATTTTTTCTACAAAAGTTTTTATATAGCAAAGCTCATTTCGTAGTCAAACCAATTCATTCCATAGTCAAACTTAAAAAAAAAAAAAAAAAAAAAAAATTGCATCATTTCGCAGATAGGATCAGAGGATTTCGCAGATGGGACCTTCTCCATCTGCGAAATTACCCCTATTTATACCGAAAAAATTTTAAAAAAAAAATAAAATTATCATCTGCGAAAGTACAAGTGCCTGAAGCACAACTGTGCTTCAGGCACTTGTACTTTCGCAGATGAGAAGCCCATTTCGCAGATGGGACCTTCTCATCTGCGAAATGGGTGGCTAAATATGTAATCTCGATTTTTTTTGGCTATTTTTGTAATGCAATTAGTGTAATTGGCTATTTTTGTCATTTTCTCATAAAAATATATTTGACATTTAGTTACAAATCAGTGTTAGCTTTGTAGTTTTTAGGACCTGTTTCTCAATCTTTTAATTTTTTATTTTAGGTAAATTTTCATTTTTAAAAGTATCCAGCGAATTTGATGAACACTTTTATATGTGTAAAAACTATAGTTTCTAACTTCCACATAACAATTAATTAAACTAACCAAAACTCTACACTTAATCAAGTATGTCCAATCAGAAATATCCTATTTATCATCTTGAAACAAGGTTTCAACACAATAAGCAATTAACAAGATTGAAGATACAAAATGAGATTGTAACCAATTAAAAGAATTTATGTGCTCTGCAACTTAATTTTGAATAGATAAATTGTCAGGAAGAATGGAATTTTCAAATCCGTAACAAACAACAATCAATAACTATCCATATGTAAGTCCTTAGAGAGATTGTGTCACGGTTTGTGGAGAATAAGATAATCGTTCTAGAGATGATTAAACTCATCACTGTTGGCTACTCGACTCCTCCAGAAATCGTCTTCCTTGGCTTCTCAAGAAATACGAAAGTTTTCAGATTTTTTTAATATTCGGAATACAATGTTTATGCACATTACTTTGAAAAAACTCCCTCTATTTTCCGCTTCATTTTAGCTTTCTTTTTTGAAATATGAAATATGTGCTCATTTCTAATCATATACTTGAACTTAAAATTGTGTTGTTAACCACCTACTCGACTTAAAATAGATGCACTAAGCTAACATGCATCTTTGATCAAGCCACGGGTGATTCGACCACATATCGTGATTGGACCACACATCGATACAAGGTTGCACATAAAAAAGTATGAAGGATAAGTAATGTCTAAAACATGTGATTAGAACAAAGTTAATATTTTTAAAGGGTTTTTGGAACTGTTGCACAATAAAGTTTGACAAATTTACATATTTAGTCAATCAAGTATTTTTATGTCTAATAGACAATTAAAGTTGAATTTTACCTATCAATTACATCATTATATGACATGATACAAGAATAGCCGATTACTCGAGTGACTAAATGTATAAATTCGCTAAACTTTGTTGTGCTACAGTGTCAAAAACTGCATATGAATTTTGCTCAATTTCCCTCAAACTTTGTTGTGCTATGTCAGCATATTATCCATAAACCGGATACAATTTCTCCAAAACCCTTAATTAGATGGTATTTTCTAATGACAATGACCAATTGAATACAAAAAATACTTGAATGACAAAATATGTAAATTCGTCAAGCTTTGTTGTACTAGAGTGCTAAAAACTCTTCCTTAATCATAATGGCTTTGAATGATTAAATATAAGACCATTTGATTTGCTATCCACAAAAGTATTGGATAATCACTAGTTACTATTGGTATATATCTACCAAAGCGAATAACAAGAAAATTAGTTCTTGATAATTCTAAATGCAAATGAATATGAGAGACAGCAGTTTGACAAAGACATTGTTTACGAAAAAACTTCTATTGGAATGTCGTAAATAATTATTTAGGCAATATGCCTCTACTAATCTTAAATATGTAATTCTCATGTTTTCTATTTTTCTAACATAAACTCCAAACATATTGCCACATTTTTTCTCAACATATTGAGACCGATTAAAACCATGTTAATCACTTGTCGGAGCTTGATGTGCACAAGAGTGCAAGAGTTTCGCCTGTCTACAGCTTCATCGAAAACCTCAACTTCCTGTACTCTTCGTAAGTGGTGGCCACATACACACGTGGATGCTCATCGTCCACCAGCTCCGGCGGCGGTTCCACCACCTCTCTCGGCCCTGAAAGAAACGATGCAATCGAAAAACGTATCTTCGCCTCTTTACACTGCACCCTATGCTTCACGTTGCAAAATCTTCCATTGCTCCAAACCTTCATGTAACATCGATCAATCAGCATCCCGTCAAATTTAATCGAATGAAATTTGGAACGAAAAAAGCCATAAAATTAAAGGTTGCTTGGAATTTGGAGACCCACCGTTGCCATGTCACCGAGGTTAACGAAAAGGGTGCCTGGCGATGGATCGACGGCGATGAACTCGCCGGAGTTGTTCATGACTTCTAAACCGCCGGCGACGTCATCGTCTTGGATGATGGTGAGGAAACCGGAGTCTGTGTGTGTTCGGACTCCAGGGGAACCAACAGTTTCAGGGGTGAAGTGGTATTTGTTCATCCTGCATCGAGATGGCCAGTTCTTGAATCCAATATTTTCACTTTTTACCCCTAAGCCTTCGGCTATTTTCACTCCGAGCCCAATAAATAATTCATGGACTGCACCACAGTATCTCATGATTGTATCTCTATTAAAAATATACATTTATACAAACCCAAGGTCATATACACAAAGCCTAAACTTTTGGTTCTTTTTGAATCATATGCAACAATTCATATTTTATATATTTTATACTGTATAACCTTAAAAATCGTAAATTGTTGTCTATAGATAAATAGTATTGTATATAAATCAATTTTCATTCTCATAAAACCTTTGAGTCTTCAAAAAAATTTTGGTTTTTTATTAACATCAGTTTTTGACGTGTTAAAAACAAAACACTGCAGTATTTTTTTTTTTTTTGCTATTGTTACCTTTTATGATAAGTTTACAAGTAACTGTGAAATAAAATTTAAAATAAAATAAAACTTTTATATATTTTTTTTTTTACATTTCTACCTAAATATTTTTTCTCATAGTACGTATTCATACCAAAAAAAATTATTTATATATGGAAAAATGTTTAATTAAAATCCTATTTGTATTTTTTTAAATGATATATCTTTAAATACCAGTTTTTTTTTTTTTTTTTTTTTTTTTTTTTTTTTTTTTTTTTTTTTTTTTACTATTGGTACGGTTTAAAATGTGAAAAATACATTTTAGAACCATAAATATGTATTAGAAGTATATCAAATTAAAACGTCATTATATAAAGAAAATATATTTATACTTCTAAAAACATAAAAATATGTATTTATACTTCTAAAAACATAAAAATATGTATTTATACTTCTAGAAAACATATTATATTTTTTTAGGAAACCATTTTTTTTGCATGAATGATTCCTTTGAAGCAAACATCACATACAAAAAGTCATTATTGTGTGAATGTTCGTTAAATAGATCCGTTAAATTGAAAGAATTATAAGGACCATATTTAGTCTTTTGTGAAACTTAGGTAATGACCATTTATGAAATTTCGTTAAAGGGCCATTTGTGAAATTTTAAATAAGTCTATTAAATTTTGTATTGATTACTACAAATCAAATAAAAAGGCAAAAAGAAACATATAATATTTATATAAATAAAAAACTTAAAACTTTCAAATTTTAATCATCATGCAAATATATTTTTCTTTAATACATAAATATTTTTTGTAGTCGAGAATTAATCTAATATATTCAAACTATAATACATAATTAAATATTTTCGTTTTATATTTTTTATTTAAAAAGTTTAAAGTATAAAAACATCATTTTGTTACTTCTTATTTTTTATGTGATGTAATTTTTAAGATTTATCTTTATTTTTCTCATACAAATATATTTATTATTATGAAAAAACGATGTGTTATTTCGAAAAATACGTTATTATAAGAGTAATAGTATGTTGTTATTTTATTTTAAAATATAAGTATGCGGTTTTAAATTAAATATAAAAATATGTTTCTGTTTTGGTTTTGTAATATAAGTATGGTAAATTTTATATTTGTTTGATATAAACTTTTGATATTTAATTTATAAAAATTATTTAGTTTTATCAAATTTAAAATATGTTTCTTAATAAGAGATTGACTTTTCAAAGCAAACTTAAGAAAACGTCACTTAGCTAATAATTATTTACCGATGCAACATATGCTAAAATACTTAACCATATTTATCATATGACATTAGTTTCGTTTAATTTATTTTATTTAAAATAAAATAAAATTATTTTATATGTTTAAAAGGCTTGTATTTCATAAACAATAGCGTCTCATATTTTTTTTTATAAAAATAAATATTTTTTATAAGTTATCATTTATGAAATACAATCATAAACCTTTTAAACATATTAAATATAAATATATCTATATAAGTTATTATACAAATATATTTATTTTTATGAAAAAATATGATACATTAATATTTCTAAAACACAAACATAAACCTTGCACTTTAATTCATTTTGATATTTTCATTAGATCACTTATGACACATGACATGCCAACTAGACAATGACTGATGTGGCATTGTCTAGTATTAGAATATGTAAAATTAGGATTTTTAATATAAAAGGAGGGGAGTGGGGGTTCAAACCCACCAGCTCTTAGAGCATTGGGTGTGGGCAACAAGGTGCAACACCAAGTTGTGCCACCTCACATGCCACATAAGCAAATGGTGTTATAACACCAAGTGAGGAAATGGACAACAAGATACAACAAGATGTAACACCAACATTTTGAAAATAAATATTTTTATTTTTGTATTTTTTTTACTATTTCGTTTTTTTTTTACTTTTTTTTGTTTTCGTTTTTTTTTCTTTTTGCGTTTTTTTAATAATAACTAATATTTTTTTTATAAAACATATAATTTTAAAAACAAAAAAAAAAGACATAATATTTAAAATCTAAAATCCAATTACAATTAAAAAAACATAATTTTAAACCTAAATTAATAACTAAAATAACATTGAAATCACTATTAAATACCACACACAAATCCTAATGAACCCAAATATTTTTTCCTAATTTGTTCCTTCATTGCATGTAGCACCGCTAGATCAGCAGGTGCTAAACCATCCTCGCTTGTCCGAAGAATTGACAACTGTTGTGTCATTAGTTCCCTCTCTTTTTGCTTCCGCTTCTCTCGTGCCTGAATTTCCAGAAATTTCAAATGACGACGTTTCAACTCATTTTTTTCTTTTATTAACAAATTATGTTCGTCGAATTTCGCTCTCATTTCCGCCGCATCTTTTGCTCTCGTCTCCACCTCCTCCGCATGTCTTGCAGCGCGCCTCGCTTTGTCGCGTCCGGGCGGTCGTCATGGTGGGGATATCTCTTGGATATCATCCAGGATCTCATCGTCATCGGCGTTTAGGTCGATGTTAGTCCGTGCGTCCGACACGTCGACCGAACTAGAATTGCGAGACCTTTTGGATTGAACCTCCGACGATGTAGGCGTTTTATTCCACTTTGGATCCGCTCGCAACAATTCCCATGATTTTCAAAGTCGAAAACATGACCCATTTCGACCCGATATTGTTCCTTAGTAGCTTTGAACAAATCAAAGTCGTTGGTTCCACTTTGTTGTTGCGCTGCAATCCGGTTGTAAATACCGTTGAATTTGCTGCACCGCTTAGTTATCATACCTCATTTGCTGCTCAACATGTCGTTGTTGCGATACGGATTTTTCCTTAAAATAGCGTGAAACTTGTCGAGCACCGCCCCCCAATAAGCTCCTTTTTTCATTCCATTTCCACGAAGTTCGTCCTTTGAAGTAGCACACCAAGCCGCTGTCAAAGCGTATTCCTCCTCCGGTGTCCACCATTGTGGAACGTCTGCATTTTCAGATTCCACCGCTATTAATTTCCCTTTTTGATTTTCCTTTCCCTTTCCCTTTCCTACTACTTCCTGCTTCCACTTGAACTGTTGGTTGTGTTGTAGGTGACGGTTGATTGGTTGTTTGTTGCATCGAACCAAAAGTAGAGAAAAGATTTTGTTGTAAATTTGGGTTTTGACCAAATTGATTTTGTTGAACGTAAGGTGAGTTGGGAAATTGCAGTGGCGGTGAAGCGGGATTGAAAGCGGCACCTTGGTATGGTATTTGTGGTGAACTTTGAGACGACAAAAGGTTAAAATAATTTTCGTACCCCGCAAATCCGAGAGGCGAGGTTGTGTTTGGGTTTGATGATGCAGGGGGGGTATTTGGGTTTTGCTCCATTTTTTGAATTAAAGATATAGATATAGAGAGAATGAGAGAAAATGTGTATAAAGATATAGAGAGAATGAGAGAAAGGTATATAAAAATTGAAATAAACTGTATGTATATATATAAATGGTAAAAAGGTATTTTTTTTTTGAAATGGACCGTTATTAAACGGTAAAAAAATGTGCAACGTATATTTTTTTTGGCGTTACAACTCGTTTCCAAGGCAACGAGTTCCGGGCGACGAGAAGCAACGGCTAGGGGGGGCGGTGTTTACCGCGTTATGACGGCGTCGCGGAGTGCCACGTGGGTCTCGTCGCTTCTCGTCGAGGCCTATACCGACTCGTCTTACTTATAAAGCCACTCATTTTTTATTACTAAAAACTTCTTGTTGATTTTATACTTCAAAGTTTGATATAATGTTTTAAATGCTAAGCTTCTAATACAACTATTATTATTATTATTATTATTAAAAACATAAATATATATAATAATTTGTAAATAAATATATTAAATATATAATCATATTATATATATATATATATATATATATATATATATATATATATATTGAGTATTTTAACGTATTTTTATATATTGTTTTAAATACTTATGTATTTTTTAAAGTATTTTAAAATATGTTTATGTATTCTAAATACATAAATACTTTATATACATTTTTATATGTAACTTTAACGTATGTTTATATATATATATATATATATATATATATATATATATATATATATATATAAAACCTTAAATCAATTAGCAAATGAATCAAAATGATATATTAACTTTTAATAATGACTTTTTCTAAAGATTTCTTTAAGCGAGTTTTTGAATTGTTTTTCTTTATATTGCTAAATAACATGTTTATCACTAATAGTTCTGACTTGTGACATATTTTTATGTTAATTTAAGGGAAAACTGCAATAAAGTCCCTACATATTGGCCTTATAATTGATTTAATCCCTATATATTTTTTTTATTCAATTAAGTCCCAAATACCGGTAATCGTATTCAATTTAACCCTTTAACCCGGTCAACAAGTCATCCAACTTTCAAAAATTACATTTTTGGCCCAAATTTCAAATTTTATTACAAAGTTGGTCCAAAATTTACACTTTTGGCCCAGATTTTAAATTTTCTTACAAATTTGGTCCAAAATATACCCTTTTTGACCAAATTTTAAAATTTTATTATGAATTCATCCCAACTTTAGTTTCTTTTTACAACTTTTTTTCTCAAAAAATTGTTTCTAATATGTTTTTTCTTTATAAAATCATATTTATACAAGAAAAAACATATTTTCACATAAAAATCTTATTTTTTCTGTATAAAAACTTTTTTTAAATGTTTTTTGTATATAAAATATCTAGTTATAAAAATAAGTTTGGATTATTTGTGTGATATCTCTTAAAAAATCAATTAAGAAATTAAAAGTAACCCTAAATTATAAAAACAAGTTTGGATTATTTGTTCTTTAATCACATTTATATGAAAGTTTAAACTAGTTACATTATATATGAAAGTTTAATATATATAATATAATAATATTATATTTTATTCGTAAGAATTTTTTTAGGAAAAAAGTTAAAATCATAACTTTGATATATTTTTTATAACTTTTTAATAAATATATTATCTAAATAAAACATATCCATTCATGACACGTGTCCGATCTAGGTTGTGATTTTTTATTGCCAATCAACCTCTTTTTACTTGGATTATTTATAATCTTGTATTTCCTTTCTTTTTTAATGTCTGTTATATGGAATATCGGCTGCAATTTATTATCGATAAATATGTTTTTAGGGGAGTGAGAAATGACCAAAAATAAAATAGCAACATAAATATATAAAATATTATAACTATCAATAACACAATAAAATACTTTAACTAAAGTTCTTGAGAATTTACACATGAGTTTAGTTAAAAAAAATTCCTTGTGAAGCTCAACTCAAGCATTTTTCAGGTCTTTGAGTAATTTTTTTAAACCAAACTCATGTGTAAATTCTTTAGAACTTTAGTTAAAGTATTATATTGTGTTATTGATAGTTATAATATTTTATATATTTATGTTGTTATTGTATTTTTGGTCATTTCTCACTCCCCTAAAAACATGTTTATCGATAATAAATTGCAACCGATATTTCATATAACATACATTAAATAATAAAGGAAATACAAGATTATAAATAATCCAAATAAGAAAAGGTTGATTGGCAATAAAAAATCAAAACCTAGATCGGACACGTGCCATGAATGAATATGTTTTATTTAGATAATATATTTATTAAAAAGTTATAAAAAAATATATCAAAGTTATGATTTTAACTTTTTTCTTAAAAAAAAATCTTACGAATAAAATATAATATTGTTATATTATATACATTTTAAACTTTCATATATAATGTAACTAGTTTTAACTTTCATATAAATGTGATTAAAGAACAAATAATCCAAACCTGTTTTTATAATTTAGGGTTACTTTTAGTTTCTTAATTGATTTTTTAAGAGATATCACACAAATAGTCCAAATCTATTTTTATAACTAGATATTTTATATACAAAAAAACTTTTAAAAAAAGTTTTTATGTAGAAAAAATAAGATTTTTATGTGAAAATATCTTTTTTTGTATAAATATGAGTTTATAAAGAAGAAACATATTAGAAACAAATTTTTGAGAAAAAAAGTTGTAAAAAAAACTAAAGTTAGGATGAATTCATAATTAAATTCTAAAATTTGGGTAAAAAGGCTAAATTTTGGACCAAATTTGCAAAAAAAAAAATTAAAATCTGGGCAAAATGTGTGAATTTTGGACCAAATTTGTAATAAATTTTGAAATCTAGGCCAAAAATGTAATTTTTGAAAGTTGGATGACCTGTTGACCGGGTCAAAGAGTTAAATTGAATAAGATTACTGGTATTTGGGACTTAATTGAATAAAAAAAATACATAAGAACTAAATCGATTATGAGGCCAATATATAGGGACTTTATTGCAGTTTTCCCTTAATTTAATAATAAAAATAACCATCATTCAGTTTTTTATTTTATTTTTATTTTCCGGATCAATTACTTATAAGAAAATTCATCTCTTTCTAACACCATGAAAGCGACCAAGTTCCTATCAATCTCATGCATCTCAGATCATCGAAATCAATCCAGATTCCATTTTTCTTTATCTACATATCATACTGAAAATGAAGGCCGTTGACCGATTATCGATGATTATGGTGATCGTGAAATATCAATTTACAGTTACAAAAGAGGGATGACTACCTTTGATCCGGTGAAGCATCCAACTGAGAGCAAAAGGAATCGACATCATGAAGAGATGACATGTCATGAAATCCGAGTGCTTCGCAGACCGGATTATTCACCTTCGGACCCATATATCCGCTTCCGGTGATGACGTCGGTGTTCTGGCGCTTGATCTCCGCCGGTAAATCGTAGAGTGATCTGACCACCGCCTTCATCTCCGACATCAGCGTCAATGGGAGGACCTCGTGGTGGTTGAATAGCCGGAAACATCCCCATTCTTCGCATGCTGAGATCAATTTGGATAATTGGTTGGGGAAATCTTGTAGATCGATCGCCGGGATGCTGCATTTGGTGGCCATTTTGTGTAGCTGAAATTTGCCTCGAAAAAATTGGAGATTTATAACGGGTAGTTGCAGAGAGGATTTCTATTTTGCTTCAAGTTGACAAATTGCCAAAAATACTGTCGCATTTTGTCTTCTAGTGTCTAACTAGTGATGTAATTTAATAATATATTGACTAAATTAAATTAAAGAAATGGTCCATGTGATTAGCATGATTTTAAAGGTTTAGTGCAGTTTTTCCACTTTGTCAAAAAAAGTCCCTATTGCACGTTTTGATAACACATTCGGTCTTCCTTTTGTTAACATTCATATCACACTGAAACTAAAGCTGTAAATTGGGTCAACCCAATCGGGTTTTTGGTTACACATGTCGGGTTAGTTGTTTTTGTTTTTGTTTGTTTGTTTTTTTTTGTTAAGTATTAAGGACTACGGGTGGTTAGAATCAGGTTAGTTAGGTAAGTCGGGTTAAGCATGAATGTAGTAGTGATAGAACAGTAAAGATAATAACACCTAAGATCTGTAAAAAAAGCCAAGATCAGATGTAAACAATATTAATAAACAGCCACATACAAATGCATTCAAAGATTATAGCGCTTAAAATATGTCTCACATATTTTGATTTGAGAGTTGTACCTTCGATTGCAAGATCTGTGTGTCAAATTAGCGCCAACAAGGCTTGTTTCACATGTTTCATCACCTGATCTACATAATCAAATAACAAAATAAAATAATATTACTCCTAAGGTTAGTAATAAAACTAGAAAGAGACAGAGAATTCGATTATGAAAAAAATGTGGTTTTTTGAATCTTCTCAAACTAATCAATTGTTTTAACTTTTGGATTCTATGTAATTTTACAATTTTAAATTCTTACAATTAGTTTGTCGAACATTTATATACAAGTAAAAACCACATCTTTCATATTCTAAGGAGCTAATTTACCAAAACGTCCAATGCCCTCTCTCAATTTATTATTTTCCCATGTGCTTCTTCAATCATTAAAGTGAAAAAGTGGTGGGTGAGTTGATGCCAAAATAAACAATATGACTTTGAATATGTTATCATTAGGTCATCTGTTATATCAGTCATACCCGACTCGTGGTTGACAAGGAAACGATAGTGGTCCGTGCACACCACTCCAACTGATCGTGGTCGGTCATGCTCGTGGTCCTTCGTGTTGCTGTCGACGGAGTGCAACAGCCAATGAAATGGTTTTACTCCTTTGACATCTTTGACCACCGTGTAACGGCTAGTTTATTTTTTTTTGCAAAACTTTTACCTATAAATACAACCATACATCTTATATTTCACACAATTCTTCTTTACCTTTATTCACTTTCACAAATTTGTGTTGGTTGATCTTTCAAAAATCATGGCTCCCAAAATGTGGAATTGGTCGGAAGAGGAAGAAGAGAAGTTGGGCGTAACATGGGTTTCAGTTTCGGAAGACGTAAGTATTGGTGTGTCTAGAGATTTTTTGGGAAGAGTTCGAAACGTTTTCCACGATTTAACGAGTTGTCCAAGTCGTAATATTGATGAAATATGTTTCAAGTTTCGCAATATGATGGCAAAATGTCGCGAGTCCGACGAAATTTATAACTCTGTTATAAACAACGCACACGAAGGCAATATCAATCTGGTTGTTATGGCCATACATCAATATGTAGACATAAACCACCAACCGTTTACGCACCTCAAGGCTTCACTATAATTTAAGAATTCCCCAAAATGAATAAACGTTGTTTAAAAAAATAGGGTCAATGGTAGTTGTTTGTGCTTGCATTTTTATATTTTTTCTATTTTATTTTAAGTTGTTTTCTAAAAAAAATAAAATAAAGCAATGTTATTTTATTGAATAAAAACTAGTGTAAAAAATATATGCTTTTATTGTATAATTGAATTAAATTTAATTAAAAAAATAAATTAGAGTGATGTGATTAGTGATAGGTATTATGGTTATAATGTGACATCCATATTATAATGGTTAATGATGAATATAATAAATAATTATATTAAGGTGATTCGAAAATTGAGAAACTAGTTAATGTATTCATAAGATAACTTCTATTTTCAATTTATTTATTATGTTAAGACAAAATTGCAAAAATGGTCCTTATGGTATGCGTTTTTTTTGGGTTTTAGTCAAAACCACGACTTTTTGGGATTGGTGGTGCTTTTAAGATGGTTTCGTTGCGTTTTTGGTCCCCCAGAAAACTGAAAAGACTAAAATGCCCTTCTCATATTTTTTTTGATGGTTTTTGCTATTTAATTTAAATTTTTATTAATAAAAATTATGGGACCCACTCTCTCTCTCTCTCTCTCTCTCCAAGTTTTATTTCTTCATTTTCTTCTTCATTTTTATGGTAAAAACACCATCAGAGGTGGATGCATTTCCGGTGACCATCAAGAACAACAACTCAACCGGCGAGCAAGGGGCTGCCATCGCCACCACCAACACCTTCGTCGCCACCAACTGTCGCCTCCGTTAATGCTTCCTTTTTCTCGGATCAACAGAGGATCGAAGACCTCCATCCTTTTTTACGTTTTTCTGTTGATCACAACAGAAAGGGAATGAAGGCTCTGGGGATAGCCTTCTGCCAACACCCCTCCTCGTGACTGTGTAACCACCACAACTTGAGACCTGCTTATCAATTTCACAAAGAAAGAAGAAAGAGACATCGAATCTCCATCTCTGTCCCATCTTCTTGTTTAAAATCAAATAAGAAATAGAGGATTATTGAGAGCTGTGATCGAAAACACATATACACACACCTATTAATCGATCCTACTAAGATAAAAAAAAGGATATCCATGGTTCGATTTCACACGTAAAATCAATTTCAGATTCGAAATTGATTTCATATTGCATTAGGGCTTACCGAGATTGGATCTTGAGAGATTGACGTGGTTGAATCTTGACAGATTCGAAATTGTTTTTTCCTCTGATATGTCTTCAACTTCTCAATTAATTTCATATGTTGTTCTTGAAGAGCAAACCCAGAACATTGAATGTTCGTGTGTGTGTGTGTGTGTGTCGGTGTGTGTTAAAGTGGAAACCTGTGAATTGATTTCCATGTGAGTTGATTTCCAAAAATGAAAAATAGATCATCGCTGACATCCGTCAACGACAAACATCACCATCACCTGCCAGTAAACCTAACAACATCGTTGTCGTCCCTTTTTTCTTCCTCCCTGTCGATAACCAAACCCTAAATCTTGATATTTTAGGTGGGTTTCATTGCGGTTGTTTGGTCTAAGGGTTTTAATGGAGGAGATGGTCAATTTCCCGACAATGGAATGATTATCAACGTTCATCGGGTAAGGGAGGGGAAATAGCATAAACAAGAATTCAAGAACTGGGTGAGAATTGAGGAAAATGGGGGAAAGAGGTGGGGTCACATGAGAGAGAGAGAGAGAGCCCACTTTTATATTTAATAATAATAATAATATTAAAAAGTGAAAGAAAAATGAAAAATAAATTCATTAAGGGTATAATAGTCTTTTTAGTTTGGACAGGGACCAAAACTGCAAGCAAAAGTAGCTCAAAAGGACCACCAACACAAAAAAATCGAGGTTTAGACTAAAACCCTAAAAAAATACATACTACATGGACCAATTTTGCAATTTCGTCTTATGTTAATGTTAATCACTCTAGGGCTACCTTAAGTTGCAAGTGGTGTATAAAATCCAATCTTTTTTTAAAAACAAAATGTTGAAGCCCTAATATATTTTAGTGAATAGTGAATAGTATTATAGCGACGATGAAGCCCAATTCACCATTTTCTTTTTGTTAGTTAGAGAACGAGGGAAAATACTCCGGGAAGATCGAGCAGCCTTCAAACTCATCGTCTCAAATCTCATCCAAATCTATATACACGTACTACGCTCACGCCGTTTCTTCCCTCTGATGATCGATGATCGCTGCCGAATCCAATTAATTACTCCCTCACCGCTTCCTTTGTCTGCTTAATTGCTGGTGAGGAGCTTTATCTTTACGATTTAGTTACTGTAATCACAATTCATTGTCAGATTCACTTACTTAGGGTTTATCGGAGCCTTTTTCTTTTCTTTTTAAATTAAATTCACTGTTAAATAGTTAATCGTAGAAGAATTAGTTTCACCAAGTTATAACTTGGACCATGAACTTGATCCACAAAATTGTCCAACTGGTATTTTCGATCGGCTACAAAAGTGCACGACATTGAGGTTTTCTGAAGTTCTAAAAAAAACGCACAATTTCAAAAAAAAAAAAATTTAGGTTAAAATTTCTTTCATACCTAGGTAACTGAGGGTTTTACAGAATTTCTGCTTCTACCTCTGATCTTTCATACCGATCCAGATGATTTAGCAAGTATTGAGGAAAATCACTGTCCAAAGAACACCTGCTACATTGCAATCTGATTAATGGCTTAATGCAATTTACAGATCAACGATTGAAACTCATTTTATCTTTGTGCTCAGATTGAGATACAGATACCAGACAAGTTGAAGAAATGCAAGACCATGGAATGGTTCCAATTGATGAAACACCACCACCAAAGTCAACAAAAAGAAAACCATCCACTACGAAGAAGCTAACACAAGAAAACAACACAAAAGGGGGTTCCAAAAGAAGCTCTAAAAATGAAGCGCAAATCTTCCAACAACAGGAAAAGTCAACAACTTCTGATTCTTTACCTGACTCTTCTTCTACTGGTAATGATTATCGATCCCTGAGACGCAAATATTTACTTTTAGAAGAAGAAAGCTTTAATGTTGGAAGAGAAACAAAAGAGATTCAAGATGCTGTTAAATCTCTTGAAGAGGAAAAACTCTCACTTTTAGATGAACTTGTTGTGTTGGAAGGCTTAGTTGACCCTTCAGATCTCAATGCCAATGGTCAACGTTCACCATAACTTCTTTCTAATTTAGTTAACACCAGAATTCTGTACTTCAAAAACTTTGAATATTTATTCTACTCTTGCTGCTTTTAACCTTTTTAGCTTGTTTTGCTAATATACACCTTCACTTTCTAATTAATAAACTAAGTCCACAACCACAATTCCTCAATTATTTGTCACTTCCTAATTAATAAATCAAGTCCACAATGCTATTGCTCCAAGTGTTTAATCATTAAGTCTCAAATGAAACATATTCCATTTTCATCAAGCTAACTTCATTCAAGAACAAACTAATGCCACAAATATCAAAAGCACTTCAGATTAAAAAAAAAAAAAGAAGATATTAACAACTTCATTAAATTTAGTCCAATAAACTTCATAACCAACATCTAATCTAAACTACAACAGCTCCCCTATAGATGAAAGTTGACCTTTGACTGGATGGATACAGCTCATGGGTTGATTTCAAGTTCTTGATTTGGCCTAGGAGTTTGACCGATGTTTGACCATAATAGATGCTTGGTTCATAACTTACAGCACATGAATCGAACATTGAATTACATTTTTAACCTTTATGCATCCTCATGGCACACACGCCAAGATGTTACATGAGGGAAGTGGTAAGGGTAAAATCGTCCAAACTGGGTAAAAATATGACTTAAGAACTCACTCGCCACTTGGGATTATGATATGGCATCATTTCTTCTCTTCTACAATTTCACTTACATCTAAATCAGCTAAAGTATCCTTCCCAAACAATGTAAAACCAACAGTTACCTGAAAAAAACAAATGAGAAAAATTTGTAACAAGTCTCCTTCCCATGACTTTCTATATTAAGTCGCATTAAGTGTAAGATTAAGTCAAAAAAAGGAAATAATGCATACCGATCCTCTTTTTCTATCTAGCTTTTTTATGGTGCCTGAAAAGTCCAAAAATGGCCCTGACACAATCCGAACAGTTGACCCAAGAACAGGCCCTGAAGGTTTTCTTGATCGACTCTTGGATACTTTTTTATCTGAAAGTGGAAGTGATTTTTTCTCTAAAATCTCTAACTGTTGTTGTTCTTCAAATGTTTTATCTGTTGCTTCTTGCTTTTCTTTCACTTCTTGAAATATTGCTTCCATGTCAGCTGCGGATACTGGCCTGGGTTTGTTAATTTGCTTTTTTCTGCAAATAGAAGTTTTATGTTAAATGTTTAGAGGAAGCAATTTCGACCCGTTTACCTAAAATGGGTCAATTTGGGTCATTCGGATCTAACAGGAGAAGTTGTTGCTTACGTATTTCCAACCATTCTTCCAACGAATCCTCCAACTCCTTCACATTCTTCTCTTATAAAATTGTGGAGTTCCCTGTTCAATATGCAATTCAAAAACACACATCCGGGATACAAAGGCTTTGGTTTGATTGAAATCTTCCCGTTCTTCAACTTAGTTTTCTCAGAAACAGCTGCAGTAAATACCTGCCATCAAATCGTAAATGTAGTATTCAATCGGGTTAGATTCAAATTGGGGTAAAATCCGATGTAACCCGAGAACTGTTGAAGCAAAATCTATGGTGATTATAGAACATCAAATGGAAGATAAATCAAACACAGGAGTTAATTAATTACCTGAAATTCAGCATCAGGAAAGTTCTTTGCGAGTGCCTGCATCATCCGTTCAACAGTATCCTTACCTTTAGCTCTGGAGACCTTGACGATCCACCATTGGGGACCCATTACCGCGAGTTTGTCGAGGTTAAGCTCTTCCTTCCAAGAGTTAAACTGCTTCTTTGGTTTCTTCAATAGCCTTTCTTCCACGTCTTCCCTCCAATTATACGATTTGTTTTCCTCTCTTTTCACGTTCCTCAACTCTCTCTTCTCTTTCGCAGTTAGAATTTCCGCTTTTTCGTCGACCGAGGTTTGAAGAGTTGCCCGGATTGGTTGAAAAACAACGCCGACGTTGGTGGGTTTTGTGATGGTTGTGGGAAAGGGGAGACATGGACGACGCCATGAGAGAAGAAGCTCTTGGTTCATCCTGACGAACGTTATCGCTTCACTCTTCAAGCTTTCCACAAACGACAAAGGGGATTTGTTAAAACCGAGGGTATTTGTTCATCTTTCAAAGTTTCTAGCGACGAAGTAAAAAAAATCGATTAGGTTAGGGATGAAAATATTATAATTTAGAACTACTTTGTATTTTATCATAATATTATCTTTATAAAAAATAAAAATAAAAACATTAATTTAATTATTAGTTATTGATAATATTAAGATAAATAAATATGAAAGTTTGTTAATTATAAAAAAATATTTTTTTGTAATTAAAATAATTTCATATTTAATTATGGTAATATTCCTAATAACTAATAGTTTAATTAAGGTTTTTTATTATGTATATTTTATGGCACATGTTTAAAAAATCTCAATAAACAAAAGGATTTGTTAAAACAGAAGATATTTGTTCATATTTTGTTATTGAGTTTTTTTTCTATCAATATTTATCTCTCAACTTGTTAAAGTGTATATATTTAATTCTTATGACCGGTTACTCCAAATAAACCAGAAAAAATGACTTAATAAAATAATATATTTTTCAATTTGTGTACATTTAGCCGTTAATATTTTTTTGTACATTTAGTCCTTAATATTTGTTTTGTTGCAAAATAAATCAATGTTGTTTTTGTACACATTTAGTATTTATGACCGATTTCTCTGGGTTTTTCTCACGAAATCTTATATGGAACAATCATTAATAAGGTGTTTGAGATGTTGGTGCTTATGACCACTATAGCTTTGACTGCTTAGGTCTTGTGCTTTGACTAAGGTATTGTGTTCTGAACATCGTAACTTCTTTATGCGTTCGTATTTGAGTCTACTACAATTTTCGTTTAGATTATTGCCGTTAAAAACTAATATATTTTTACTTACGATCTATATATCCATGCGTACTTTATGAATGTATGTATAAACATTTTTTATAAAATCGCAAGTAAAAATATATTACTTTTTAACGAGAGTATCTAAACAAAAATTATAGTAGACTTAAATACAAACATGTGGATATAAATATCGTTAAACTCTGAGATCGTATGAAAAAGTTAAGACGCTCAGAACACAAGACCTAGGTCAAACAACAGACCTAAACAGTCGAGGTCGCGGTGGTCATAAGCATCAACAACTCCTAACACCTTATTAATGATTGTCCTGCGTAAGATGCTATGAAAAAAACCTAAAGAAACCGACCATAAGCATTGAATGTGTATAAAAACAACAATGACAAATTTTGCAACAAAAAGAAAATTAAGAACTAAATGTGCAAAAATTATTAAAGACTACATGTATACGGAATGAAATGTATATTACTTTATTAAACAAGTTGAAGGTGTAAATGTGGACGAAAAAATTTAATGACCAAATGTGTATAAATCAAAAAATATATTACTCGTTTAAGTTATTATTCCATAAATAAACCACTACATGAACATTATATACTACTTTAATCATAACAAAAACTTATACTTTCTAGGGCTTAATTCGTTAACAGTGTAGTCACCGTTAGACGCAAACTGCTAGTTAATTATTTAATTCAAAACATATATTCCTGGAAAGTGATGTGGTCTCTCTTATATAGAATAAAATATTATTAAAAAAACAATAAAATCATTTCTTTGATTTTTATAAAATCAATTAAAAAAACAAAATAAGTTTCATAAATCAAATACAAATTAGTGATTGAGACTTGAGAGAATATATGAAGTTCAGTAAGCAGATTTATCAACTGAGGTCAACGACAACCGGCCAGTAAAACTTCATAATCAATTTAGCTACAACTAATTTGGCAATCAAGACAAAGATATCAATCGACCTCATTCTTGGTACAATGTAGTTATATATTTATTTGCTGTTTAGTGTTGAATCAAACATATAAATTATTTAACACGTTTAATGAATAATCATTTCAACCCGAAATTCCATCTTCAAAGAAATAACAAAAAGCTGAAAAACATTAGAAATTCAAAGTTCAAGGTAATCATCCAAAACAACCATGAAATTATACTCTGAAATCAGGAAATAACTATAAAACTATACATATGTTGACCATATAATAGCTCATATTGAATATATATTTTTGAAATCAGGAAACAACCATAAAATTGTTAACATACGTGAGAGGCTGAGAGGGATGCATGATGCTCAATGAACCAAAAAACTAAAATACGTTAAAAGGAGACAAGACGGGAGTGGAGGCAACATCGAGCAACGACACTTACTATGATTCATAGTGGAATGACCGAAGAAAAAGACAAAGTGTGCTTGTGGCTTTCTACTTTGGGAAGCTGGAAAGTGAATGAAATTAGGTCAAACATGGTTAAATACATTCCTTATCCAATCTATTTTTTAGCCCAATTCAATATAAAATTATATATGATATATTTATAAAATATTAAAATTTTATAAAAACTTATATATAAATAAATGGGTTATATACAATTCATTCTTGAGATGAAAATTTTAATATTAACCTTACCCATTTAATTTTCGTGTCGATTCGTGTCAACTTGTTTACTTAAACCTGTCGAAATCTCTTTACCCAACCCTATTTATTTTGGGTCGTGTCAATTTTTTCCACGTCTAATATACACGCTTACCCTTGCTTATCTTTACTTTTAGCTTTATTGATTGCTTTTTTTTCATGCACCACTATTTGTTCTTCGTTGTGGTTAGATGTTCTTTATATGTAAACTAACATTTTTTTCTTGAATGTTGCATACCTCTTGCATTCCTTACATCCTTTGTTACACCAAAAATGGTGTTTGTGAATAGTACAACACCAAATAGGGTGTTACACTATTTAAAGGTTTGTCATTTAACTTTGAATTTATGTATTTTTTTCTTTATTATTTTGTAACATCCCCAAAAGTAGTGATAAAGTTTTTCGTTTAAAATCAATAGATTCAATCATCAAATAGTTCAAAGACAATCAAAAGGTATAATATCCAAAATATCAGAGTAAGAGTATCCAAAAGGTGCGGAAATCATGAGGGGAGGATGTTGTGTCATCATGTCGGACCCTTCCTTTTTTGTACCGGAAATACCTGAAACCATAAACAAAAACTGTAAGCACAAGACTTAGTGAGTTCACCAAAGTACCAAATACCAAACATACAACTGGGCCTAACCCTAGGGTGTATCCCAACCCAATATACAAATATAGGCCCAACGCTGAGGCTTATTTCAACCCAATCAAAAAAATATGGGCCCAATGCACTGCCATGGGGTTTATTTCAATCCGATCATACAATAATGGACCCAACTCTAGTTTTTATTTCAATCTGATCAACAAATATGGGCCCAACCTTGAGGTTTATTTCAACTCGGTCATGCAAACATATGAAAGTCACATAACAGCTAGCATTCTACATAACAGAATAATTGGCCGACATTAGTGCCTTCGACCCACGAATATAATGAGAAGACTCACCCCTAACTGAATATAACAGAATTGCACACTCGAGTTGTTGTTAATACGACTCCTCACACTAAACATAACCTAATTACAATCCTAATTAATAATCAGGGTTTACCCACAATTACAATCTATATGTGCGTATTCCAAACCTAATGTAATAACCATGGCTTTCCTGATCTACTAGTTAACATTGACGACCTTGAATCTCATAGATGTTATATAGTAACCTAACCATGCATCAACTCCCTCTTCTCATGTGGACCCTCTAGTTCATACACTGGAATCATAAACTCAACATGTATCAGGAACACCCGCTCTTCTCAAAACTAGGTTGAAGGTTCAGCTCACATCATAGTCCCCACCATGACCATTGAATCTATTAGATAAACGACTCGCTGCCATCCCTTCACTAGAAGATGAAGACGATTAACATCAAGTCGAACCTTGCCTCCTCCGGGCAACCACTGATGCAGAGATCATCTTTCTTTCCATTTATCATATGGTAAGAATCTGATATTCTCTCCTTTGAACACACGAGATAGGAAATAAAGTATAACCATGCCATAACAAACGTCAACATGAACCATCGACTAACCGTACATATGTCGATCATCACAATTGCTTCTTTCATGAGTCATATGACTCAAACTGGTACTACCTCTAACAAGGCCCTTGAGACCTTAAAATCGAACAACTCGACCAGGTCTACACTAATCAAACCCAATCTGCCATGGCAAATAAGCTCTGAACAATTACCAACCTCGTCTTCATCCTAAACAACCATAACCAGAAAACCGATAAAGGCGGAAACACACTGCAACGAATCATGGTGTTGAACCATGCTATCTACTCTTAACCGGCTGCCTAGAAGCCTTTTCGACTCTTCTTGATCCTCGTACGGATGATGTGCTTTCAATAGTACGGACTCATACTACCTTCCACACCTATCCGTATTCGTCCCAAGAATTGTCTCAAGATTCCTAAGTCACTACTCGTGACCACTTCTGACCAATCTAATCACATATACACACTCTTAAATGAGTACACACTGCTAATCTTCTCATATTCTCTTTCTAGGATTCCTCTTACACAAGTATACACACTAGCACATTCTAACACTCTTCCTAATTCACTAGGAATTTCCACCCCACCATGTTATTAGCTGTGGAAGAAACTTCTACCATTGTTAACTAACTATCTTACAAATACAACCACATACAACAAAAACTAAACAATATTTTGACTGAAAGATCTTGCACTACAACGGCTGAACTCAAACAAGAGATGCACAATATAGCAAAATCAAGAATTCTAAAACTATTTAATCTTTGTGGAATGCAACCTAACGTATTTGCTTAATAATTAATTAACATCAACATATGTTTCACACAGTACAAAGCAAGCAACATTCAAACATCAAAACCAACATACAATAAGGCATAACCATGCACAACAAAAACTAAACAATCTTTTGACTGAAAGATCTTGCACTACAACGGCTGAACTCAAACAGGAGATGCACAATAGAGCAAAATCAAGCATTCTAAAACTAATTAATCTTTGTGGAATGCAACTAACGTATTTGCTTAATAGTTGTTTAACAATAATATATGTTTCACATAGCACAAAACAAGCAACATTCGAACATCAAAACCAACATACAATAAGGCATCATAAAGGTCAGTCAATCCTATCACACAATTCTTGAAGGTCCTTAGCCTACACATTATCATGCATCTCCAACAATTCACATATTAGGCACGAAAAGGCATCTCCCTAAGAAGGCGTTCTAGCATGCAATCCTGAGCATATCCTTATTCATATGTGCGTATGCAACCTTTAATAATCGAGGTTTCAACTTATTACTGCAACTCCTAAGAAAGACAGAATGACATACCTCTTTTGCAGCTAAAGACTTTCTGGCTTGCAATATTATACTTGTCACCTTGCTTGGATGTGGAGGATCCAAAATAGAATCGTCCAAGGAGAGGAAGGAAGATAGGAGGCGAAAATTCAAGCCAATGAGCAAAGAGGTTATGATCCCTAGCACCCTATTTATATACCTTAATATCCTTACCCCAAATGGATCGAAATAGGTCAACAAAGTCATATCTGGTTTAGGCTAAGACCAGGAAATACTCGATCCTATACAAACCTGTTCGGACTGGATCAAACCCGGATTGCATGAAAGCAATTTGGAAAAAAATGAAATATTTAGGCTTTTATTCCTTTGTATAACATTCCAAAATTCATAAAAATTTAGAAGTTTTCAAAAACAACCATTAACCATCATTGTTTAGAAAAAGAACCGTTGTTTCAAAATGTAACATCATATCAGAGTGTCCCAAAAACCAATAACATAAAAATAAGGAGATGTACACGATCAGGCCTTCGCTTTCCCACGATCCTCTGAAGTACATGAAACAATAAACTAACATTGTAAGCCAAAGTTTAGTGAGTTCCCCCAAAGTACCAACACACATAACATATAACAACATATATTGGGTCCACATCTAACATACTGGATTACCTTTGACCCCTTAATATGAGTCTGGCTTGCCTAACGGGCCCACGGCTCATATCTGGCTTGCTCCCGAGCCCACAACATAAGTCTGGATTACCCTTCCGGCCCTCAACTTATGTATGGCTTGCTCTCGGGTTTGTTGGCTACTTCAAAAAGCAGTACTACCTCAACATAACCATACTATGTCGACATATACAAAATAGATAACATATATCCAACAAACATATAATCATATAAATAGGCAACATACAAACATGCGGATATAACAGATCACTACAACATAACAACATCTTTTATACCGGGATACATAACCTAGTGGGCCGGCATTGGTGCCTTCGACGCACAGGTACAGTGAGAAAAATTCACCTCAATCAGAAGATAGCAAATCTCACACCCAAGTCTGTTGCACAACGGCTCCTCACGCCGAACACAATCAATACCAACTCTAGTTACTTTCTAAGGTTAAGCCCATAATCATGAGGCCCAATAATGGCCCAAGTCCAAACTAGGCCAACTAATGGCCCAACCCATCTAGAGAACCCTAAGGCCCAAATGTTCCAAAATGGTCTCAAGTCAACGGTCCAAACTCGAACGGCTGACCCTCACGTCATGACTAGCTCATCGTCACGTCGTGAGCATCAACTTGACCCGGTTCCAACTCAGCGGATCAACTTAGTCAATCAACTCACCCAATCTCGATTCCAATCATCGTCGCGTCATGACCACCTCCAGAGTGACGTCGTGACCTAATCTGGACAAAACAGTCAGAAAGGCAAACGTTCTCACAACGTGACAAGCTTATTCCTCACGTTGTGAGCGCTACATGGCTAGCTTTGAGCATTAAGCTCTTATTCCATCCAACCATTACTTGGGGCATTCCAGGGGGTCCTCCCTCGCCCATAGGATGATAAAAATCATAACTTTTAGTTATGCATGTCTAATGCATGACTCAAACACTTACTAGGCCAAAAGAGGGAAAATGAGATCAAGACTCATGTTTGGAGTCTAAAACTACTCAAAATCTCAAATCCAAAGATTACACTATAGAGAATGCCTCAATGATCCATAAAGTTGCCAACTTTATGGATCCCATGCATGCAATCCTTCACAACCATGCAAAAAGGAGCTTAACACTTAGATCTAGCATGCAAGAGATAAAAAGGTCAGAGATTTATGGCTTACAATGTTCCAAAAGCTCTGCAAGAAGGTGAGGTAGAAGCTGGATAGCCGAGATGTTGCTCCACCAAGGTCTTCTTCCACTTTAGTGAGACAAAAACCACCAAAGAGAGCTTCAATGAAACAAAAATGGCTAAGGACTCTAAGTAGGTTGAGATTAGGGTTTTCAGGAGGCAAGAGAGTGAGAGAGGCTAAGGATGGGCAACCCTAGCCCTCTCATTCCATTAAATACCCGAAATATTAGGGTTTTGGTCATCAGATCGTCCTCACGTCGTGAGGACCCATAGACTTACGTCATGAGACTCAAAAACACGGGTCAATTATTCAACGGTCACTCATGACGTGACCACCATGTCTCATGTCGTGAGCCTCATCCAAAATCTATAAATCAATAAATAGTTAGCTTCATGACCCGGATGTTACACTTTGGTTCTTGTTTTCCTCCTTTTGGCCTTTGTTCCCTTATTCATCAAACCATAACGAAAGAAACACAAGGCATGTTTTTTTTTTGAATAAATATCGGGGCGCCGAATAGAGATTGCAAATGGGTCGTCTTGTGTAAGGTCTAAAGTTAAACGGGTTGGAATTGCTTGACACGAACACGACATGTTTAATAAATGTGTCAGAAAGCCTGGACATGAACACGACACGTTTAAACTCGTGTAACCCAACACAACCCAGATAACCCATTTATTTTGAAACATTATCCTTTTAACCCGTGTAAGTTTGTAACCCATATAATTTAACACTAGCCAAAAACCCAAATAACCAAAAGCCAAAAAACAATATAAATTCAAAGTTCGAGGTTATAATCCAAAACAACCATAAAATTATATACTCAAATTGAACATAACTACTTAGATTATACTAGAGCAAAAACTCAACATAGCTTAAACATTAAGCCCCTAATCCCTAAAGTCCTTTCGTCTAAAACTCAGTTTTGATCCCAAATAACATTCTAAGTGACAAAACATTAAAGTGACAAAACCATAAATCCTAACATTTCACAATGCTACAAGTCACCAAATGCATGCATGGAGGAAAGGAAAGGGTCAAGATTTTATTTTTATAACTCTAAACACCCCAAAGCGTCCAAAAAGGCAAATCATTTGGTCTTGAGTAGTACATACTCATATGGGGTTGCTCAAGAAGTGTACAACTCAGATATACAAGGCTTGGAGCTCTCTTCTTGCTTTCTAATGGCTTCCTTCTCTCTACAATGGACACCAATCACCAAAATGAGCTCAAAACACCAACAATGGAGATTAGGGTTTGAAAGGAACGAATTGGACAGTGGAGGCTGATGAGGTTAAAAGGTCTTAGGGGTTAATGATGTTTAAATAGGGTGAAAACCCTAAAAATTAAGGCTTTTCTCCAACAGCGGCTACCATGCTGTGGCACCCATTACCATGCCGTGGTGGTCTATCAAAAACTCGCGGCCCAAAAAGAATTGTCACGCCGTGGCCACCCAGAAAACATTAAACATTTTCACTTGGATTCATACCTGGAACGAGTGTTACACATGATCCTCCCATGGTCTTTCATATATGTGTCATGGTCTTCACATGGTCTATTATGCAAGAGTCACAAAGACAATCTAGCATTCTACATAGTATAGTGAGAAGACTCACCTGGTTCTTGCAAGCAAACTCCTGACAACATTATTGTCGTGAGCTAGAGGAACTTCTCCCTCTCCAGACACCTACATCTCATAGCAATAAATATACTCAGCTCGTATCACAAGTTTCACTTAATAATACTTCAAAATATTTTTTCTGATTCGCTGATATTATTTTTATAATATTCGGATCGCACTTAATCATGTATTTCAATTATCAAGTTAATCATATCTCACTCTTAACCATCAAAATAATCTAGTTGCTAGATAAAGCACATTAGTTATAATTAACCAACTTCTTAAATAACAAAATTTATGATTCATTATATAATACTATCCAATAGTTACCAGATATTTATAATTTTAATCCATATAAGTAATTAGTCCATAAACTCATCTTATAAATAAATAAACCCAAAACAAATTTTTATAAATATTTTCCATCATATTTAGTTAATCATCTATATTAATATACATTAAACCCGATATCTACCTCATCCATATATAATAAGCCCAACGTGCTTAAAAAAAGACACTTCAGTCCATTTTATATTAAAGTTGAAGAACAAATTTTAAGCCCATTCTAACAAGTGCTAGGGTCCATTAGTTCAAAGAGTATACCTCCGATCCAAGCATCGCATACGTAAATCAACATACAGTTCTATGTCACTGACAATGCTCCCTCTTCGGCGGAGCTCCCATCTCCAGCCGAGCCTCCGTCTCCGACGATGCTAGTTTCCGGTGGTCCAAAAATGTACACTCACACGAACGTTCTTCGTCTTCTTCTTGGAGCCGAGGAACAGCCACAAAGACGCGACTGGAGAGCTCCAAACACTCGCCGACAACATAGTATGTTGTGGGTTACCATGCTCACATTACCAACTAATTTCTTGTCCAACTCAGATTATTGTATACCTCTATTAGGCCAGACGAAATGATACGCGGGGAAGGCTGCGGGACTCTTCCCGCACGGTGGAACACCGCACCGTCGGTGTGGGGAAGGGTGGGGGGTTGGGTTGTCGCGTTCTCCCTCCTTCGATAATTGGTGCAATTTTTTTTGAAGTAACCGTTAAAAAACGGTAATATATATATATATATATATATATATATATATATATATATATATATATATATATATATATATATATATATATACACACACACACACACACCAACTATATGCACTTAAATGTAATTTTTTTGTTTTTTTTACCCTTTAAAACATCTATAAATACTCATACTCATTTACATTCAATCAAACCTTCAAACAAATCCGCTACAACCTTTATTTTCTTCAAAAAAAAAATGAATCCCCACAATCAAAGCCCAACTTCCGATAGAAGGAAAAAAAACTCATGTTTCGAGTTTAAGCACCTCTACTCGAAACATTTTTGCTATCAATTCATCATCACAAGGAGTTATCATCCCCAACTAGATGCTCTCATTCAATCTCCACTACAATTTATATACCAAAATGTTAGACAATATTACTCGGTCCAAGTTCCAAATGTTACTCCGCAAATGTTTTCAAACTTTGTTGTTTTTCCCGATCAACATTCACCAAATCAACTTCAGCCCCAAACCCAGCCCCAAACCCAAACCCAACAACAATTCCAATTTGTCGATGAGTTGGACGACACGGAAGAAGAAGAAGAGATGGTTCCCGAAACTCAACCCACACCACCCCCACAACGACGCAAAAGAAAACAACAAGCGCGCAAGGGTGTCGCACAACCGGGAAGACAAAAGCCGACATCATGGCTTCCACAAGAAGAGCTAGTTTTGGTAAAATCTTGGGTTAACATTTATGAGGATTTGAAGATGAGAAATGCACAACCGGGATATCATTTTTGGTTTCGCATTTTAGAACGGTTTTGGGATGAGCTAGAAAAAGATGACGACTACCGTACGAAACACCAACTGAATTCGAAGTTTCGAGAAATAGCAAAGGGGTTTCAAAAATAAACGGGTTGTACAACAACCTAAAAACCCAACAAAAAAGCAGCAAAGGCAACGAAGAAATACTTCAAGAAACTTTGCAATTTTACCTTGAGGGAGTCGGAAAACCATTCAAGTGGCATGGTTGTTGGAAATTATTGGTTAGATGTCCTAGGTGGAAAAAATACGAGCAAGATTTTATTTTTGGAGTACAACAATCAAAGCAAACAAAAACGGGTTCTAGTGGTTACACAACTTCCTCCGATGCTCGGGTCGGTCTAGATTTAAATCAGGAGGACGAACTCGAGCTAGACGTTGACGAAATGCGGAAAATAACAACGTTGTTTGATCGATATAATCCTAATTTCTCTGAACGTTTGGTGTTTGACAAAGAAAAAGAAGAAACAACAAAGAAGGAGCGCGCGGAAAGACAATAAATGGAGGATATGAAGTTCTTGATGGAAAACACTGACCATCTCTCGGGACTGGCTCTCGAGCTCGTGATAAAGAAGAGAGAAAAAATTATGAAAAAATATTTTCCATAGGTTGTTGTTGGTTTGTTTGATTTTTTGTTTGTGTTTTTTTTTTTAAAGTTTTGTACTTTTTTAATCTTAGGTTTATTATAATTTTTATTTTAATTAATGAAATGCATTTCTTTTTAATTAATTTTTTTGGTTGTTATTAATTTAAAAATTATAAATCATAAAAATCAATTAATTTTATTTAAAAAAATAGCGAGGGAAGCTTCCCGCCTATTCCTTGCGTTCAGATGAGAGAAAGAAAAACGAGGGAAATAATGATGTGGCCCACATAAAATGAGGGGAGTTTTCGATGAACCCCTCTCGGGCCCTCTGGTTTTGGATGCATCAAAATGACAGCACAATATTCATCAAACCTTCAATACGGAATCCTCATCTACAACTCTTTTGTTCTCTCCTGCTTTACTCTTCAGCTTCACGTGAAGCACAAACGGACTCACACAAAATCACACACTCACACTTGGGCTTGGTTTCAGGGGAATAAAATACGATCAAATGTAGCGTGAGCATCCAAGGAAACTGGATGAAAGACACACACACACACACACACATATATATATATATATATATATATATATATATATATATATATATATATATATATATATAATGAAAATCACCACTCATTAACATCTTACTCACTCTATTTCCTCTCTCGGATTCGAAGCTCAAGGAGGGTGAAGATTGGTTTAAAAAGTCAAGAGGTAAGCTATTTGAGGTTAGTGTCAATTAGGTTTCAAAGATTCGAGTTTGTGAATGCTTAAAATGGTAAAAGAAACTCAATCAGTAGCTGTGTCGTTATACATCAAGAAGAAGACAAGACAACAATTTACGATTTGGCATAATTCGTCCCTAAAGTAGCTGCGTCGTTATACATCAGAAAGAAGACAAGACAACAATTTACGATTTGGCATAATTCGTCCCTAAAGTCTGGCATATTAAAGATTTGGACCCCAAATTTGAATTCCTCTTCAAAACTAATTAAATAAATTGATTTATTTCATATTAATATTGTTATCACTAATATTTTTATTTATTATTATATTATTATTACTTTAACCGTTTACATCTATATAATGTCTTTTATTAAATTTATCATTTGCCGAACTTACAAAATTTAGTTTTTAATTATATAATTACTCGTTATTATAAATCAACCATATTTCGAAGTCATTAAACGAAAACAGACGTTACAATTAAATCAATTAAATATTCAAATAATAATCTTTATCTAAATAATACTTAAATAAAATATATCCAAAATTCTAACTATATCAAATTTGTTTCTTGCTCGAAAAGTTAGCGAACTCGAGGAGCAAGTTAGGGTTCCATAGGACTCGATCTATATAGAGTGCGGCGTGCCCTAGAGAAGGCACGTCGTGTCCTTACGATCTCCATCTCCAGGTTTCTTTTTCCAATTTCGTTTTTAGGGTTTATGGTTATTTAAGCATAGCTTAGGGTATAAGAAAAATCGGAAATAGCCATCAAAAAAGAAAATAATAACTTCACATCCTAAAACCTAAAATTAAAAAAATAAAAAAATAAAAAAATAAAAACAAAAACCTAATCTCAACAAACAATGTTCAAATCTATTTAAAATAACAGTGCAAGTAATCATGAACCAATGACTCTAATACCAATGTTATGTTATAAGGCTTACAATACACATAAATATGGTTGTGGAAGACTAAAACAAAATTCATATGTGCACATGCAACCTATAATAATATAAGTTTCAACTTATTACTGCAACTACTAAGAAAGACAGAATGACATACTTATTTTGTAGCTAGAGACTTTCTGGCTTGCTATCTTGTACTTGTCACCTTGCTTAGATATAGAGGATCCAAAATAGAATCGTCCAAGGATAGGAAGGAAGAGAGGAGGTGAAAAGTCAAGCCAATGAGCAAAGAGGTTATAATTCCTAACACCTTATTTATAGACCTTAGATCCTTACCCCAAATGGATCAAATCAAGTCGATAAAGTCAAATCTGGTTTAGGCTAAAACCAGGAAATACTCAATCATATACAAACCTATTCGGACCGGATCAAAACCGGATTGCATGAAACCAGTTTGGAAAAAATGAAATATTTAGGCTTTTATTCCTTTGGTTATTGCTTTCCTCTTTTTGACCTTTGTTCCCTTATTCATCGGTCCATAAAGAAAGAAACACAAGGCATTTTTTTATTGTAGAAATATTGGGGCACCAAATAGAGGTTGCAAATGGGTCATGTCCTGTCAGGTTGAAAGTTAAACGGGTTGGAATTGCTTGACACAAACACGATATGTTTAATAAATGGGCCCGAAAGACTTGACATGAACACGACACGTTTAAACTCGTGTAACCCAACACAACTCAGATAAACCATTTATTTTGAAACATTATCCTTTTAATTTGTGTATGTTTGTAACCCATATAATTTAACATAAGCCAAATACCCAAATAACCAAAAGCCGAAAAACATTAGAAATTGAAAGTTCAATGTAATCATTCAAAACAACCATGAAATTATATACTAAAATTAAACATAACTACTTAGATTATACTAGATTGTACTTGTATATTTTAAAATAAGAAAATAGTCATGAAACTACACACATATTGAACATATAATAGCTAAGATTCAACATATAATTTTTTAAATAAGGAAACAACCATAAAGTTATTAACATACCTAAAGTTAAGAGGGATGCGGGGTATCAGCTATGATGCTCAAGAAACCAAAAACTGAATGGAGTGACGGAGACAAGACAGGAGTAAACCGACAATGTCGAGCAGCAGATCTTACTATGATTAGTGGAATGAAAAACGAAATGTGTGGAAAAGGAGACAGAGTGTGATTGTGGCTTTGGGGAAACTAGAAAGTGTAGGAAATTAGGTCAAACATGATCAAATACATTTTTTTTCCTACATCGCTTGAATACAAACAAGACCAACCCAACCCGATATAAAATTATATATAATATATTTTTAAAATATTACAATTTTAAAAAAATTTATATACAAATAAACGAGTTATATTCGAGTTATTCTCAAGTTAAAAATCTTAACCCTCATTTTATCCATTTAATTTTCATGTTGTTTTGTAAGTTACTATAAAAAGTCAAAGTTGTAAAATGCTAAAAAATATAAAAGCTCTTTCTCATGTGAAAATTTATGTAATGACTATATTGTATATAATTTTATATTGGATTGACTAAAAAAATATTGGGTTGTCTTTGTTTGTATTGAAGCGCTATTAAAAAAGAAATATATTAAACCACGTTTTGACCTAATTTCGTTCACTTCTAATTTCCCCAAAAACACAAAGCCACAAACACACTCCGCCTCCTTCTTCACTCATTGTTCCACTACAAAGCATATAGCAAGTGTTGCCGCCCTCCAAGCATTCATCCCAAAGTCATCTCTTTTTTCTCTCGTTTTAGTTTTTTGTTCGTTGAGCATCACACTTACTACCACTACATCCCTCTCAGCCTCAACTATGTTAATAATTTCATAGTTGCTTCCTAATTTCAGAAATTTTATGTTCAGAGGGTCGGAGGTTTCACAACGGGACATGCTGCATTAAAAACTGCTACTTGCAAGTACCATACATGAAAAATCGTGCGTGGAAAATCAACACATGTTCTTACCTTTTGCATTTAATACGTTTGGTTTATTTGCACGCGGATGCGATGAAATTTCTTACTAGACTACAACAGATCTGCATAGCAATGTTATATCCTTAGATCTATCGATGTAGTTTTCAAAAGAATTAGCTTTACCATACAAAAAGGCTTAACGACACTGTCTTCTCAATTATTGTACAATGATAACTAAGATATATTAAATACACTTAAAGACCTTTTATCCATATCATTATTACGGGTAAAAATCTAAGCTATTATATGTTACATGGCTATTTTCTTATTTTAGAATGTATAGGTTCAATCTGATTATAATCCGAGTAGTTATGTTCGATGTGAGTATATGACTTAATGGTTGTTTTGGATAAGTACTTTGAGCTTTGAAATTCTAATGTTTTTTAGGTTTTGGTTATTTATTTGGAGATGCAAATTTAGGTTTTTGGTTTATGCTTAAATATCCAGATTACACGCGTTATATGGATTAAACAAGTTAAAAGAATAATATTTGAAAATAAACAAGTTACCCGAGTTTAAACTTCTCATTACCTGTTTGTTAAACATATCATGGTACTATGCCAGTGTTAAGCAATTCCATCCCGTTTAACTTCAAGACACAACACATGTAACTAGGAATGAAAGTGGGTCCAAACCCGAACCATTGGACCCGGACCCGGAAAACCCGGAACCCGTAATTGACGGATTATAGGACCCGATAACCGGACCGGTATATGGGAACCGGTTCCGGGTATCGAACCGGGTAAAGTGGGTATGTAACCGGTTGGAACCGGAAATTGAACATTGGAACCGGAAACCCAAAAATGGAACCAGAAGCCTCGAATTTTGGAACCGGAAACCTTTAAATTTGGCAAATTTTTTGTTTAAAATGTTCATTTAGTGATGGTTTTCATAATGAGGCGTTATAGTTGTATTTCATGTGTTTTACTGCATGATACTATAACATGTCACTCCAAAACAATCCCACAAACAAATCCCCTGGAATACTGCATGTGTTTGCCTTTTGTTTCCATGTATCACCATGTATGCCAAATTTTTAGGAATTTAACGTGAAATGAGTGAACTCTTATGGAGTTGTGGGGAACACTTTTATAATGTTAAGCTTATAAAGTTTCTAAGACGCGTACAAAAAAAGTAAATGACAAATTTATTTGTCTAGGCATTTGGTGGAATCACTTCAAGCACACAAAAAATAAATGGATGTCAAACTTTATGTTTTCACACATACTTCATTTATAAATAATGTTATTTTTAGCAATTTTGGCCAAAAATCACAATTTTATTATGTTCTAATTTTATTTATTTATTTTAAAAATAGACCAAATAAATTGCAAAAGTCTTTATGGTTGGGCCAAAATGGCAAAGCCTGGTTGCTTCACTCGTATCATGTGTAATGAAGGGGCTGCAAAAAGAATTAAATATAATCACAGGGGATTATCTCCACCAGCACCCTCTGTACAAAGGTAACAACAGGAAGAACAAAAGAATGTACTAGTAGGAAGAATTTCAATTAACAAAAAATACTAGCTTAAGTATTATTGATTGAAAAGGTTTTCTGGGCTACATAAACATACCACACGAAGGGTCCATTAAACTAAACACAAAATAATCATAGTAAAACACAAAAAGTGGAATAAAAACTATTAAATAAGAAAACTTCCAAAAATACCCCTGCTCTTATTTGCAATTTCTACAGATACATTAACATGTTTTTAAGTCCCTTTGATGATTTATATGTTTTTAGCTTAACCTCTCCTGCAAAACAAAATCCTAAACATCCAAAACAAAAATATATCAGCTTTTCCAAAAATACCCCTAGGACATAATCTGTACTGTTTGAATGTTTGTATATACCCAACCTTTCTGGGATTTTGTGACTGATCACTTGTTTCCTAATAGGAATGGAATCACAAACTGGAATACCGAATACCAAGATTGCTTTATTAACTTTCAGTATGCATAGTCACAGCTCACAAGTGTAAATCACATTGATCATAACTATATAGATATATGCAAATATGTATATTTATGCATGTATGGAGATACATAACTCAAACTCTGATGATTTCAATTGGGAATATTAAAAAATAGAACAAAAAGTAATTAAGAATTGGATTCAAGTTGTTGGATCCATGTGATTACTTTGAAGATCGGCACTGATTAATTAAATGTAGGAGATTGATTTGAAGTTCAATTGAGATTGAATGGAAGAAAAATCAAAATGAGATGAATGTTGTCGATCACAGAGGAGAATAAAAATTATGTTTTAAGTCACTCTTATTGTTCCTGACTCCTGTTGTTGTCGACAATCACAGAGAAGGGCCAAAAAAACGAGATTGAATGTATTTGATGATTGCCGATCACAACCATTGAGGATCCTTTTTCGACGTCGAGCAAGAGAAAAACGAGAGTAAGCGAGAGTTGTCGATCACCACAATAACCCTTCAGTTTCGGTTCTTTTCCCTATATCGGGTCTTTAGACACTAAACCGGTTCGTTGCCCACTAAACCGGTTCCGGTCCATTAAACCCGGTTCCGGTTTTTTAAACATATCCGGTTCAAAAACCCGGATTACCCGGACCCATTGGAACCGTACCCGAAATACCCAGAACCCGGATAAGAGTAATTTTGGAACCCAATACCCGGCCCGTTTAAGAAATATCCAGTTATACCGGTTCCGGTTCCGGTCCGATTCCGGTTCCGGTCCGGTTTTCCGGTTCTAAATCTCACCCCTACATGTAACACCATTGTGGTTTATAAACAACAATCATTTCAGTCGGTTTCATAACACAATCTCAAAGTATCAAATATCAAATCTTAAAATTAGACTATAAACTTTTTTATTTAATCTAGAACATCAACTTTTTTGTTTAGATTAAATGTTGGTAGTTTAACACCAACATTCAAGATCATTATCATGTAAACTGTTAAAAAATTTGCCACTAATCATATTTTTCGTCAATAACAATATTTGAATATCAATCAACTCCTAATAATGAGTTATCATTTTAGAAAAGACTTTAAAACCCAACCTATTGTGCGTATATCAATAATTATTGCTTTAAGAAGATACTACATTATAATCTAAAACTATTTTGTATTTTACATTAACATGAATCGATGCATTGTTATCTTTATAAACTATCTATGAAAATTCCAAAATATGTTAGAATTGTTTAAAATAAACAAACCACAAAATGAAAATTAAAAATCAATGAAGAAAACGAAATAAGTTTCATAAATCAAGTATGAACAAGTGATTGAGAGAATATATGAAATTCGGTAAGCAGATTTATCGACTGAGATTAACGACAACCGGCCAGTAAAACTTCAGAATCAATTTAGCTACAGCCGATTTGGCAATCAAGACAAAGGTATCAATCGACCTCATTCTTGGTACAATGCAGCTATATATTTGTTTATTGTTGAATGTTAGATCAAACAGATGAACATACTTACTCTTAGATCTATATGATGCTGGATTTCGAATAACAACAGGATTTGTAGAAATCAATGCGTCTTGTCTTGTGAGATTAGAAACCTTGGTTTATAGAGGCGTTTTGAGCGTATGAGTCTCGTCGTTTGATTAAGTTACAACCCTACATATTTTGGGCTTACAGGCTTTTTAGTTATTTCAGTTTGGGCTTTGTCATGTGCATCGATGGACTGCAATTTTTTTTTTATCTACCACTTTAATACAAACAAGGTCAGCCCAATTTTTTTTTTATCTCCATCCACTATAAAATAATATATATGTGATATATATTTATGAAGTATTAAAGTTTTATACAAACTTATAATCTTATATATAAGTAAGCGGGTTATATTCTAATCATTCTCGAGTTGAAAATCTTAACCTTAATTTTATCTGTTTAATTTTTATGTCGTGTCATGTCAACCCTTTTATTAAACATGTCGAAATTTTTTACCCAAACCCGCTTATTATATCAGCTGTTACACCAAAAATGGTGTTTGTGAACATTATTACACCAAATAGGATGTAATATTTATAGTTTGAACATTTAACTGTGAATTTATGTATTTTTAATTTATTATTTATACTAATAATGTTTTATATGTAATGTTATATTATAAATTAAATTGACATAAATCTATTATGTATATAAAGTTATTGTAACAAGTCAAAGTTGTAAAAAACTAATAATTACAAAGGTTCTTTCTGATGTTAAAAATGGTGTACTTTTTGCGACAAATATTACACCATTTTTATCATTTTAGTGTGAAAAATGGCATAATGGGTATTCTCGTATTGTTTTTGTATTTGATAATCGATATAACCCCAAATAATGCAGCATTTACAATGTTTTTAGTGTCAATAGATACATAACCAAAACCAACCATATGTTCTAAAAAAAACTGCACAAAACAAAACAAACAGAATAAAGAAAACATATTCGTATACCCATTACCCACTACCATAAAACTCTTGTAACCTAAATCTTTTTTCAGTCCTAATTACACAACTACCCCCAAATTAGAAGGCACAACTCGAACAACCAAAGGTGTAGTAACACGTGTCTTTCTATTCTTCCATTGTAAATAACCAAACACATAACCTTGAGAAGGTGCAGAATTTTTCCTGAAAGTTACAGTGAAGTTCATTTTCTGACCATATCTATTGAAGACCAATCTTCTCGGATGCACATCGACTTCAATCCCAAGTAGTGTCGACACCACTGCTCTATAACTGTAACTCATTTCCTGTTTTAGGTTTCTAACATTGGTCAACGTTCTTGTCACTGAAAACGTTGACTTTAAATTGGGTACTAAAATTGCAGGGTAATTGAGGCTCGAGGGGTGATTTGAAAACGGTTTAGTTTTACACGTGGCGTTGTCTCTCGTTATTGTGTGAAGCATTTTTTGATTGTAACCAATTGAGCAAAGAAACGATTTGTAATCTGTGGGATTTGAATCGTATACAAGGCCGGGATCAAGGACAGCTGTCGGGTCAATAAAACCCGATCCATAGTCAAAGGCGTTCCCTCTTCTTGAATCCGGGTCAACTCTTATCGGGTTTCCTTTCTTGTCAAATACTGTCGCTGCATTTTTTTGTTCTTTATATCAGATTCTTTGATTCCAATTTCAAGATAAAAGTTTTTTAATTCTTTAATTTTACCTGTAGTCATGATTGCAGATTTAATGGCGGATGGAGACCATGAAGGATGAACGGCTTTGATTAAAGCTACAATTCCGGTTACATGTGGACACGCCATGGAAGTTCCTGATAAAATATTAAATTTCATTTTTCCAATTGCAGGTGACCATGCTGCAAGGATATTTAACCCTGGAGCTGTAATATCAGGCTACAATACAAAACAGATAATAATAAATGATAAATGATAAATGAGTTCCACTTTTATTAAAAATAATAATAATAATAATAAAACGTTACCTTCAAAATTTCTGGGGTTAGAGCGTTAGGACCTTTAGAAGAGAAAGATGCGACACGAGGGGCAGGTTGTGATCCTATTTTAGCCTTTGATGCGAAAATCCTTGTTGTGGCCTTGCTATTTTTGTAGATGAAAAATGTTAAAATTATATTTGGAACATAATAATTAAAAGTTAAAACATTAATAATAAGTAATAAGTAATTAAGTAAAGTAAAAGTAATAAACCGTGTGCTATTAATGTAGGATAGAATTCTGTTTCCCATTCTTTTTCCAACAATAGCAGCTGGGAAGTTAAATGGAATTGCAACATCTTTGTCAGTTTCATCTATTAGGATCATTCCTACCCCACCCGCTGCTTTTACCACTTCGCCCTTCGCCAGCTTTGACTCTGTTGACCTTTCCGTGTGTCGACATAACAACACCTTTCCTTTAGTCTTTGTGTGGTTTAATGAGCTTTCTAAGCAATAGCTAAAACAAAATAGACAATATTCAACACTTTGACACTAGAATAATGTCTAGTTTGTAAAGGGCTAAATGCAAGAAATATCAATGCTATTTCTTGCATTTAACCCTTTTGTAAATCACAAAACAAAAGTACCTGTTTTTCACCTGGATTGGTAAGGGGTGAAGAAACCCCTATTTGCTATCGAAGCAGATATGATTCTCGCAGGCGCCTTCATTTCATACACACCAAGACTCTCCCCCTATTTAATCCAAAAAAAAAATTTAATTAAAAATTTAAAATTCCAATATTTTTTTATATCAAAAATTAAAATAATTATATACCTTTAAATTAACACCATTTCCCATTTGTAATTTAGAAGTGAACTCTCTATCGGTGGAGCTAGCAGCAACAGTAATTAACCAAGGAGCTAAATTAGTAGCCGAGCCTTTTCCCCCTTCATTTCCAACCGAAGAAACAACCGTAATCCCACGGCTAACCGCATGGTAAGATCCGATGGAAATCGCATCACTGAAATAATCCCCTTGAGGTGCATCGGGACCTAATGACAATGACACGATGTGGACCCCATCTCTAACTGCATCATCAAAAGCTGCTAAAATGTCGGCATCGTAACAACCGGAATCCCAACATGTTTTGTAGACAGCAATCCTGGCCATGGGCGCACCGCCTCTGGCTCCGCCGCCGGCTAGGCCGTTGTAGGACATGGCCACGTAGCGGCCGGCGGCGGTGGAGGCGGTGTGGGTCCCGTGACCGTTGCTGTCTCTTGGTGACCTGAATGATAGTTTCTTTTTTGGGTCGTCTGTGTTTTCGAGATGTTTTTGGTTTAATTTGGCGTGTTTTTGTTGTTGCTGTTGTTGTTGTTCGGCTTCGTAGCCCATGTGGTAGTATCTTGCTCCTATTAATTTCCTATTTCAAGTAAAATAAATAAATAAATAATGAATGGGATATTGGGATTAATAGTTTACTCAGAAAATGATCGTTTTTTTTGAAAAATTTATGAAATATAACATATCTATTGTAAAATGATCCTTTTGTAAATAACTTTTTAGACCATTTTTACAAAATAGTTCATATTTTTTAGATGTAATTATTCGCATTTTCTGATATCATCATTCATATCTTGCGAAAACGTGCGAAAAAATTGGATCTGTTTTGTGAAATAGTTATATGCATATTTTGCAAAAAAATAAAATAAATAAATAAACTTATTTTTGGAAAAGCTTTTTATATGCGAAATTATTTGTTTGTATTCAAATTTTGGGAAAAAGGAAATTATTATTTTGCAAAACAATTCATATTTTGTGAAGTTATTTATATGTTGGAAAATATTTATTTATATTTTGTTGAAATTATCAATTCATATTTTGGGAAAAGAAAAAACTATATTTTTTTCAAAAGAATCCATGTTTTGCAAAATTATTTATATTTTTCCAAAATAGTAATTCGTGTTTTGTGAAATAATTATTTACTTTTCGAGAATAACACTACTATTTTGAAAAATAAATAGTAAATGAAATATTTCTGCAAAAATAATTTAATCAAATCAAATGAATTTCGACAAAAACATTGATTTAGGGATTATATCCGCTTAAAAGTTAAAGCAACCCCATATGGAATTGATTGAAGAAAACCTGTTGCAATTTGTAGCGTTGAATGCTTCCCCAGATTGGCATATTCCTTTCCATTCCGGTGGCACCGGAGGCATGTCGGAATCGCTAAAACTTGGGGATTCCGGCCAAATTCCTATCATAAAATCCAACATCTTAATCGTAATTACAAAATAAATAAAAGGGATGATTTAATTTTAAACCCACAGTCCACAGATTCGAAATCGGAAATCCCACCTGTATCAATGAAACCAATGATGACATCAACTTGCTCCTTTGTGGAAAATCCCGGGATTTCCATGGTTTCTTCTTCTCCAAGACCAATGAAATCCCATGAATGTGTTGTGTGTAGCTTCCTCTTTTTATTCTCAAACACCGATACCACTCCTTCCATCTCTACAAAATCATAGTAAGTAGCTATAAATATTATAAATAAACAAATAAATAGATGTGATAAGTGTAAATGTGTAATGCCATTTCTTGAACTTACTCGAAATTTGAAGGGCTTGATCGTCATTTAACTTAGCCGCAAACCCTTTAAACCCATGTTTATAACTATACAAATGAGCAGCTTTTGCTTCTTCAACACTAAAAAAAATCAAAAAAAGCAAAAACTCAGAAATTATTTCAAAAACCCTATTCGGGAAAAAAGACAGAGAAAAAGAAATACCTTTCGCTATGAACAGAAGTGAGGATTTGATGGTTTCGGGTCAAAATATGATCCGGGTCTTGGTTGTCGGAGCTACCCATGTAGACGACATACACCTGAACCAAAATGAAATTAAAGAAGAAGAAAAGTAGGAAACAAAATACAAGTGATATAAGTGAATAAATAACCTTATTAGCAGAAATGAAGATTGTAAGGTGTGCGAGAGACAGATATACGAAAAAACCCAAAAAAATGGTGTTACAAGAAGAAGAAGAAGATGCCATTTTGTTTCAGGTCAAAAAGTAGGTCTTCTGAAATTCTCTTTGTTTGTGAAACTAAAACAGGGGAAGTTTCAGGAAGAATTTATGAGAGAGAGAGAGAGAGAGAGGGGGGGGAGGGGGAGATTAGTCACATATATACCGTGGGACATAGGCACAGTATAAGTAATGGGAACGGTGGGGATGAAGCTTATAACAGCTTTAATGTTTAATGTGTTTGGGGTGTTATTTAACTTTTTTTATAAAACAGAAATCTCGCAAGAATTTATTTTATATTATTATATTATATATTTTAAATTTAAATTAAACTTTATTTTATTATGTAAAATATAAGCTATTGAAACGGAAATTATAAATGGATAAAAACTAAAAACAATTAATGCAAGCACAACTCAGGGATCCTAAAATTAAGCAAACCCGTGGGTGTGGTTAGTTCTTCTTACTTTACTTGACCCGGCAACTAAGGAGATGTGATCACAAATGTCAGAAATCAGAATATTACATCCACATTCAATGAAGTTTCATGTGTTTAAATCCAATTATTCACATGCTTCATTTTAATTTAAAGTGTGTTTGTTACGTTGTTCTATATTTTTGCTCGATTAAAGGAGTCTTGAAACTTCTAAGATTAATTAAAAGTATGTTAGTTGTCTATTAAAAGTTATGATTTTACTTGAGACTTCACGAATAATAGCCTAATTGGGGTTTCGTTTTCTATCGGTTGCCTTATTTTTGTTGTGAAATGTCATTTCAACCGGATCATGTGGGGATAAGAAACTTTGACTATAATATTATTGTATGTGGTCAAGGCTACTACATATATATTGATAATGATAGTTCTATACATTACATCTACGTTGGAATCAACCTGAAAGCTAGCAAACATGTGTTTTATGTAATAAAAGTTATGAAAAAACAACAATCCGTCAACAATATGAGTTGCATCATTTTGATGTGAATTTTCAAATTTACATTTATAAAAATAGTTTTTTATGATAATTACTAAATGGTATAACCAAACTATAGAAGGCATAACTATGTTGGGCTTGTTTAGAAAAAATAGTTGGAAGCTACAACTTTTATTTATATAGGATTGTTTGGTAAAAATAGATGTTAGCTTTTATATATGTAAAATTTGTTAAAAACTAAAAGCAAAAAAACTTTGAAAAACTAAATGCTACTTGAAGTGGCTTATGGATTCAAGGCTTTTTGTTTAAACTAAAAGCTAACTTAAAATCTCCCAAAAAGCTTTTAAAAGTTTCGTGCTAAACGCGTCCTTAACAAAAGTTATCAATAATATAAGAACTATTGTTAGAAAATTCCAATATTTTGGTTTAATTAAAGAGAAAATTCATATTTTAAAAAAAGTAAAAATAAAAATAACAGGAAATCAAATCAAAATATTATATTTTTTTAACACTACCCTATCATTAACAAATAAGCTACAACTTATTAATTTCTTGAATTAATAGTTCTAATGTTTTGAACAAATTAATGGAAGATATCGAATAAATATGTGAAGCCGGCAAAAAAAAAAGTTTTTTTCAAAGTTTAACCCGGTATCTTGTTATTTTCTATAAAAAAAGATATAACTTTACCGTAAGTTATTTTAAAATATTGCAAAATTTCTAACGCTAACCGATAATATTACTATTATTCCTTAGTTTTATAACCACATTAATCGGATCATCTTCATTTAATTTTAATAAAACCATTTAACATGAATTGTCAATATTGAAACGATACGAGGATGTGAACAATTTACAACGAATAATATTAAGCATCTCGGTCTTTATAATTCAGTTGAAATGAAAAATAAAATAATAATAATATAATTTATGTGTTTATAAAGATGTTAATGTTAATATCTAATTCACCGAGCTTTTGTTTTTTACGATTAAAATTTTTAGATGTGATAATATTATTTAATCAATTTCGTGGGCTCGGCCTCACCTCACCCATAATTCCTTTTTTTAAATTATTGCTACTTTTTCATAACCTCGGTACATTAATTTAAGTTAATTTCATCTTTTTATGACTTCGCAGCAATTTTTTTTTATTTGAACTGTTTTGAAGTAATTATTTAAAAATCGTGTCCATTCCTTTATGCTTTTCTTTATTTCAAGTTTCCATGGAGTTATATTGAACTTTACATGTTCACATTGAAAAAGAAAATCAAGCAATACTTAATACATTGTTGATATTTACTTTTATTTTATAGTTTTTATTTGGTAAATAATTTCTAGATCATTTGTTACCTAATACTTATTAATGTATATAATTACAGAAGACATATTATATGAAACATATGGCACAATCTTACAAATTAAAAATATTGTGTGAAAAAAATATTAAATTATTTTGATACATTGGGCGTTTTTGGCAACAATTTTTTTAAAATTTTTAAAACTTCATAATTTAAAATCTAAATTTGAGTTTTTTTAGAGTTTTTAAACCTTTTAATTCTTATGTTTGTAGTTTATATTTTTGAATACTTTCAACCATTTCATCAAATGCTTATATAAGTATAAAAAATATATATATAGCTTTAAAAGAGAGTGTGTGTTTTATAAAGTTGGGATTTGACCGTTGGGAGGGAATGATAAGAAAGCATGCAACAACGGGTAAAACACATTTTCAGTGGCAGACATTCTTAACATCCCAAAAAATGGAGTCCCTTTTTGGTAATAAGAATCTTTATCACATGTTTCTCACTAAACCCCAAAAGATTAATCTCAACAAAAACAAAACTTTACTATATCTTTTTACTGATAAACCATCGATTGTATTAAAATTAATAATAAATACTTTTTAATAATCGAATGTCTACAGATATTACCAAAATAAATAAAACAAGTTGACAAACGTACAAAAAGGTAGTAGCGACTTGCATTGCTGCTAAAGGTCCCAAATGTCACCGTTAATACTTTTAGCGGTAACTTGTCGCTGCTAATAGATCGTCGTTGTTGGCTCGACTCTAATGTTCCAATTGTCGCCGCTAATGTTTACCGTCGCCACTAATGCCCTGTCAAGGTTAATACTATCTGTCGTCACTAAAAGTGTCGCCGCTAATTGTAGTTTTCTCTTTTTTTAGTTTTTGAAAACATTCCTTCCATATACAAAACAAATGTTATAAAATTATAAAAAACTGCTATAAAAATATAAAGACGTTATAAAAACATATAACCAAAAACACATACATACGTACACAAATACATAAATAATACACATACAAAACACATATACATATATATACAAAAACACATATACATACATGATACACATACTAATACACAAATACATACATAATACACATACAAACACAAACACAAACACAAACACACAAATACCAACAAGTATGTCCCATAGTGAGAAGAAAAACAAAAAATAAGGAGCTGTTGCCGGAGTGGTGAAGAGAAACGAGTTCACAAAAGAGGAATGAATGAGCTGAAGGGGATTATATCTACGAAGAGAATCAGCGACGACGACTTTTAGCAGCGACAGATAGAGTATTAGCAGCGACACCTTTGGAGGGAAATTTTGATGGTCAAATTTTTGAGTATTATCGGCGACACCTTTGGAGGGGAAACTTTGGCAGTCAAAATTTTCGAGTATTAGCGGCGACCCGTCGCCACTATTGGTATATACGTTATCGATTTACAGTCCTTGGATTAGAGACAAAATCAACGGATAAGGTTTCACCTCATATTTTGACGCGGATCAGGGTCGATAGGCATTAGTGGCGACATTTTTAGCGACGACATCCACCTTTATTCTTGTAGTGTGTGAACTGTGAACACAGGTCACGATTTAACAGACTCATGGTTGCTATTAAAGGTATCTTGGGTTGAATAAGAATCACTGCTTAGTTTGCTTAGTTAATTGAATCTAAAAATAAAATGAAGGACAATGAAATATAATCAAGCATGAAAAGTATTTAGATGAAATGTGATTTGCATGTGTAGTCACATATTTACAACTAGTTTTGAGCTTTTGCACGTTTTCAACAACAAATTGGAGATGAAAAAATTAATTGTTTATCTCCTATAATTTTCTTCCAAAAAAATTCAAATTTCAAAACACATGACAAGTATGCAACCCTACCAATATAAACGACATTTTAAAGAGGTATAAGAGAGGAACATCACCAAGTAGTAGTAGATCTTTTGCTGACAATCAAGTAACACAAGTTTAAAAATCCTAAATATATATCATTTAAGATCTTTTGTTTCACTTTGTTAGAGCTTTAGGGGTAATAAAATGTTTGGATCAATGAGAGTTGTGAAATACTTTCAAATTAAAACATTTCGAGGTACATCCGAAAATATTTAATATGATAAAACTCATTGTTCTTAAAAGAGAGAATACATAATATGATATGATAATTTGTGTACCAAACTGATTTCAAAAATGATCATATAATAGGAAACCAACTTCATATCTTAAAACTAGAATATGACAGTTACAAGAATGTAACTTCCTGTCCAAAACTGTCACATAAACTACCATAAACAATCATAAACTAACTTAAAACGGATCTAGAATATGGATCACAAAACCGGGTTCATTTCCCAAAAATCATATTTCTGATGCATTTTTAATATGACAGCTCGAACCCAACCAAGGGCTTTGCCCTTTGGACCCGCTCCTAGGGGCGCTGCCCCAGGACCCCCATAAGTTTAGAGGTTTCGTCCTTAAATAGTAGTGTGCTTTTCACCAAGACAAACTTAAACAAATGTGCACTTCGTACCGTCCCCTAATGTAACACTCCAAATCAGCTATGACCTTGTAGCCCTTTAAGTATTTTTAATATATCATAAGAGACTCTTAAGTACGATGGGCGTACTTATGAGTACGCTTAGCGTACTTAGCGAGGAGGATCACGGAGGGGCAGCACGTACGTTAGGCGTACGTGCCAGGATGTTCAAACCCTAAAATCCAGACTTGAGACCTATATAAACACCCTTAACTCCTTTGAGCCTCACCCTTAACATCCTCATTCACCTTCAAACGCCTTTGAAAACCCTAATAATTTTTGTGAGTTCGTTTTGAGCTTTAAGAGTGCATTTTTGGTCCTTTTAGTGTTCATCCAAGAAAAAAGAAGCTGTCAAGGAAGATTGGAGTGGCATTTGGCTTCAAGAATCTGCATATTGTCAACCTTGAGGAGCTTCTGGAGGTATAAAGCTTGCACCTTTCCATCTTAATCACTAGATCTAGCTAGGGCTTTCTAGTTTTGTCCCTTTGGTTGATTTTGGACCTCCTCTTGTGAGTTAAGCAGCTCCAGATGATGGAAATGGCAGATCTGAGGTCCCTTAGTCCTTTTTCAACATAAAAATAGAGTCTTAGGGGGTGTTTTAACCTCATGCACGGGTTAAGAGCTTTAAAAAGGTCTTAATGCGGGTGTTGGGAGCATATGGGACATGCAAAGGCATAAAGTTGCCAACTTTATGCCTTAGGTCGTCTTAATAGGCTTAGATCTGACTTTTGGACGTAAAAGAATCAAGTATTAAGCACTTAATGGAAAAAGTGCTTAATTTGTTAGTACGTTGGGCGTAAACCAGTGTACGTTGTGCATAAGTCCCCGAGCCCTCGTACGCTGCACGTACCAGGGTGGTACGCTAAGCGTACACATCACAGATGGGCTTGGATCTGTTTTGGGCTTTTGGACTATTGGGCCTCATTTGGTTTTTGGACTTGGTTACATTTTGAGAATAATAGGTCATTTTATCTGTTTGGGCCATTGGTGTTATGATTGGGTCTTATTGGGCCAAGAGGCCCATTAATGATTTTTAGACATAGACTTTGGGCCCATTAGCAAAGAAAGGATATTTTTTTTCATGGAAGGATTTGGGGTTTGGGTTTTCCCCTTTGATTATGTGATGTCCTAACATGGTTTAATATTATTATTTATCACGGGAGGTTACAGACAGTTAGGAGAGCAGTTTCGGATTCTTCAGTCTGAGGTGAGTCTCCTCACCATACTAATGGGTCTAAGGCACCAAGGTCGGCCCATTTCTTGATATTTAGTGTCCTAGATGAAATTATATTATTTGGCATGATAGTTGGTATGAGCTAGGAAGTATGTTAGCAGTATGTGTGGTATGTTTGTATGGAAGACCATGGGAGAGCCCATGACACTTGGATTGTAAGACCATGAGGAGAGCCTATGGCTTTCCTATCAAAGACCATGGGAGAGCTCATGGCACTTAGGTGTAAGACCATGTGGGGATCCCATGGCATCCTGGAGTAAGACCCTGGGGACGAGCCCACGACATCCTTATCTGTTGTATGCATGACTTATGTGATATGTATAGCTGTTTTAGCTAGTATGATATGTTGTATGTGGGTTGTTTGTGAGTATGCTCTGGGGAACTCACTAAGCATTAGCTTACAGTCTGTGGATTTGTTTCAGGTACATCTGAGCCCAAAGGCAAGGGCAAGGCTTAATGGCGCGGCGTGCACTCTCTCGGGCATTTTATGGGACACTCTGATGTTTGGAATAAAATTTGTATTTGACTTATGTTTTGAAAACAGTTATTCCTGGATCTCTTGATATTGGAAAATGTGTTTAATTATTCAAAATTGAAAATGTTCTTTGTAAAAATTGGGTCGTTACACCTAACCTGTTTAATCTTTATGAAGGTGACATTGATTAACAAATTAACGACATTACACTTAAATAATATTAGTGATACAAAATCACCAACAACTTTCATGTTTGGATGATTATTTATCAATATCAATTGAATTAGATGCTCAAGATTTTCACTATTCTATGTACTTCCTAACTTCTACGACTATGAAAAAAACCTTATGAATATTCTTCACTTTGTAATTAACCTTCCAACCTCTAATTCTTCTTTGAAACATCATACAGATAATCATAAAGTACACTCTTAATTTATCCTTAAATATATGGATGTGGCAAGTTTTACATATTTCTACCTTATATAGCTTGAGCTTAAAAAACATGCAACCATATATCCAAAATCACAACGACAAAGGTTGTGAAAACCAACATATATGTATAACTATATACTTTTATATTCTCTTTTATCGATATACTTAATTGGAGAAGAAACACCTTTTATGTACTATAGAACTAATGCGAGGAAATCCGTTACATTAATAAGTTATGATTAAATAAAGATTATGTCTCATGGTGACTTGATGCATGATATTGTTATATTCTAATTGGGTGGTAATGTTATGTTGGATGTTCAAATGGAATTATAACTAAGTATTGTAATAGAACATGAAATATAAAGGAAGGGCTTGAATAAGCACGAGTAATTGTGAAAAATATGGTACACTGCACCATTTAAGCGAACCACATCACCCACTCCAGAGCTTATATGAGAGGTCAATCACATAAATAATGTAACAACCCACACTTTTTATAAACATTTAATATTTAAAATATTGGGAATAATATAAGAGTTTACATAAATGCTACCAAAAACAAGAGTTTCAAAAACTTTAAAAAGTATTTCCAGCAAAACATTCACTATTGGTTTTTTATTCAAAAATTAGTTTAAAAAACAAGAGATTTAGCAACGGAAGACTTGATAATTTGAATAACATACAACAAGTTTATAACCCACCAAGAATCTTCTTGCAAAGTTTGGAAAGAAAACAAGCACCAAAGAAGAAGATGGAGAAATTACAACCAAAGTATGAACTTCAAGGGAGTATGAAAGCAAGTAATATCTTTAAGAAATGACCAAAACTGAGAGAGAATGCATACTGCAATGCATGTTACGTTTTTTCTAGCTAGAGAAAAAAAGGGATGAAAGCCTTTCTTAAAAGCACATCTATTACACACAAGTCCTTAACTAGTTAAGCACTTATGTCCCTAAATCTAGTTTGTCTCCCATACCTTTAAGACAAGCCATGATTTTGATTAAATTAATCAAAAGCCCATGTAACACTTAGTTTCGAATCGTTTCATTATTCGGTGTCGTGGCCCAATTATCATAAGGCTTAGGGCCTTGGGGAAGGAGGGTGTTGGCCCTTTTTGGATGGGGAGTTATAAATTAAGTAATCTGAATGTTTGTGTTTCGGAGCCCAAGGGTTTAATTGTAATTTGATAACTCGGTCCTTTATGAATTTTAAGTTTTTGTTCGGGAAGTTCTTAGGCGAAGGTGAGTGCATAGAAGTGTAGGGCTTCTCGTCACATTTTCGTGGATATAAAGTTCATTGAAAATGGACTTAAGATGAAGGAGCTATGGCTAATTGAAGATCATAAGAATTGGAGTTTGGTCGAGTATGCGGAGCGTACTCACCAAGTATGCATACTCACCAAGTACGTTGGGTGTAGAGAGTAAAGTCATAGAATGAATGATGATGAGAATTGCCATAGTTAGATGCTTGTGACATTTTTAATATGAGTAGATGAAGTCAAAGAATGCTACAATGAGTGTTGTTATAGTGAATAATAGAAGTAAAAGTAGTGTATGGAAAATCTAAACCAATGGATCAGAACCTTTTAGTGGAAGTCAAGGTTGGTTATGTATGATGTGGGTATAATAATATAGGTCCTGTACTATTATACACACATGATACATACATGAACTTGGTGGAAACATGAAAGGGTTTTGTGAAATATGGTAATGATTCGGGTGAGTTAGGGTCTTAATGAACGCGTGCCTTGTATTAAATAAGAGTCATGGAGGAATTTAATGCTTGTTAATGTATAATGGAAAATTTTGACAGCTTTAACGTTTCTGTCAAAGTCAAACAGCTACTGTGAAAATGAGAAATTGTTTGGGATACATTGGATATATGGCTAAAATTGACTTTATGCCCTTTTAGTATCATTTTAATGAGTAAGAAACGCCAAGGAATGAATTGAATTGAGCTATTTAAATTGTTAACAAACATTTAACTCAAAAGGGACATAGTTGACTTTTAGAAAAAGTCTAAAATGGGAGAAAAAACTGGAACTCCAAATTTATGATTAAGAAAATTAGTTGGAGATGGTAATTAGGGACGAGCTTATGTTACAACTTAAGAGTGATAAATTCAAGTTACAAGTAAGTTGATTGAGAAAGGAATGGAATGGAATCATAAATTCCATCCTTGATGAAAGATAATTATTTGATGTGATTGTTGACACGGGAAGGCGAGCCAATGGCTAAGTTAGCGAAAGGGTGATATGATGATGAAAGTGAGATGGTACACGGAAGCGCGACCGAGAGAGCTTTGGGAATGAGCATGATAATATTGACTCAATATGATCTTTTGGGATCCTAAGGAGTTGGCGACTAGATGACAACAATATTAGATGTCGAGTGTGATGGTGGTCATGGAGGTGGTGTCCTTGTGAAATTAGACACTAGTAAAGGTGATCAATGGTGCATTAAACTAATGCACTAGATTGGTAAGTGAAGTTGCCACAAGGAAACAAAAAAGGATAGTTTGAAATATATGAAGGTATTTCTCGAGCCTGAAGGAAGACAAACAATATGAAGACTGTCTAGAATTATGCAAATAACGGAAACTAAGAAGTAACAATGTTAAGACGATGAGAGTACCTTACCCTATGGTACTAGACTACCATGATGAACAACATAATAGGAGGAACTTTGTAAGCTCTACTTACAAGTTCTGAGATTAGTAATAGAAAGTCAAGATTACGTGGAGAATGGGATGAGGGCGTCAGAAGAAATAAGGCTCTAAGGTGTGATAGCTTGACGATGAAGGAGAAGTATCTGGAAGGTGTTATATGATCGATAAAGTAGGAAGGCGATTTCACATGATGGAATATATAAGAAGGAAAATAGAACATCAAGAATTTTATAGTACTAACAATGTGCAGACAAGAATAAACACTTGAATTTTGTTGAAAAGGGCTATAAAGAAGAAAATAATGAGCAAAGGACATTTTTGAAATTTCCATGAATGAGTCAGAAAGAAGAACTACTGTCGCATAAGAATCATAGGGTAATTTGGACCTTAAAATAAATTCACTCATTTCTTTTAAGGGGTAGATGGTAAGAAGGATACAAAAGTGTGATGATGCGATGTTCAAGAGATCATAACCCACTGGAAGTTGAGTAAGAACAATGTGTGATGCTTGAAACTATAAGTGACACAAACAAACCAAGGATAAAATATTTAGAGCTACCAAGTGTTGCAACCTAATGATGCGGACCAAGCACACTTAAGTAAGGTTTAGTACTAGGTTTGAGTATTGCTATTAATTGGGATCAACAACCAGGCAAGGAGTAGATAGACTTTTGATAATGGGAGCTTTTATTATGAGTAAATATACAAGATGGGACTTTGCCTTAGAGCACTATGGGCCACTCGAACTATAACCAAAGGACGCGAAAATCAATTGATATAAAAGTTGGCATTGTATATTCATAAAAAGGGACAAGAAATAGAAAAAAAGTAAAGCATGATGATACTTGAGAAGTTAAACAGAAAAAGTATTGAATGGAAGAGTTGAGTACTTGAGCAACAATGTTGAAGGATACACGAATGATGAAACCATGATGAAAGCTATATGCAATCAATGGGAAAGGTAGAAGTGGGATCCGAGGTCCATAAGGAGTATATGTGAGGCAACTAGTTTCCATGAAGAAATATACAGAATATCTTGCAACATGATGAGGATCATCTTGTGTTTTAACCTTAAAATAAATGCTCTCATTTCTTTTAAGGGGTAGATAGCTGGGAAGAACCAAGTTACAAGCGACGAGACAATTTGGAACCAAGAAAATTTTTGAGAGTTGAGTTGAAGCAACACCAAGTGATTTAGAACTTCTTGCATGATATGATTAGACTTGTGGACCTAATAAATGTGCTAACTTATGATGAGATATTTGTTTGAAATGTAAGTTAAAGTGAATGAAGAAGGATAGGGACATTTTATGGGAAATATATATAGACTTGGATAGTATAGTACATGTTGGTATAAAGGTAGTACACAATGAATAATATACATGATTGAATTATTTTTATGGACTGTATAAATTGACTTGCATTCATGGTTGTGTAACGTCCCAAAATTCAAGACTAAAAATTTCTTTTAATAAGACATTACTTTAAGCAAATTAATCATTTCAAAAACATAAACAAAGTATTAGTTTCCAAAATACATGTTCGTTATCAGAGTAAACATTCCCAGGCTGTCTAAACTATGGTGTGTGCCATGCGATCACCCCGAGCTCTTCCCTCCGCTACCAGAAGTACCTGAAACCAAAACTGAAAACCGTAAGCACGAAGCTTAGTGAGTTCCCCACCCTACCACATACCATGCATAACCACATACTGCACATACTGGGCCACGCCCGCTAACCTGGGCCTCTCCCCCTACCTCGGGCCTCGCCCGCTACAACGGCCCCGCCGTTCCAGGCCCCGCCTGGCTTCGAGCCCCGCTCGGATACAGATCTGTTTCACTTAGGCCTCACCTGTCACAGGGCCTCGCCCACTAACATATAATAGCACGTAAACATATCACATCACAACACATAATTTAAACACATACTAACGGATCTTGTCCTAAGGCCTCGCCTATCTCTGGGCCCCGCCCTTGTCCTGCTACTGATGAGTCATGGAACCCCGTCCATACTCCTGCTGATAGTGAGGTATGGGCCCAGCCCACCCTCACTCCTTCCCTAACTTGGGCCTCGCCCCTGATCTGCTGCTACTGAGATGTGGAACACCATCCACACTCTGCTATTGGTGAGATACGGGACCTCGCCCACACTCATCTCCCTACCAGGCACATACAAGTATCACACAGACAACAAGTATTAACTATCACATAAACCATTCCTTTGGCACTCGCCCTCTATCATTGGACCTCGTCCCGAATATCATACTAGCATACTGTGCCTAGGGCTAACCCCCGGGTCTTCTACTCATAACTACATGGGCCGACATTGTGGTCGTAGACCCATTCATACAAAGGGAAACTCACCTACACTGGCTGAACTTGCTGATGATCCCACTAGCCGCTGCCCGGCAACTCTTTGAACTCTTGCTCCACCGGCTCCCCGAGCTACCAATAACAATGTAACACTGAGTCTAATTGACCCCCGAAAGACAACCAAGTCAACTCTGGTCAAATTCAAAGTCCTGGTCAAAGTCAACCTTCCAGGTCAACCCTACCCGTCGAGTCACCCTACTGACTCGCCGAGTTCATAAGTTCAGAGTCCTTCCACTCGCGACTCTACTCGCCGAGTCAGTCCATGACTCGCCGAGTCTACCGATTTCTGTGTCCTGACCTGTCCAACTCACCGAGTCTCTAATCGACTCACTGATTCGAGTCTAAACTCGAAGGGTTTGGGGTTTCATGAACTGACTCGCTGAGTCCGAGAACAGACTCGCCGAGTACAAGGCAATCTTCTTCCAACTCGCCGAGTTCATGCCCAACTTCATCCGACTCGACGAGCTGTTCATCCCACTCGTCGAGTTCCTCCTCATCTTCCAGCTACTCGCCGAGTCCACTCAAAGGACTCGCCGAGTCCATCCGGTCCTTCATACATGCAGAGGATTTTTGAGTCATGCAGGGACTCAAATCTGTATATCCACCCTTCCCAAGCCTATTCCTCACGTAAAGTTGCAAACTTTACGTGTAGAGAAGGAGATCTAGGCAAAATACACCATAAACTAGGGTTTAAGGCAAGAAAGCTCCATAATCGACTCAAGGGCTGATGCTTTATGGGATTCTAAACCAAAACAAGCATGGATCTGAGGTCGCAACCACAGATCTGGACTTCAAGCTCGAGATTGATCTTAAACATGGCTTAAAAGCCCCAAAACTCATAACCAAAGAAGATCTAAAGGAGAGAAACGACTTAATATCTTCAATATCTCAGAAGGGTTCCCCAATCTTTGGATCCAAGGCCACTCCTTGATGCTTCAATGATTCCCACTTCTTCTTCTTCCTTTAAATCACTCAAAATGGCTAAAAGCTTGAATGAGCACAATGGAGGCTTAGGGTTTGCTTTTTGAATGAGGGAGGCTCTAAGGAACCCTAATGGAGAGAATAAGGAGCTTAAATAGCGCCCAAAGTCCCGGATTTAGGGTTTTCCACGCACAGAACAGACTCGCCGAGTTGGTCACTTACACCTCGACCTGGATCCCGCTCGGACTCGCCGAGTTCCTCATTGGACTTGCCGAGTCTCCCCTTAAAATTAGGGTTTTTCTTTCCTTTCTTGGCCTTCAAAACTTTGGGTGTTACAGGTTGAGTGTAAAGTGTCATTCTTATGACTTTAAAGTAAGGACTTTGGGAAGAAAGGTAGAGGTATTAGTAGGAGCTAAAGTGATATATCATAATTGCATGAGAGTTTAAAGGATGGTTTTATGCTTAAGGGCATAATTAAGTGTAATGTGTTGAGAATGATAAGTATAGAAAATAAAGAAATAATAGTGGTGTTCTTGGGTATGAAAGGGTATGCCTTGGCAATATGGAATACCTAAATAAGGAAATAGACAAATGTTGATGTAAGGTTGATAACCTTATTGCATGATGTTGTCAAAAGTTTAAAAAGGGACAAAATGGTAAAAGTGTCCAAGAGGGTTAATAAACCTTAATGATGTATTATTAATTATTAAAACAAATTAAAATTGTGATCAAATGATCAAGGAGATACGACCATCAAAGAAATTGAAAAGTGATGGGATGAAATTCCAATGAGAAGGTTCATGATGAGATTCTAGGGACGAAATCCTTTTAAGGGGTAGATAATTGTAACATCCTAAAATTTAAGACCGGGTTCGTAAATTAATAAAGTAAAGAAATGAAAAATGATTTATATAGTTAAATAATCAAGTGATAATCATATTATTAGTTAATATGAAGTTTGGAAGTTTAGAAAGGAAAATAATAACATTTTAGAAGTTAAAGGGGCAAAAGTGTCAAATTAGCAATGTGAGTAGACCAAAAGGGTTGACTTAGTTATTGGAAAGGACTAAAAAAGTTATATAATGGATGGGGAAGAGCTTAGCATGCCAAATTTAAGTTAAAATCATAAATAATGAAGTTTGGTGGGTATTGGCCAAAACAAGTAAACTTGAGGGGCCAAATGTGAACAAGTGGGAAATAAGATGAACACTCCCTTCTTTCTCTTCCAATTACGTATTAAGCATGCTAGAGAGCTTCAAATGGAGATTTTCTTCTCCTTCTTATCTAGGGTTCGATCCAAGTGAAGAATGAAACAACCAAACAAATGAGAGAATGAATCAAGGCTTGAAAGGTAAAAATCTTCTCATCCTTTAGCTTAGAATTCAAATTTGTGAAGTAGGTCTAACCCTCAATGTTTAAATTAGTATGATTCCTTGATTAGGATTTGGTTTTTGAACCTCTTTTGAGTTGTTTTGATGATCCCAACCTCAATCTAATCATTCCATTGATGAATTTGAGGATTTGGGTCAAAACCCTCATGAACCCTAGAAAACCCAAATTTAGAATATGGCAATTGATAATGAAATGGGATTAGATTCTATGTCCTGGATGATATTTGATAGTAACAAATCCAATTAGAATGCTCAAATTCATCAATGATGGTAGGATCAAGTATAAACATGGGTTTTAGATGTTATGTGAGAAATTGAGATGAAAACAATGAGATTATTGGAATGTGAGCATTTGATGAGTATATGATACTCATAAACATGAGTTGATACTAATAATTTGATTTGAATCCAAGAAGATGAAGGCTTGAGTGATCTATAGTTGAATTTATGGAATAATTAGCCATAAGGGCATTTTAGGAAATCTAGGGATAACTACATGTTAATTGACATCTAAGAGGTGAATGAAATTCATGGATATGAATTGATACTTTAGATATGGAATTAAAATATAAACATGAAGGAATGTTAGAAAATATATAGCTCCAATTATTGTTATGACCCAAGGGCAATTTTGGAACATGGAATGGAATTTAGGATTCCATGTTTAGATTGGGCATTTTCATTGAGATTAATGGTGGTTTTATATGCATGACAACTTTAATATGAGTGTTCAATAAATTAGGGAAAAAATCCTTATGAGTTTTGAATGTTCAACCGAACAATTGGCTACTTAACCCTTCCTATCGAATTTGAGAACCTGTGTGTTTTTAAAAAGGAGTTCAATGAGCACTTATGGATTAAGTGAAGTGTTTTTGAATGATAAAACACCTCCTAACCATGTGTGAGGAACTAAACAAATGGTACAAAGTGATTTGGAAAAGGGTCTTCAACAACTATGCAAAGTATAATGTTATTTTGAGAAAAATCGAGTTTTGTGTGTGTAGACATGAGAACACGGTCCGTGTAAATGCATGCTTTAATTGACACGACCCGCGTAAATCCATGATAGAGGTTTTCTTGTTTTCTTCATAACTTTTGTATACAGACTCGGATTTACGCATGGTTTTCGCCAACATTCTTATTTTTGCATGAGGAATAATTTGAAACAATAAAATTTAGTAATGGAAGCTATGAGGGGTATTTTGTTCATTTTAGTGAGTTATGTCCATATATGGTGTAGGTAGTGTTTGAAGAGGATTGATCTAGGGAAAGGAACTAGAAGAGCATTAGCTAATCTACGTGTGATTGAGGTGAGTATGTGTTGGCATTTTTCCCACTTTGGGGTACATGGCAAAATGATTTTATGATAACGAAATGCAATATTTGATATATGAATAATTTTGAAAACAAAGTGTTAAATGTTTTTGGAAATAATTATTTTGAAAGAACGCCTTGAAGGCAAGAATGTTTTTAAAGGAAAGAAAGTCTTAGAAAAACAAATGTTTTGTTAACGTGTTTTAAATGTTTTGAAATATAGATGCTTTGCTTTTTAAACGAGTATTTTGATACTAATGTATGAAATATGTAAATCATGGAAAGTAATGAAAAGAACGGAAAGAATGGAAAGAAACGCAACGTAATGAATAGAACGAAAAGAAATGGAAAGTAATGAAAAAAATAGAAAAAAATGTAAAGTAATGATTAGAATGGAAGAAATGGAAAGTAATAAAAAGAATATATTTCTCGAGCCATGATGTTCCCGTAACGGGATATAAAGGAATCTATCGGGGTGGTGCCTCCCCTTCGCAAGATAGATGTCCTAACGGAAATGATGCCTTGGTGGACTGATTTTGTTCTTCCCACCTTGATATAGACTTGGGGATATTGCTAGGCCCTAAGTATAAAAATGGTAACGGTTTAATACCGAAATTACCCTTAATGGAAAAATGGAAATGGAAAAGAAGCTAATGAAATGATAAGATAAGAAATGATGATTATGACATGACATGTATGAAATGATTTTTCCTTGAAAATTCTTGAAAATGTTTTGTGGTCTAAAACTATGTACACAAAGATGAAATGTTTTTAGTAAAAATGTGTTAAATGTTTTGGGTCACAAACCCACGTAGCTCACGAGACATTATTGTCTTACGTATCTCTTTTTAATGTCATGTATCTCAGTTTACCATTAAGGAGAGAGGATGACATATGGAAGTTAAAAGTCAAGTTATAGAGAATGGATGTAACATCCCGAGTCCAGGTATATCTTGTGAACCTTGATCTTTTGAGTTATTGTCTATTTTGGCCCTTATTATAAAAAGAGTGAAAAACGAGTACGCGAGGCGTGCCTGAGGTGTACGCTTAGCGTACTCGTCATCGTGCATGTGGCGCAGAGACCACCTAGTACGCTGGGCGTACTAGGCCCAGAGTGCAAAGCCTAATTTAGGGTGAGTCCCCTATATAATGGATATGATGGCCTCATTCCTAGCCACCACTCCCAGAGAGAAAACTCTAAGAGAGCCCTAACCTCGTTCTAGAGCTTGTGTGTGTATGTGTGTGTTTAAGCGTTGAGAGTTTTTGTGTGGTTTTGAAGAGAAGAGGAGGCCTTGAAAAAGAAGGAGTTGGAGTCCAAGCTTCTAGATCCGAGCAAATATGAGTAGGGAGCTTCTTGTTGAGGTATAAAGCTTTAGACTTTGCCTCTATTTTGTTATGAGCATCTTATTTGAGTATTTTAGGGTTTTGTCCCAGAAAGGTGGAGACTTGATGGGATCTTGAACTCTAGAGACTAGGACCAACCCCTTTTGAGCATATGAGTAGTGTAATGTCATAAAAATCCAATATTGGATGTTGAAATCACTCCATGCATGAGTTATGAGCTTCCTTGAGGCATAAGAGTGTATATTTTGAGGTTGGTGACCTTTTCAGTCATTGACTTTATGGGTTAGGATCTATTAGAGAGTGTGGATCTATGAGATGAGTCAAGGTCTTAACTGTTTAAGACCAAATGAGTGAGAATGAGGAAACTAGAGAGTACGCTGGGCGTAAATCCAGTACACACGGCGTACGGGTTGCGCATCCCCGATGCCGGCATGGCATCCGAGTACGCGCAGCGTAGAGATCGAGTACACACAACGTACTCCCTGCCTTTGACTTTCGTTGATTTTTAGGGTTTGGTCAAGTTGTGAACTATTGAGCCTATGGAGGGATAAAATGGTCTTTTACCCTTTTGTGAGTGTAGAAGGGTGAGTCTAGCTTCTTGAGGACCAATATTAATTAGGGATAATTATTATGTGATGGGCGGAGGCTAGACTGGTGGGTAGAGTTTGAGATTTCTGAGTGCGAGGTTTTCATTGCTTGCTTATGAGGTGAGTCTTCTCACTATACTTACTTTGAGTGGTAATTTATGTGTGACCAGTGGGTCTTATGTGTATGTGCTATGTATTGAGGTATCCTGTTATTTGTTCTGTGATATGCTTACTGTGTATTATATTGATTTGTTGAGTTGAGGGACCAGAGGGTCCACCTGAGTTGTGGGACTAGAGGGTCCCACTGAGACACATCGACCGGAGGGTCCTATAGAGTTTTAGCCTCGAGTGGAAAATGTGTTGTATGTGGTATTTTGGGGAACTCACTAAGCTTTATGCTTACCGTGTTATGTGTTATGTGTTTCAGGTAGTTCCGAGGATCGCGGCAAGGCGCCGACATGATTGTACACACTGGCGATAGATTGTTTTTATGATTCTGGGATTGTGTTTTCTTTTGTTGACATTTGAGACATATGTGATTTTGGGAATTATGAAATGAGATATTTTTTGTTTTAAAAATGAGAAAAATTGTTTGAAAATTTACGTCGTTACAATGGAGTGGAACTTGATAAGTTCCTTATTATTTTGTATTGATGTAATTCTTATTTTCTTGCTATGGATTTATTGATGCTTAATGGTAACACACCATATTTTAATTTATAGAGGTTTTGTGGGATCGGTTTTTGTTAAATGTGGGTTAATACCTGAATGTTTTTAAAACCATAGCATGAAAAAGGTTTTGAAAAATTTGGGGTGTTAGATAAACCTTTCGAAGACCTCTTATGGACATGTGCAACGAAAACACATGTACACCAGTTTAACAAAGGCATGGAAGAGCTAAAGAAACTGAACAATGATTGTTATGAGTGGCTTAAGATGATACCACCTCAGCACTGGTCTAGGTCAAATTTCACTGGGATAACATTTCATTCTAATACCATTCTTTATGTTTTCCTGGTTTATGTAGTTTGTGTTGGAATAGTGTCTAAGGCTGTAACTATATCCGGTTGTGCATGGTCCTTTTGGGTTGCCTTCACCATAGCAACTTGATAGGATGATTTAATAAGAGAGAGTAAATATTATTAATATATTATGAGAATAATATAATGAATAATATATTTGTTATTTGATTAATATAAGTCATAGAATTAATTAGAATTAATTTGGTGACTTAAAGAGATTAATTTAAATAAAGGGGTATAAACTGTCAATTGTTTGATAGTTAAGCTTTAGACTGTAAATCCATTAGGATATGGTTTGGACGGATTCTAAGAGCTTTAGGAAAGCTAAAATCGTCCATATGCTTATCTAGGAATGGATTTGGATAGCCTTAAGAGAAGATTATCCAATTAGGGTTTAGGTTGTAACCCTTAAGGAGTCTACAAGTATAAATAGACCCTATGGCTGATGGAATTCGACACTTGACCTAAAGTAAGGAACCTCTGGTCGAAATTCCTCCCCTCTCCTCTCTCCCAAATCATCCTCCTTGCTTTGGTGTTTGTAAGCCATTAGAGGAGTGACATTTGTGACTCTAGAAGCTCCAAGACCTCAAGATCAACAAGGAAATCAAAGGTATGATTCTAGATCTGTTTCAATGTTGTTATTTAACCTAATTAGTAATTAGAAGTCTTGGATTCAAAGCATGTTTATTAGAAAGCCTAGATCCAAGCATTAGGGTTTTGCATGCGCACATAGGAAAGTTCTTATGGCTAAAACCCATCAGTGGTATCAGAGCCTAGCTTGGTTTTCTGTAAATTGTTGCTTGATTAACTGAAACAAACCTGCAAAATTCGATTTTTGGTTTCTGAGTCATGGACTCGGCGAGTCTCAAAGTGGACTCGGCGAGTAGGCCTGACTCGGCGAGTCCCTTTGTGCACTCGGCGAGTCCAGGCGTCAGGAATGGCCAGATTCGGGATTTCTTTGTGTTTATCTTATCTTAACTTACCATAAACTAATTAGATCAATATTAATTCGTTTTTCTGATAAATATAACTATTATCTTGATCTAGTTAAAGGTAATTATCAACTAATTAAATATTTAATTTCCTTATATGATAATTAATTAATTATTTTGATTATTTTGGTAATTATCTTAAAAGGAAATCTTGAATAAATCAAATATAGATAATTAGGATATTAATTGTTAATTGGAATTATTTGTTATTTGATCCTCCATGTTTTAAATGTTTAAAACCTACCCTCATGTTTTGAAATTTACTTTTGTGATTAAAAGCTTTAATTTAGACAACTTAAATTTCAAGCCCTAGATTTTAAAAGTTTTAAAATACAACCCTATACTAATATGATATTACTAGAATAATGTATATATGTATAACTAAATGCTAGTCTTACCGTTAGTAGGCCTCATTCACGAAGCCGATCTATAAGGTGGGTATAAGGTTGCGGCCTATAAAATGGCGCTTAATGGGTGTACACTCGCACCCACCGCTTGCTTGATTGGTGGAGGGTCGTTAGCCGAACGGGTAGGATAGGGCAACCTCATCCTCTCATTAAAAGTATAATAAGAAATACAAAGTAACTACACATATTTTAAAATTTCCCAATCCTAGTTACTTTAGGAAAAGTGAATTGATGCAATCCCATGAAATTACACTTTGCACCTTGCTAAGATGTTAGTGGAGCGTGTGTGGTTTACCGGCACACTAATTGGTTCTAAGCGAAGGTGGCAAAGGGTGATTCGTTGTTTATCATAGTTCGATGGAGCGTGTGTGGTTTACCGGCACATCGAATAGGTGATTGTTACAATGAAGGCGCCATGTGAATTTGCATGGTAATTCACACCCGCTTTGTGATCCTCGGCATCCCAGTCACAAACAAGAGGGGCATATCGAGATTTAAACATGCCATTGAATAGTTTCAATGAATCTCATCCGAACCTAGGAATTCTCAAAAACACTTAGGACTAATAGTTTAAGTTTTGTGATGGAGAATTAGTGAATCGTCATTCACTTACCTTCAATTTATTTGCATGTTAGATTACGGCATCCCTTTTCTAGTATGTAAATGTTATTGTTGGATCCTAGCCCTAATTTTCTTATTGGGTGATAATTAGGGATTCTTATTCTAATCTATCTTTGTCCTTTTCTAATTGTAGATGTCGAACGCAAACAACGCTGCTGCTAGTTCTTTCACATTGATGAGCCTTTGCCAAAAGGTCACCTTCGATGGAACGAACTTTAGCGAATGGATAAGATACATTCGCACCATTGCTCGCTATGAGGACAAAGAGTATGTCCTTGATGAGAAGCTCGAGAAAATCAACACCGAAATCGCTACTCCAGCCGAAATCACCGCCTTTGAAACTCATGAGCGAGATGCAACGAAGGTACATTGCATCATGATCGCCACCATGAACTCCGAATTCCAAAAGTCCTACGAGGACATGTACCCGTACGAGATGCACCAAGACTTATTGGAGAGGTACCACCAAAACGCGAGACAAGAGAGGTACGGGATTTTCACTAACATGATTTCCGCGAAGATGGGTCATGGAGAATCTCTTACCGTGCACTTGCAAAAGATGCAAAGGTATGTCGACCGCCTTCGCAAGTTAAATGTTGACTTCGGTGAGGATTTGGCGATCGACATGGTGCTTCACTCTTTGCCTCCGATGTACAATCAATTTAGGATGACCTACCACATGAACAAAGAAGAGGTCACCCTAAGCAAGCTCCAAGGTCTCTTGAGGGTTGCTGAGAGCAACTTCAAAGACAAGTCTGTTGCACCTACTCCCAATCCGCCCGCTGCTCCTGTCTTGGCTATTGGACAAGGGAAGGGAAAGAAGAGGAAAGCTTCATCGAAGAACTATCGCAAGGTGAAAGCCCGAGATGGTGCCTCTTCTAGTGGGACCAAAGTTGATCCCGCCAAGCCCTGCTCTAACCCGAAGGAGGCAGAGTGCCACCACTGCCACAAGATAGGACATTGGAAGAGAAGCTGCCCGGATTACCTGCAAGCAATCAAAGAAGGAAAGATCAAGCCATCTTTCGCAGGTATATATACAATCAAATCTAACGATTCTAATCATGCTATTTCTTGGGTTCTTGATACCGGTTGTGGTTATCACATTTTTTCTAATGTGCAGGGACTAAGAAGAAGTAAGGATGTGGAGCAAGGAAGGATCAATCTAATCATGGGGAACAGAAGATCGTCGCCTGTGACCAAGATTGGAGTGTATTCCTTAGTGCTTAGGAATAGTTTAGTTTTAGATTTGAACAATTGTTGCTATTCGCCAGAAATGGCAAGAAACATCATTTCATTTCATGGTTTATATAGACAAGGATTTAGATTTTCTTTTAATAATGAGAATGGTTCTATTTTGGCTTATCTAAATGGTGTCTTTTACTTTGAAGCTATACCATGTAATGGAATATATGAAACCGTTATGATTGTTGATAACTTAGGAAATGATGTTTTGAATATTGATTCTTCCACTAGTATGGATAAAGCATCCTTGTGGCATTGTCGTCTTGGACATGTCAACAAGAAACGCATAGCCCAACTCCAAAAGGATGGAGTGTTGGAGTCATTCGACCTTAGGGAAGATGACACATGCGAGTCTTGTTTGCTTGGAAAGATGACTAAGTCGCCCTTCACGAGTACTTGTGAAAGGGGCGAGGGTCTATTGGACCTAATACATACCGATGTATGTGGACCGTTTAGATCAACCACGAAGGATGGAAACCGCTTCTATGTGACTTTTACCGATGACTATAGTAGATATGGGTATATCTACTTAATCAAGCAAAAGTCAGACACCTTTGAAAAAGTTCAAAGAGTTCAAGAATGAAGTGGAGAATCAATTGGGCAGGAAAATCAAGATGCTTCGATCTGATCGAGGAGGAGAGTACCTAAGTCTTGAATTCCACGATTATCTCAAGGAGTGTGGAATAGTTTCGCAATTGACGCCTCCTAGGACACCGCAGTTGAATGGTGTGGCAGAAAGGCGTAATCGAACCTTATTGGATATGGTTCGCTCAATGATGAGTCGTGCTTCACTACCTATCTCTTTTTGGGGGTATGCCTTAGAGACTGCCGCCCATATCCTTAACCGAGTCCCTACTAAGAAGGTTGCCAAAACACCTCACGAGATGTGGACAGGGAAAGCTCCCTCGTTGGCACATATCAAGGTTTGGGGTTGCGAGGCTTTCGTAAGACGAGATACTCACGACAAGCTTGAACCTCGAAGTGAGCGATGTATTTTCATCGGCTACCCGCAGACATCCTTTGGATATCTCTTCTATAGACCGAAGGACAATGTTGTCTTCGTTGCGAGGAGAGGAGTTTTCCGAGAGCGAGAACTCATAAGCCAAGGAGACAGTGGGAGGCAAATCGAACTTGAAGAGATTCAAGAATCGATAGATGAAGGAACCTCTACTGCTGGCACTCAACCCGAGGAGGAAACTCCGGTTGAACCAATTGACGAATCCTTACCTCTTAGACGTTCCGATAGAATTAGAGTTCATCCCCAGTTTTATGGCTTTCATATTACTACCGAAGGGGACACGTATATTAGTGATGGTACACTAGTAAATCTTGATGAACCTAATAGCTATAAGGAAGCCATGGCAGGCCCGGAGTCTGTAAAATGGAAAGAGGCAATGGATAGCGAGATCCAATCCATGTATGATAACCAAGTTTGGAATTTGGTTGATTACGTGCCCGGACGTAAGACCGTTGGGTGCAAATGGATCTTCAAGAAGAAGACCGACGTGGATGGGAACGTACACACATATAAAGCGCGATTGGTCGCGAAGGGCTTTACTCAAACTCCCGGAGTTGACTATGATGAGACCTTCTCACCAGTTGCGAAGATTAAATCTATTAGAGTGATGTTAGCAATTTCCGCATTTCATGATTATGAGATTTGGCAAATGGATGTCAAGACCGCTTTCCTTAACGGAAAGTTGGCTGAGGATGTTTACATGGCTCAGCCAGAGGGGTTTGTGGATCCGAAGCATCCGGATAGAGTGTGTAAGCTTGAGAAGTCCATTTATGGACTTAAGCAAGCATCTCGCAGATGGAATCTTTGTTTCGATGAGAAAGTCAAAGAGTTTGGATTTGTACGAAGCGAAGACGAATCTTGTGTATATGTCAAAGCCAGTGGGAGTATAGTAAGCTTCCTCGTTCTATATGTCGATGACATATTACTCATAGGAAACGACATCCCGACTCTGCAGGAGGTAAAGTCCTGGCTCGGGAATTGCTTCGTTATGAAGGACCTCGGAGAGGCTTCTTACATTTTGGGAATAAGGATAGTAAGAGAAAGAAGTAAGAGACTAATTGGACTTAGTCAGAATACTTACTTAGAGAAGGTACTAAAACGTTTTAGTATGGAAAACTCAAAGAAGGGAGAACTACCGATACAAAGTAATGCCAAGTTGAGTAAGACTCAAAGTTCGAGTACCGAAGCTGAGATAGCAGAAATGAGCCGAGTACCATATGCTTCCGCAGTTGGCTCAATCATGTACGCTATGACTTGTACTCGCCCTGATGTAGCCTTCGCTTTGAGCATGGTTAGCAGATATCAAGGGAATCCTGGCAAAGCCCATTGGATCGCGGTGAAGAATATCCTTAAGTACCTTCGGAGGACGAAGGAATGGTTCTTAGTCCTCGGAGGAAGTGATGACTTGAAGGTGCGAGGGTATAGTGACGCCAGTTTTCAAACCGACAGGGACAACTACCGTTCGCAGTCGGGCTGGGTCTTTACCCTAAATGGAGGAGCAGTGACATGGAAAAGTTCCAAGCAAGAAACCGTAGCTGATTCAACGTGCGAATCAGATTACATTGCAGCGAGCGAAGCGTCGAAGGAGGCAATATGGCTAAAGAACTTCATCGGTGATCTTGGAGTCGTACCTGCCATAAAGGAGCCAATGGAGATTTTCTGTGATAACGAAGGTGCGGTTGCCTTAACCAAGGAACCGAGGGATCATGGTAGATCAAGACATATCGACAGAAAGTATCACTTTATTAGACATCGTGTAGAAGAAGGACAACTTGTAGTTAAGAGGATATCATCAGAAGATAACCCAGCAGATCCGCTTACGAAGGGACTGAGTAGGGTTAAGCACTTGCAGCATGCTAGGAGTATTGGGCTGAAGGATGATATTAGCATAGATTAGATAGTATTAGAAACGTGTAATAGATAAATGTAATTGACATTTTGATGATTAAATAAAGAAGTTTTATTTATGAGTAATGTTACTATCTTATGTTAATTGTTTAGCTATTGTTTCACTTTGCATGTTTTGACTTCCAGAATAATTGAGGTTATTAGGAATAATCGAATTATTCAAATGGTCCACAATCGTTCATATGTTGGAAGTAGATATGAAAGAAGATTGTCATGAATTGGTGTGTAGAATGTCTAAATGGTGTTAGACATAGCAAAGGATTGCTGCAACGTTCATGAGTGCTTATGAACTAGTTTTGAGCATTGGAATAAACCCGCGCTTGCTGGAATCACCTTATGGAATAAGATATAAAAGGTGATCGCAAGACGATAATATCATATAGTCTTAAAACCTAGATATATGGTTTATTATTTGTTAATTGATTGTACATTGATAATACGAAAACGCATCAGTAACTTGATGTTATAAAACGTATTGTTGTGTATAGTTGGTAAATGAATAAGTAAATGCATATAAGTCGAAGTTTATCTGTAACTTTTATCTAAGAAGGTAAAAGCGATATCTCGGCCGCTCGATGATTTGATTTGACTTATGTGCCGGGGCCGGTCAGAACTGAATTGATGTGTTCGATTAAGTTCTATGTCAAATAAATCAGAGATCGAGAAACCTAAATGCTTGACTAACCATTCCATAGGATTGTCAGCATGATATCTGACAGAGGACTGTACGTTCCCTTATCTTAAGGACAAGATTGATTAGATCAGAGTTGACAGCGTCTTTGAGAGCTACGATTGCAAACCGAATTGTACTTGTATAGTTACTAGACTTATCCAAGTGGGAGACTGTTGGAATAGTGTCTAAGGCTGTAACTATATCCGGTTGTGCATGGTCCTTTTGGGTTGCCTTCACCATAGCAACTTGATAGGATGATTTAATAAGAGAGAGTAAATATTATTAATATATTATGGGAATAATATAATGAATAATATATTTGTTATTTGATTAATATAAGTCATAGAATTAATTAGAATTAATTTGGTGACTTAAAGATATTAATTAAATAAAGGGGTATAAACTGTCAGTTGTTTGATAGTTAAGCTTTAGACTGTAAATCCATTAGGATATGGTTTGGACGGATTCTAAGAGCTTTAGGAAAGCTAAAATCGTCCATATGCTTATCTAGGAATGGATTTGGATAGCCTTAAGAGAAGATTATCCAATTAGGGTTTAGGTTGTAACCCTTAAGGAGTCTACAAGTATAAATAGACCCTATGGTTGATGGAATTCGATACTTGACCTAAAGTAAGGAACCTCTGGTCGAAATTCCTCCCCTCTCCTCTCTCCCAAATCATCCTCCTTGCTTTGGTGTTTGTAAGCCATTAGAGGAGTGACATTTGTGACTCTAGAAGCTCCAAGACCTCAAGATCAACAAGGAAATCAAAGGTATGATTCTAGATCTGTTTCAATGTTGTTATTTAACCTAATTAGTAATTAGAAGTCTTGGATTCAAAGCATGTTTATTAGAAAGCCTAGATCCAAGCATTAGGGTTTTGCATGCGCACATAGGAAAGTTCTTATGGCTAAAACCCATCAGTTTGTTAGTATTGAATTTAAGTGATGTGATTGGACAGGGAGAGCACATTCTGATGTGTTTCTTAATAACTTGTGTGAAACATTCAATGGAAAACTGAATGATGGCCGTGATAAAGAAATTATTACGTACCTAGAGTTCATTAGGGAATATCTAATGAAGAAGATTGTGAATGCAGAAAAGGTCATTGGAAAATCTATTGGTCCTTTGAATGTACAACTATGCAGACTTTGGAAAATATAAAAAAGGCAAAAGATTATAGATATGTTTTTTGTGGAAATGGTAAGTATCATGTAAGTGGCCCTTGGATGGACCAATTCACGATGGATGTGGTTCAACAAACATGATCGTGCATGAAATGGGAACTCACTGGGATGCCATGCAAACATGTTATTGCTACTATATGGGAGATGAGGAAGAATAGTAGGGATGTGGGAATACCAGAAACTTGGGCCCATGAGGTATATTGGCTAAAAACTTGGAAACAAATGTACTCATTCAAAATTGATCCCATTAATGGGAGAAGCATGTGGGAAAACTCTATGTGTCCAACAACTTAGATTCCTCGCAAACACCATGTCACAATAGGTAGACCAAAGAAAAAACGCATAAAATCAGCTTATGAAATTGATGGCATGGTGAAGTGTAATAGTGCATCAAGAGTCCTTAAGTCGGTCACTTGTTCAAAGTGCAACAACAATGGTCATAACGCAAGGAGTTGTGAAGGATAAAGATCTAGTGGTCCTGGTGGTTCTGGTAAGGAAAAAGGAATAGCTGGTTGAGGGAAAGGGACTTGATCCATTAGTCAAAGTATGTTGGTTAATCGGTTCTTTTGGTTAAACTGTGTCCTTATCGTTAATACTTTTGGGTAAATTGTGTTTCTTTTGGTTAATCATTTTGGTGATGTATGAAACTATGTTATGGAAACTAAATTATCCTTTATTAAATCCCACTTATGTTATTGATTTTTTAGCATATGTTATTGGTTGTTTATGTCAATTGGTAGTGTTTAATTTTACCATATACTTGACACCAATATATTATCAACTATTAGTGTTTAATTTTGTGTAACATCCCAACTCCCAGGTATAATGTAACATTCGGAATTTCAGGTATTATATTTATTCATTTTATTTTGAGTTTTGTGGAAGAACTCGGCGAGTTGGTGCGAAGACTCGCCGAGTAGAGACACGATTTCTCACCCGGATTAATGACCGGACTCGACGAGTCACATTGATGGACTCGGCGAGTCTGCGCTGTTTAATGAAACCCTAATTTCTCGGGTTTGGGGCCTATTTAAAGGGCCTTATGGCCGTCATTTGTGCTCACCAGTCCCCAGAGCGAAACCCTAGTGAGCTTGAGCGTTTGGAGTGAGAGAATGAGCCATTGTTGACCTTGGAGGTGTTATCTAGCAAGGGAAAGGAAGCTATAGCCAAGGGGAAACAAGAGGATCAACTTCCTGAAGATCTGAGGTCCAGAACATCACGTTTGAGGTACTATTTTCGAACCATTTTCTGTTATGGTGATGTTCATGTTGATTTAGGGCTTATTGAGCCCTTTTGTGGCTAGATCTAGTGCTTCCTTGGTCCCTTAAGCGAGTTAGGTTCTGGATCTGGACCCTTGGAGGTCCAGAGTGTCTCTTTGTCCAAGCTTTTTATGAATCCATGGAGGTTTTGGTTTGGGGTCTTTGTGCTTGAGGTCAAAACACCATTTATGAGTCATTATGTGTGTTATGAGCGCCAAGACATGAACTTTACATGATGAATAAGCTTGGAAGGACTAGATCTATGAGTTAGTGAAGCAGATCTGACCTCAGAAGGTTGTTTGGGGTTGTGCATGGAATGCACTCGCCGAGTCCATTTCCAGACTCGACGAGTTGGTGCGGCTTGTTCAGTGATTTCGAACCAGGGTTTGAGTAACCGAGTCGGGTGAGTGACTCGGTGAGTCGGAAGGGACTCAGAGGAATTGGGTCCCCGTAGAGACTCGGCGAGTCCACGCCAGACTCGGCGAGTTGAGTTGACCGTTGACCATTGACCAGAGTTGACCAGTGTTGACTTGATAGGGTTAGTCAACCTTAGTTGAGAAAGTGTTAATTAGAGATGTATTGTGTTATAGGAGGACTATAGCTCGGGAGATCGAGCACTAGTGATTTCGGGGATTTGCGAGTTATCGAGATACGCGAGGTGAGTCTTCTCACTATACTTTACCTTGAATAGGTAACTAGAGTTATGTGATACAGTGCTTGTATGCTATTTATGTGTTATGTGTTGCACTGCATTATTCTGTGTGATTTATGCTGTGCATGTTTACAGAGTTAGAACCTGAGGGTTCACAGAGTTTGGGTGCACGGACCCACAGAGTTATAGCCTCGAGTGGCTAATATGTGCTATGTGTGGTATTTTGGGGAACTCAATAAGCTTTGTGCTTATAGTGTTTGGTGTTATTTGTTTCAGGTACTAGTGAGGATCGAAGGAAGGCGTCGGCCTGATCAGTACACACACGGGATTTTTATGTTATGAGATCTTGGGATTTTTATATGTTATGGATTTGAGTTTCAAACACTGATGTTTTTATGAATACTAAATGAATTATGTTTTTATAAAATGCGAAAAATCATTTTGAAATTTACGGTGTTACATATAATATTTATATTTTTTGGGTTTACTGAGTGACTCGACGAGTGGTGTGCCCAACTCGTCGAGTAAAGTCGAATTGGCCACGTGGGTTTAATAACCAACTCGATGAGTCAGAGAGCTGACTCACCGAGTTGGCACTGTGTGAGGAAACTATAAATCCATGAGTTTGTGATCTATTTAAGGGGCCTTAATCCCTCATTCTGCCTCAACACTCACCTTACACCCTTGAGAGAAACCCTAATCGTCCACTTGAGCTAGAGAGTAAGAGAGGAGCTAATCTTGTGGTTATTAGTGCACTTTTGAAGGAGAAGAGGAGAGTATCAAAGCTTGGATCAAGAAGAGGCTTTGGATCTAGAGGTTCATCAGAGTTTTGATTCAGTTGGAGGTAAAAAGATGTTAACTTGAGCATTTCCTTATGAGATCTTGGTTTAGGGAGTTTCTAGGGTTTTCTCCCATCCCTTTTGTGTCATTTGAGTCCTTTGAGCATGATTTGAGGTTGAAACCTTAGATATGGAGTGTATGAGGTCTTGTGAGTCGAAAGACCCGAACTTTATTGAACTAGAGATAAGATCTTGTGTATCTAACCCTTATTGGAGCTTGAATTGGCATTATGGAGCAAATATGTCATGCATGAACGTAAAGATCGAAGCTTTATGTCATAATCGAGCCTTAGGAAGTCAGATCTGGAGTATGGGGCATGGGTTCTGCCTTAAAACGTCTGAATGAGAATTTGACTTGAGGGACTCGACGAGTTAATGAACTAACTCGACGAGTCGGCTAGGGTTTTCCCCGATGAGTCTGTATATGGGTAACTCGACAAGTTGATGAGACAACTCAATGAGTTAAGTTGGGTTTTCATGATGTTTAAAGTAACAAAGGGGACTCGGCAAGTCATATTGATGCCATTGACGAGTCGGGTTAACATAAACTGTTGACTCGAGTGTTGACTTCTGTTGACTTTAGGTTTTGGTCAAGACATGGATTATGGGGACCATGTAGGGGTAAAATGGTCTTTTAACCATTCCAAGAGTTAGAGAGAGAGAGAGAGAGATAGAGAATAACCTTTGGTTTATTAGAGTTGTGAATAAAGTATTAATTAGAGATAATTGTCCTATGTGTTAAGCGGAGGCTAATTCAGAGATTTGTGTACGAGATTATTTGTTTGCTTACTACGAGGTAAGTCTTCTCACTATACTTACCTAGAGTGGTAACATTTGTGTGACCGGAGGGTCTTATGTGCTTATATTGAGTATTGTGATATCCTGCATTATGTCTTTGTGATTTATGCTATGTATTATTCTGAGCTTACTGAGTTAGGACCAGAGGGTCCATCCGAGTTGTGGGACCGGAGGGTTCCACTGAGACACTTTGACCGGAGGGTCTTATCTGAGTATAGCCATGAGAGGCTAATGAGCTATGTGTGGTATTTTGGGGAACTCACTAAGCTTCGTGCTTACCGTGTTATGTGATATGTGTTTCAGGTACTTTTCAGGATATCGGGAAGGCGTCGACTCGATTATACACACCGATTTCGAGATCATGTGGATTCTGGGATAGTGATAATTTTTATGTGGAGTTGTGTTGACACTTGAACAATTATGTTTTTGAGAAATATATTATGAGTTTTTATGTGTTTTAAAAATGAAAATTTTGTTTGAAAATTTACGGTGTTACATTTTGTTACCAAATTCACCATAATTTTTTGACCAAATATTAGCAATATATTACCAAAATATTATCAAATTCACAAACACTTAATCAAAATACATTCCAAAAACACTTCAAATTCACAGACAACAACCAACTACATGGATCATTAGAAACACTTCAAAGTCAAATTAAATTCCAGAAAGACATAAACATCCTACATAGCATACTAGTTGAATCTTCTGAAACACTACAACTTGTAAATAATTATTCCAATGAACACCCAACTTAAAACATGATCATCTTCAGTAGCCGATTCTCAGCTTCAACGTTGTTCTTAGCCTTCAACAACCCTAGAATTACCTTAGTACATCGTCTACGTCCTTCATCATTAACCCATCTAATAAACTTACATTTGGGTCCCTGTAAAGTTCAAATCCAACCAACTTACGATCACCGTCACACAAAAGCTTGAGTTAGAAAGAATCAAAACGACCTTACCTTCTTTGTGTATCCATAAAACTTTCTTCCGGGGTAGTCTTTAGTCCACAAAGTTAGTATAACACTTGGTTGCCCATAATTACATTTCACCATTGCTGATTTTTTACTTGTATGAAAGAGATTAAAGAAAGGGGAGATGAACTGAGAGAACAAATGTAGATAAAGAAAATGTGATGCTTCTAATGACTGATCTAGGGTTTTTGAAGGGGATGAATAAGTAAAAGGACGAAAATACCCCCAACGTGCAAGGCATGTGGGGGTTTTAACTCCAAAATCAAACGACATGTTAGATTAGGGACCAGGTGTGTAATAAATCAAACAATTAAGGTTTGGCAAGGTTAGAAAATGGAGTTAGGGACTAGGAACGTAACAAACACCAAACCATAGGGACCATTCGTGTAATTTGTTCTAAAATTTAGGTGAGTATTTAATTCCAAAAACTGTTAAAACGGCACCCACTTTGAAAAAAAAAACCAAATTTTAGTTTTCTATTTCAAGAAACATTCAGTTACAGAAACTTCTGAGTTTGAAGATTTCCATCCCGTGAATCTTTGAAAAGTTCCTATGTCAAGAAAACCACTGTTCAAAGAACCCCCAAAGCCTCTGGGATCGTTCCGTTATTTTTCTCATATCGATGACGGAGGAGACGAATGGACTCCGGCGACCACCGCTGTCGTCTTCGGCGGAACCAACGCCGGCCGAGTACACAGGGAAAAGAGGGCCACCATTTCTCGAATTCATTGCAATCATGATGTGGCTTGGCACTCTTCATTTTCTCGCTTTTCTCGTCGTGGCTTCCTTCGTATTGCTTCCTCTTTCCAATTTCCTCATGTTAATCACCTCTCCCTTTTCCTTTTCCTGTAATCGTGTCTCCATCAATCATGGGTTTAGGTTTTAGCCACAATCTCATTCAATTTCCATCTTTTCTTCTGTAATTTTTAATTTTCAGGGTAATTGCAATGCTTCTGGTGCTTACATTCATCCCCATTAACGACAACTGTAAATGGGGCTTAGCCTTAGCCAGGTTGATTATTTCCCTTTCTCCCAATTCGTATTCCATTGACATAAAAAACCAAAACCCCATTACTATCATCTACTCAAAGTCGATGTAATTCACATTTCCCATCAATTTCAGGTTCATATTCAAGCATGTTGGTGGTTATTTTCCCGCCACTATATACGTCGAGGATATCAAAGCTTTCGATCCTGATAGGGCTTATGGTAAAAATGCTTTCTTTTTTTCAATCTCGGGTTTTAATCAACAAGAATCGATCTAAAATTAAGATAATTGTCCTTTGTTATTTGTTAATACAGTTTTTGGGTTTGAGCCACATTCAGTTTGGCCTATGGGAGCTGGAATACTAGCAAATCTTACTTCTTTCATGCCTATTAAAAAAGTCAAGATCCTTGCAAGTAGTGCTGTAAGACTTTTTTTACCCTTGATGCTTTTAAAGTTTGAAGTTTGTATGCTTTAAATATTCATATTATTATGAAGTTATGATATAAACGAATCAGGTGTTTCGTACCCCTTTGATAAGACATTTATGGACATGGCTGAAAGTGTCATCAGTAACAAAGAAAAACTTCATCTCTCTTTTGAAAAATGGGTGTAGTTGCATAGTGATCCCAGGTGGAGTACAAGAGACATTTTTTATGAAGCATGATTATGAGGTTTGCACTTTGCATACCCCCTTTTGTTATTTAAATGCTCATAAGATGAACAAAAACAAAGAGGATTGAATAGATTAATTAAGTCTAAGTTATTTATTAATAAATAATAAAAAATAGGTTGCGTTTCTAAAGACAAGGAAAGGATTCATACGCCTTGCAATGGAAAACGATGCTCCTGTGGTTCCTGTTTTTGCCTTTGGCCAGGTATTTATTTACATGTCTTAATTGATTCAGACATATTGTCAACTTTTCATTCTCAAAATTAAAACATGTCTTGATTGATTCAGTCGTATGTTTACAAGTGGGCAAAGCCACAAGGGAAATTTTTCTTAAAACTCTCTCGAGCCATTAAGTTCACGCCTATGATCTTCTGGGGGGCATTCTGGTAATTATCAACCCAATCCATCATTTCATCATCATCATCATCATCATCATCATCATCATCATCATCATCACTCAACACTTTTTATTTTTTTGGAGGTCTTTTGTACCCTTTCGGAGACCAATGCTTATGGTGATTGGAAAACCAATCCATTTCAAGAAAAATACTACACCCTCCATGGAAGAGGTATTCAATTCAAGTTATTAAAAAATATATATCATCAACCCTCTGTAATTTCATTGATTAAAATCTTTTTCTAATTTTGGTTTTTATAAAATTTGTAGGTTTCGGTCGTACATGGTCAGTTTTTGGAAGCACTTCAAAGTCTATTCGATAGGCATAAAGAACGAGCTGGTTATCCTAATCTTGAGCTACAAATAATATGATCTAATGCATCATCATCAAAAAAGAAAAAAAAATTATTAGTCAGAAATTATTTGATTATTCTAAAGAGTAAAAGACATTCAATATTTTTATTTATTTGTGTTATTGTTACCTTGAGTAAGTAACTTTAAGTAGCATGGGTTTGGTTTGTAATTTGTAAATAATAATTTAGTTTATGCAATTTTGTTATTTAGACTTACAATGTCCAAAATTCCAAATGGGCTTGAATGTATTTGATTAAAAAAAGAAGGGCCCTATTTGCATTTACTTGTGTGGACTTAAATGCTATGGATCTGGTCGCAAGAGGGGTCGAACGTGCTTTTAATGTAAGTGGAGGGTTCAATATGTAAATATCTTTGCAAAGTTTCTGTGCAAGATCACCACTCGCCACGCGTCTATTAGCGGCGGGAAGGAGCCAGGAATAAATGCACTTGACCAGTTGTTCACTGCCATTACTCTTGATTTGAGATAACAAATTTAACACACAAGAGAAAATAATTTCGTTCGATTGATTTTGGGGGTTTCAAGGTCTTGGAAGCTCGATTTCGACAGGTAATTCTTTAATTCAATTGTTATGATTGTAGGGTTTGAATGTGGTCGGAGAAAGGGTAGTTTGGTCATAAAAATCTGTTTTTCCGGTGGTTGTCTCACCACATTCTACCACCCCTCCGCCTCCAGTGAGCCCTAATTATGGCTCTACATGGCGATGGTGGCCATTGTCGGCCAACGATTGGTGGAGGTGGATGTGCTCTCTTATATGGTTGCAACCGGGTTTTGGGTCTTCCGACCTAAAATTATATTATTTCTGAATCTCTCTAAAATTATAGGATAAGATTTTTGAAAAGTGTTATGTTAACATACATGTGGCTTGGATTTGGTTCAAAATTCATATAAGTTTTTATTTATTTATTGACATGTGTCCAAAAAATAAAATTGATAATGTAGCTTTTTAAGGAGTGTTTGGGATTGTGGTTGTAAGGAGCTCCAACTTGTTTAAATAAAATGAAAAGACCTTATTGACTTCAATTATAAGGAATTCTAACTTATTTAAAAACAACTTATAATTTTTCTAAACAAATCTAACATATTGATCTTGTTTAAATTAATTCTATATGATAAATATAATTATTTGTACTATGATTGTTGTTGTACCTTAATTAATCCTATGCTAAATTTAATTATTTGTAATATGATTGTGGTTGTTTTGGTACATGTCTTATATTTGTTTTCTATTACTTTTCATATATCAAGGATTCAAGTCTACACATATATAAACAAAATAGTAGAATTTCTAAAATTCATTTGAACCGATGTTAAAGTCTGAGGAATATATAAATATGTGGCAGTTGTTAGGAATAGAGGTAAGAAGCCAAATATTGGTAGCTGCTTCACAAATCGTATGTTCATTTTCCGTGTTGATATTTCTCCTTTGTAATGCCAAGGTTACGCAAGGGTGGTTTAACAATTTTGGGGGCTTTAAACAAACCAAAAATACGAGGGTTTTTGGTCTTTACTATATTTAACGTTATAAATTCCCCTTCTATAGCGAGACTTGGGACTGATAATAATAAATTAAAATGTTTATAAATGGCATAGTTAAGTTTTTCATTATGTATATGTTAATCACCAAGACAACTACAAATGAAAAAAAATGATGCCTATGTGACTATTAGTAACAAACTAATTAAGATTTGAGACATTAATATTGGGTTAGGTTTGAAGAATATGGAGTCCTTTAGAGTTGGAGACTCTGAGCTTAGCTTTTGTTACAAGATGACCCTTCTCCTTTATATTTATCTATTTATAAAAAGTTACCAATATAACTATTTGTCAAAATATTATTCTAAAGGATAAAAAATAGGTTGTTATATGTAAAAATAAACGATAATTCAATAATATATAAGGATACGTTTTTTAGTCATTTTACATATATAGCTGAAAAAACAAATAAAAAACAACTTATTAATTTATTCATTTTGTTACCATAAACTTCAATTTTTTTTTTCAAAAAACTATATGTTCTTAGTGCATAACTGAATATACACTTTTGAAAAAAAAAACCATTAGTTTTCTTAAAAAAAAAATCCCAGACACTCCCAAGTATATCATCACTTTCTTTATATAATATTATATTACAGATTTATAGTAATTAAGTAGAGTTTTTAAGACACGATCCCCAAAATAGTCAATATTGTGCGGATGATTTCAATAAAATAAGTATCGTATTACTTTATAACGAGTCTATGTGAAGTTATTGCAACATATCCCCCATCACAAGAAAAACTTTTTTTTTTTTAAATCGCATTATTATAAAATGGTTTGTATTATTGTTAAATTGTTCATGCCATTGCAAATATGTTCATATCATTACGAATTATCATACTATTACAAAATATATAAATTCTTCATCGAATTTATTTCTTCGTTGTCAAGTTTTCTTTATGGAACAATTTCTAATGGAATCGTTGCAAAACAAGTGATTATTTTTTTAAAAAGTAAATATATATATATATATATATATATATATATATATATATATATATATATATATATATATATATATATTGATAAATTTACATCATAATAATAGTTGAATATTTTATTTAATTTTGAAGTTTCATTTTTAAATTTGATTCTAAAAATAGTTTGATATAGGAAAAAATTAAATAAAATATTCAACTATTATTATGATGGGCAGTGGCTATCCTATCATCATCTATATGTTTTTGCAACATAAATGTAGTATAAGATTTGTTAAGTTAACCTAAATCTGAAATATCTAGTTTGCAGCATGAACATGGGTTCTCAGTTTCCTTGAAGTTCACAATATCTATCTTATCTCAAAATTAAAATAAAAATAGAAAACAAGAATAGAATAAGATATTAAAGAGTTGAAACTTTAGGTACCATTAGGATCTACACTCATAAACTAGAAGGACTAAACATGCAAATGTTTCAAAATCATCCTTTTGTTTTAGTTGCTTCATATTGTTTTCGCTTGCTTCATAGTTTATATTATAACCACGTTTACAACTCCCAAAGCTTTCGGGACTGTTCACCCGCCATTTTCCCCATGTCCAATATGGAGGAGAGGAACGGAATCCTGAAACCACCGCCGCCGTCGGCGGCGCCGGCGGAGTTCACAGCAAAAATGGTGTCACCACTTCATACATTCTTTGCAATGATAATATGGCTGGGATCTGTTCATCTTATCGTTTTTCTCAACGTTGCTTCCTTCTTATTGCTCCCTCTTCATAAATACTTCATGTAAGTTTTGTCTAATCTGTTTAAAAGATAATTTAGTTTGATTTTCATCTTGATTTTGTAATTTTTTTTTCTTTTTCAGGGTATTGGGAATACTTGTGGTGCTTATGTTCATACCTATTGATGAGAACAGTAAATGGGGCATATCTGTAGCCAGGTATTGATTTTGCAAGTTCGATGTAGTAATTTTTGAATCAAAATCGAGTTAAAAGTGCTTTAGATAAAAAGTTGCTGCGTTCACTTTTTTACATGTTAAAATAGAATAAAATTTCTTAAAAATTATCTAGATCTGAGAACACTCTTTGATAACTTATTTTCTTAATGATAAATGATAACTAAGATTGGATATAAAATGAAAAATGAAGAACTTATAAGTTTCTTAAACTAGAAGTGTGTGTTGATTAATCTATTGTGTTCATAGCATTTTGTCAAGGCGATAATTAATAGATAAAGTTGGTTTGTGAAGGTATTTTAGTATGTTTCTCTTTGTTCAGATTACTAAAAAAAAGCTTTTCATTATCAATGCTACATATATATGTTTTGGAATTTGAATGTATTTTAGTATGTTCATGTAGTCTTTTCACCCCCAAAAGGGGTAGCTTTGTATCCTTTTTATAGATCCGCTAAAAATGATTTGTTAATTGGTATATATTCTATCAAGTGGATTCTTTTTATGAGAAAGGAATTTTTTACATCATTACAAAGTTTCTCTTTTTAAGATGTGATAGTGGTATACCACTTGCTCTTGATAGAAAGTAAGGGGTTGTATAAAGAAGGGTTTTATTTATTTATTTTACCGAATGAAAGAGTTTAAATATGTAAAATAACATTTTACCCTTCTATCTCAAAGTAATATTGAATAATAATTGACTGTTTATTTTTTGAGAACGTCACAAGTTTGAGATTGTAAATGACTATATATGATGAAAAATTAAACAATTGTTTGTTGACAACAACATTGTGCTTTCATTTTTAATTTTTTTTTTTTTAATTTATAATCTTAACCAAAATCATCCACAATGGGATATGCCCAAACTCAAAAGATTAATTGGATGTAAAGAGCTTATAACAAAAAATAAATAATTGAAATGTTATGCTAGTTACATAATATAATTTCGTCATTTCGATATGAACGACATTAAATAATTTTTTAAGATTTTTTTCAGTGGTTACATGATATTTTTATACAATGTGAATATATGTCGATGTTTTATTTAGTTTGGTTAAAGGGCAACAACGCAAATAGAAACATCACTATATATTAAGCTACATTAAGTTCAGTAAGTCAAAATGGAAACAACACTCAAGTCCATGATATTAGTTTTGGAATTCGAACTACCAATTGTGATAATTTAATTTATTTGAATTTGATTATAGCAATATCCATCAACTAACTAACTAACTAGTATTTCATTAATATTTCCCATCAATTTAAGGTACATATACAAACATGTGATTGGTTATTTTCCCGCTACTCTATACGTTGAGGATATCAAAGCTTTCGATCCTGATCAAGCTTATGGTAATTTTAACATAACTATCATAAAGTCTATAAGAAATAGTGAAATTATGAGACAAAAAATTATGTTTATTAATTGCAGTTTTTGGGTACGAGCCCCATTCAGTTTGGCCCATTGGATGTGGAATACTATCCGAACATACAGGTTATATGCCTATAAAGAAAGTCAAAATCCTTGCAAGTACAGCTGTAAGAGTAGTCAGAAATTAGCCCGAAAATACCCACCACAAAATATTAATATATCCAATAATATTAAAATTTTAATTAATCAGGTTTTTTACACGCCATTTCTGAGGCATTTATGGACATGGATGGGATTGTCGGCAGCAACAAGGAAAAACTTTTCATCTCTTTTAAAATCAGGGTGTAGCTGCATAGTCATCCCAGGTGGAGTACAAGAGGCATTTCACATGAACCATGATTCCGAGGTTTCTTTTTCATCATTTTATATATAATATTTTATGTAATATGTAATATTCCATTTGATGAAAAAATTAATACGGGTTTAAGGTAATTTATTTTTTATATCTATAGGTTGCCTTTTTAAAGGCAAGAAAAGGATTCATACGCCTTGCGATGGAGACCAATTCCCCTTTGGTTCCTGTTTTTGCCTTTGGCCAGGTATTTTTTAATTCAACCCAAGAATTTGTATCACATATCGCATAATATATACTTGACTTCTCCTAATCCCTATATATATAAACTACCACTTATTTTCATTCCTCAAACTTGTTTCCATAACTATGATTACAACATGCATGTCTTATCTACTGCAGTCCTATGTTTACAACTGGTGGAAGCCACGTGGACAGTTCTTTCTCAAACTCTCTCGAGCTATTAAGTTCACACCCATTGTCTTTTGGGGTACCTTTTGGTATGTTCAAAACAATATCATTCAACATTTAAAGACAACCTTATTATCATCAAATAACAGTTTTTGTTGGTTATATAAATTCTATATGCAGGTCTCCTATACCCTTCAGGCGACCAGTTGTTGTGGTAGTTGGTAAACCAATATATTTCAAGAAAAATTGTACACCCACCATAGATGAGGTATTCAAGTTATTAATCTCATAATATATATCCTTTGAGTACATGAAATATAATTCTGATTTGATTTTTATATTTTGTAGATTTCTGAGGTACATAGTCAGTTTGTGGAAGCGCTGCAAAATTTATTTGATACACATAAAGCACGTGCTGGTTATCCTGATCTTAAGCTAAGAATGATGTGATACATGCTGCATTTGTGTATTTTTACGTGTTCTTGTTTATGTCTAGATTAGTTCTTACCCATAGATAGAAGCAGGTTAAAGAATAAAGTTATGAAGGAATTAAATTATGAGGAAATTAGTTGGAACACAATAAATAATTATGTTGTACAATTTGTTTCCAAAATCATTGGTTGGCTTTTGGATCATCCGATTTAGCAGGATATTTTTAGTGCGTTACCTTAATTAGCGGTGACAAATGCATCTTGATTTTGAAACAGTAACTAATGACTATACACAATTTGCATATAGTGTATTCTAAGCCGCAATTAGGTGTGCATGTCTCGAGCGCGGTGATTGTTATTCTACTTTTTGTAAAATCATTAAGAGATAGTTATACATGTAAGACCCTGAAAATGTGGATATACTTGTACAAAGTTTGTAAGTGAATAAGCACACTCATTTTGATAAGAATCTAAAGTGACAAGTATATGTAGTTCATAGTTGTACTTTGTATGTAAGGATGTCCCTGAAACTAAGCCATTGTATGGTTTTAGTGCTTTGGAAAGGTTACAAACCATTTTAGATTGGGAGCTGATCCGTAAACAACAATTTTTCTCCGTACACAACAATTGGTGATTTAAAATGTTGTATTGTACAACTATATAATGCATGAATTGTTGTGTATGACAAAAAATTGTTGTGTACAAATCACTTTCCTTTAGATTGTCTGTTTGTATACTTACTTACTTATGTCATCGTTTGGCAAAAGTCGAAAATACAACATTTTAATGAACTTTTCAACAAATAATTCGTTGAACATGGGAGTTAAAAGTGAAATCCTAAAGTTGAATGATGTGTGACAAAAAAATATTATTTCTAAATTAAATATGATACTTGGCGATCCAACCGGTAGCTTTCCGTCATCATTAGATTTCTTGAACTCTTCTCTGTTTTCGGCAAATATCAACATATGTCGATATCTTATGCCCAAAGGGACATGGAAAGAAATAGAGAAATTTGCATGTTCTCAATATCATTTTGTAACACTCATAAAAATCAAGCCAATTTAAAAAATTTTAAATCATTCAAAAACCGATAATTATTTCAAATATGTTTAATGTTTTCAAAATGGTTTAATGTCACAGTATCCCAGAATCAAATCATAAAAACATAAGGAGGTGCACGATGACGCCTTCCCGCGATCATCAGAAGTACCTGAAACAAAATCAACAACTGTAAACCGAAGCTTAGTGAGTTTCCCCAAAATACCAACGCCATACAATCATAATCATATCATATAAACAAACAACATGCATAATGAGCCACCAGCCTGACTGGACCGCCTCGCAGGACATCAGTCTATCTGGACCGCTCTCCGAGCCTTCGGCACGTCTGGACCGCTCGCCGGGCCTTCAGCCTGACTAATATGCCCTCCCGGGTCTGCAGTCTATCTGGTCCGCCCAAGGTATGTTGGTCTTCAGCACAAAGCATGTTCGCCTCAACCCAACCCCAATCAAACAATCATGTGCACATAAATATCATACGCTAGCATGTATATAACAGTCAAACCGATCTAACAGATAACTAATCATAACAACATCCTATAACCAGGATACCGACCTAACCGATCACTAACATGACATTATCCTATATACTAGGATACTGACCTAACCGGTCACTAACATATCATTATCCTATATATCAGGATACCGACCTAACCAGGTCACTAAGCATATGACCATCCTAACTACCAAGATGCAAATCAATAAGAATATCATGAAATAAACCCGAATACAAATCTGAAAAGGGTCGACATTGGTGCCTTCGACCCTATTAGTATAGTGAGGACAACTCACCTCACAAGTAGCTCGGGATGATAATGTCAAACTCTTCCAAATACAGCTCCAACTCCAACACCTACATCCACCAATGATCCACTTCCATAAATTCTCAAATTACAAAAATACCCCCAGAAGTCAAGATGGTCAATCCTTGGTCAAAATCAAAGTCAATGGTCAAGGTCAACAGTCCATGTTGACCCAACTTGTCGAGTGCAGCTCACTAACTCGTCGAGTCCTTCCAGAACTCGAGAAATCGTGAAAACCCTAGTTGACTCTCCGAGTTTCCAGACAACTCGTCGAGTCCATGCGTGTCCGAATGTCGGGAAAACCCTAACTGACTCATCAAGTCGTCCCACTGACTCGCCGAGTCCATGCAGAAACCCAAAACAATAAATCTTCATCAGACTCGTCGAGTTGACCATGAAACTCGTCGAGTCCCTTCAGTTTATTTCTCATTCAGACGTCTTTAAGCTACCCCAAAGCTCCAAATTGCATATCTAACCTCCTAGGGCATGGTTTCCACGTAAAGTTGCAAACTTTACATACATGCATGGTCCTAAATGCCAAAACCAAGATAAGGTAAAGTTTTAACCCAAAGAGAAGGGCCAATACTTGCTAAATCTGATAACTTTATGACTATAGGGACTTAGAGGAATCCAGATCTGAAGTTACAACTTCAGATCATACCCAATACCCAAATAACCCACAACCAACTAGAAAATGGCCCTAAACCTTTGCATGAAGAGATCTAGCTAAAGATAAGTCAAGGTAATGACTTGTTACCTTCAAATGATGTCAAGATGAAGTAGAGTCAGATCCACAAGCTTTTCTTTGCTCCAAGCTCCTTAGACTTCAAGCCTTCTTCACAAAATCCACCTTCCAACCTTCTTTACACACAAAAATGGAAAGTAGGCGAGATTAGGGTTTTCTGAGCTCAAGAGGGACAGTAAGGGAGACTGAGGGAGGCAAATGACCCTTTAAATAGGGTGAAAAACCCTGGAAATTAGGGTTTCATTGTGTAGCTCCTACTCGTCGAGTTGGGGTCCTCCGACTCATCGAGTAGACCTCATAAATCATGCAGGGTGACTAAAACTCTACACGACGAGTTGGGTCCTCCAACTTGTCGAGTAGACTTCCTTAATTGCACGAAATCCCTAAATCTCATTCTCGGAAATCGGGATGTTACAACTCTCCCCCACTTGAACTAGGCTTCGTCCTCTTGCATTCCAGCCTCCGGCTCCCAAACTCACTCGGATCTCTTCCGATGCTGCCACTTGTACCTTTACCAAAAGTACCTCCTTGCTACGCAGAACCTTTGCCTCTCGTTCTAAGAAGGCCACCGACCTCTCGACATAGTTAAGGCGTTCATCGTCCTGAAGATCACTCAATGATGCCACAAACCAGTCGATACGCTGCCTTGCCAACCTTGGCAAACCTGAAATGGCCCGACATATCGGGAATCCAAATTCCTTTCTTGCTGAAGAGGATCACACCCTGAAAACATGGAGTTCTTGCCAAAACACAATCATAGATCCTACGTGGCTACCGATAATTCTTTGCTGGAGAAGAGATTACATATTCTCTCAAGGGAAACTCATCCAATGGCCGAATTTTTAGGGGTAACACAGACTACGGGAGGCAAACTAGGAGAAGAACCCTTATTGTGCTGACATGATAATGCTTCCTTCAGCTCCCAAATCTACATACAGTAATAGCCAGCTGCTAGCGCATAACCACAAACATCTATGACTGGCCCGATCAGCCTCTGGTTGGAATATTAATATATCGAATCCAATCAACCACCGAATTGTAATGCTCAGGGTTTGTCAGCCTACCGCCTCAACCCTACCGCTCCTCCTGGCCTTTGGGCCTATGACATATAATCGGCCCACACCAGGTATCTTGGCCTATTGTTGCAACCCTACTGCTCCTATCGAGTCTCCATGCCTACGACTTACAATCAGCCCACACCGGGTATCTTGGCCTACTGCATCGAGCAGGACCGCCTCAACCCTCCTAACACAGTGTTTTGCCATATATAATTAGGAGCCAGATCTAACCCGATTCTCAGAACCTGACAGACAGGGACACTCTAACCCAACAACCCTCGACTTCCTGTTGACGACATTATACCTTTCTCCTGTAACTCGCGATTCACCCCACAAACCAAAAGTTTCCCCCATTTACCTTACTGACCTCCAGAGTGCATGCCTCACACAGATACACTTGCGATCCCCAACGCAAGTTTCGACTATAAGTCATCCCGAGATGGTTGTCCATGAATCCACCCCAAGTTTCTGACTGAAACTACCACAATCATGCAGAGAATACCCTCAACAGGTCAATAGAGACCCTTTCACAATCCGAATCCATATGATACCCAAAACCTTAGTATAACCTCTAACTCTTAACTATGCCGTTACTAATCTCCGGAGCGACGAAAGAAGGTGATCAACCAAGAACTTCCACATTACATCCGCTCCTTAACAACAACTTGCGAATATGCAGGAATATGAGGCAAACATTTCCATGGATTCATTATGGTATCTAACTGATACTCCCCTCATTCCTTACTGATTTTGATAACCTATTGACGCCATCGTCTTCTCGTTAGTGGCCCATTCCTTCGGGCCTGAAGGTACCCACTTTCCTCCGCTGCCCGAAGGGCCTAACTAATGTACCTCACATCACCAAACAAGCATCGCAATACTGAAACTCTACCACGCATGATTCCATTATTGGAACAAGATGCTACTCTAGAGTTTCCAGGCTCTTCTACAAGACCACCGACAGTTCCTAAGGGCACTCCATAGGTGATAACCAGCAATCAAAGATAACATACAATTCCACAGGTTATTATCACAAAGTAGCATCACAATACTGAACCTCACTTCCTCCACCTCCTCCAATTCTTCTCCCTGACCCACAAGGTCAAGTTCATTCAAGCCCTATTGGCAATCAAGGTCTATGTGTGATCACATCTTGGAGATGAAGTCACATATTGACAAGCCAGGAGAGTTGGGTGTCAAAGTCTTAAGAAAGTTGGATGTTCAATCACTTTCTAAGTCACATAGTGAGTTCCTTTGGGACTGCTATGAAATAGACTATGACATGACCCTTAATGATCTTATCTATTTGCTTGATGCTGCTGAATTAGCAATGATTTGGAGCTTTGGTAAAGTAAATTTGATTAGTAGATCAACTTCCCAATCTACCATGGTCATTGACAATGGTAACATTGGATATTTAGAAAAGTCTTCTCTTCCCAAGGAAAGGGATTAACCATAGTCAATTAGGTTGACCAAATGGTAAAGAGAAAGGCAAGTTTGCGATAGTCCCATGTACCATTTACAAAGAGTCCATATGTTTCTCTTGCCAAAGGAAGGGGCATTGATTGCGAAGCTGCCTATCTACCTGAAGGATCATAAGGTTGATCCAGTCAAGAAGTTTGACTCTACTTTAGGTAAAGACCACTATCTAACTCTGTTAAGTTTCTATTCTGAGATTCTTGTTACATGATGTGACTGGGTCACATGTTGATGTTTTAAAAATCAAAGAAAAGTGTGAGCTGTTACTCGAGGGCTAAAGTTGACAACTTAAGGAAAGAAGAAGGGCCAAGGAAATATACCTGATTCCGGGATGTTACAATATCTCCAAAAATGTTGGGGTAAAACATGGGTAGATGTAATAGACGATGTGTGATAAAATGATGAGAGGCCTCGATGTTGTTGTTGTTGATTCTGTCATCTAGCGGAGTATGGATGACGACCACAGACTCTTCTAGACAGTCCAGTGAAACACTAGCAGGCTCGCAACATGTAGGTGTTTGTGAACGATGTGTTCACCGGTGTACTCCATCCCCCTCATGGTTGCCTTAAGGACATTTCTTGCTGAGGAATCCCCTTTACAGTAGTGTCCATCCCGATGATGATCCTTAGGCTAGGTCCCTTATGATAGGTGTTTAGGGACGTAAAGTGAGGATAACGAGAATGGATAATCGGGTTATTGTTGGTTGATGAAATTAAATAACTTATTTATTATGGGTTGAAAACCCTATGTGCTCACCAGGCTCCCACGCCTGACCCACTCAGTTTCATGTATTACAAGTAGTGGCATTCGAGCATAGATGTGATGTTTTGGATGAGGGATTACGGATATAGGCCTGTAGATATGAATAAATATAGTAAGGCTTATATTGTATTGTTTATGATTTTGATCTGTATCGAACATGACATCCCGAGGTTTTTAATGAAATACATTTCTATGGAAATGCTTTGATAAATCTTTATCATATTTTATTTTGGGAACAAATTCCGCAACACTTTTATTTAAAATGTTACTCTGATTTTTAAACAAAGCATAAAAAATCGGTCTTTTCTGGCCGTGGAAATGGGGATGCCATACAACATAAAGATGAGTTTCCTTAGGACTTGCTTGATAACGAGCATACAATACACTAGCAAACATAACGTCAAGGCGACTAGCTATAAGATAGAGTAGAGAGTCTATCATTTCTCAAAACAGAGTTGCATTCACATCAATGGCACTTGGATCAGTGCCAATAGACGTTGATGAGGACATCAGAGTCTTTGCCAGTTTGCAATCAGAGAAACCATATTTCTTCACGATATTTGCAATTTATTTAAATTGACAAGCAAAAATACCATCAGTTAGTTGTTTGACCTGCAAGCCCAAAAAAAAGTTAGTGCACCCATCATGCTCATCTCGAACTTCTTGGCCATGACCTCCACAAATTCTGAACTTAGCTTTTCATTAGTGGATCCGATTATGATATCGTCCACATACACTTGAGTAAGAATGAAATGAGATCCTGATTGCTTTATGAACATAGTGTTATCGATCTTTCCTTATTTGTATCCACTTGAGAGAAGATGTCTTGCTAACATGTCATACCATGATTTAGGAGCTTGCTTTAGGCCATAGACAACTTTCTCAAGACGATACACATGATCTGGAAACTCTTCATTTTCAAACCCTGACGGTTGTTATAGAAAGACTTCTTCTTGAAGATTTCCATGTAGAAAGGCAGTCTTGACGTCCATTTAGTAGACTCTGAAGTTCTTGATGGAGGAAAAATCTAGGAATAGGTGAATTGCTTCAATTCTTACAATAGGAGCAAACGTTTCATCATAGTCTAACCCTTCAAGCTGACAGAACCCTTGAGCCACAAGCCTAGCTTTGTTTCTTATGGTGATTCCATCTTCATCCATTTTGTTTGTAAGTATTTCCTTGAGGTTTGGGAACAAGAGTCTACACACAATGATGTTTGAATTCATTCAACTCATCCTGCATGGATTTAATCCAGTCAGTTTCTTTCAAGGCATCAACGGTTCAATCATTGATACAGAGTTTACAAACATGCAGAAGTTGTTGCTGACTCTGCTGTGAGTGAGAATCTAAGAATTTACATCTCCAATGATTTGGGACTAAGGATGATCTCGAATGATTCTTGGATAAGAACTTTCATTTGCATTGCTGTGGGCAGAGTCTTCCTAATTGGACCGTTCAGCTTTTTCAGGGATAACATGATGATCTTTAGGGACAGGTTGTGAATTTATTAATTGATCAACATTGGGAATAATGGGATCAATGTCATTTGATAAGATCTTAGGAACAAGGTATGAAGGACTGTACGTAACTTCATTTAGAATTGATGAGGGATGATCAATTCGATCATGAATGAATGAGTCCTCGTCAAAAGTGACATGAACTGTTTCTTCAACAATTTGCCTTGAAAGATTAAATACTTTGAAAGCCTTGGATACGCTAGAGTATCCTACAAACACTCCTTCATCAACTTTAGCTTCAAACTTTGAACACTGATCTCTTTGATTCAAGATGTAACAAACACATCCAAACACATGAAAATAAGAGATGTCCAGTTTCCTTCCTTTCAGTAGTTCATAAGCAGTTTTTCCATGACGCTTAACAATAATTGACCGGTTTTGGGTATAACACGTTGTATTGACAACTTCAGCCCAAAATGACAAGGAAAGACCAGCTTCAATGACCATAGTTCTTTCAGCTTCAATGAGAGTTTTGTTTCTTCTTTCTGAATTAGGTTCCATGATCGCTACATAATTGCCTTACTTTGTGATCATAGAAAACTTCCCACTGTTTGATGAGAGTAATGATTTCATTAGCAACATGACTTTTCTTCCTTAAGAAGACTACCCATGTAAACCTTGAAAATTTATCCACAATGATGAGGGTGTATTTCATCCAGCTCTTGACTTAACTGGAACAGGTCCAAACAGATTCATGTGAAGGAGATGAAGAGGTTTGATAATAGAGGAACATGGTTTTGGCTTGAAGGAAGACTTTATTTTCTTCCCTTTTCACACGCTGAGCATAGCTTATCCTTGACAAACTATATTTTAGGAATTCCTGTAACACCCTGATCCTCAGGTATTGATAATGACATTTCGGTTTGGATTTTTGGAGGACCTACTCGACGAGTTGGCTTCCCTACTCGCCGAGTAGTAGCGGGTTTGGACGCGGGGGATTAATGATCTACTAGCCGAGTCCATTATGGTACTCGACGAGTAGATGATGGCAGATGAAACCCTAGATTCCAAGGCCTTGCACCCTATTTAAAGGGTCATTAGCCTCCCTTGGCCTCCCCTTTACAGCTCTATACCTCCTTAAAACCCTGATTCGAGTGTGATTTTGTTCTTGGTGATTTTGAAGCTTGAAGGAGGGATTTGGTGAAGGAATTACTTGAGGAATCAAGCTAGAAGAAGCAAGGGCTCATGGGGATTCTAGATCTACTTCTATGAAGCACTTTCTGAAGGTATTAAGCTGTCTCTTGGCTCATTTCCACCCAAAACCCTCTTGTAACTTCAGATCTGAACTCCTTTTGGCCTTAAGATGCATAAAGTTATTAGTTGAGCTCAGCATGTACCTTCCCTCAAGTGTATGACCCCATTCCAAGCTTAGATTTGCTATTTTAGGGCCTTAAAGCCTTACATGCACGTAAAGTTTGCAACTTCACGTGGAAAGCATGCCTCAGGAGCCTAGATCTGTAGTTTGGAAGCTTTGCATGGCTCAAAAAGGGTCTGTATGGCTTGGGATCTGGAAGGACTCGGCGAGTCACAGGGGGTGACTTGGCGAGTCATTTGAAGGCAGGCATGGACTCGACGAGTTGGATGAACAACTCGGCGAGCCCGATGAATTTTGCCTAGAACTTGGCGAGTTGGATGAACAACTCGGCGAGTCGGATGAAGGTTACCTAGAACTCGGCGAGTTGAAGGAACAACTCGGCGAGTCGAGTAAGATTTCCCAATGGTTGGATGTTCGTAGACGTGTCGAGTGTCAAACAAGGGAACTCGACGAATGACCTTAGATTATTAATCAAGACTCTATGAACTCGACGAGTCGCCTCGATGAGTCGGCGAGTAGATGTTATTCTGGGAAACTCGGCGAGTCACTAGTTGCACTCGGCGAGTTATGGTCAATATGGACCGTTGACTTGACCTTGGCTGTGGTTGACCAGGATGGACTTTGGGGAAATGACTGGATATTGTATGACACTTTTTAGGCAGTTGCGTGGAGCAGCCTGTGGGGTACATTTGGTCGCAAAGTGTCAGTTCAGCATTCGTGACAGGTGAGTCTTCTCACCATACCCATGGGTCTAAGGCACCAAGGCCCGCCCATTATGTGTTTATGACATATGTGGTAAATTTTCTGTGTGTTGTTACGTGATTGCATGTTATGTATGAAGACCTCGGGGGAGCCTGTGGCATTGGATGTAACACCATGTGGGGTAGCCCATGACAGTCCTAGGTAAAGACCATGTGGGGTAGCCCATGGCATTGGATGTAAGGCCATATGGGGGATCCCATGGCAGTCCTAGGCAAAGACCATGTGGGGTAGCCCATGACACTTTCATAGGTTTCATGTATGCATGGCTTACGTGATATATGTGTAGCTTCTATAGCTAACAGGATATATGATATGTGGTTTGTGTGTGTGTGGTATGATCTGGGAAACTCACTAAGCATTTCGCTTACAGGTTGTTGATTGTTTCAGGTACTTCAGAGCCGAAGGGCAAAGGCAAGGTGTGATGATGTGGCGTGCACTCCACCTCTCTTTTTGTGTGATGGGACTATCTGATGTTTTCAAAAGTACATTGAAATTGTAATAATTGTGATTTGGGAAACAAATGGTTTGGAAATTATGAATTATGGGAATTGTTTGAGTAATTAAAAATGAAAAAAATTCTTGATAAAAATTGGGTCGTTACAATTACTCTTACAAGTTGATTCCATGCAATCTTCAAAATGTTCTTGAAATTCAGATGTGATAGCCTCTTGTGCCACAACCAGTTTAGATCAGACTGAACACGAGAGAAGAAACAATGACGAAGAGAGTTGTCAACAGAAAACATATCCAGAACATAAATATTGTTTTGTCGATTTGTAGTAAGAACAATGATATTCTTTTGATCAACAACCTTTCCTTATCTCTTGTTAAATAAAATTTCATAACAAGCGTCACATAGTTGGCTGATAGAAATGAGATTATGCTGAAGATGTTTCACGTAAGAGACATTCTTGAAAACAACAAAATTCTATTTGATGGATTGATGGGATGTCAAGCCCACCAAGCAAATTACACCATTTGATTGGTAAATAAACGTAATATAATGATAAAAAGGGGTATCGATCCTCGGGGAAATGGTTGTATTCAATCACCAATGCAATTCAATAGAACTAGTGAAATTAAACTAATTAACTACAATTAAACTAAAATGGGTTTTTTTTTATTACTTGAAAACTAAAAACCTTGCAATTAAGCAAGTTGATGAGATGCTCAAAGGTTGGAAATAATTGGTTAACTAAGGCAATTCAACACAATGAACATTTGTGTGTTTATCATTAGGATCTAATACAAAGCTTATCCTTCATCCCAAATTGGTTATAGCAATCATGAAGCATGATATGCCAAGATTCCTCATAGGCAATGTTTCAAAAACCGGTTTGAACCGGCTGGTTGAACCGGTTGGACCGGGAATCGGGGGAGGGAGCGGTTCAACTATCACCGGTTTTATATTGATTTCTGAACCGGATTGAACCGGCCGGTTTTTAGAAAAAACCGGTTGAACCGGTTAATCCAAATAAAAACACATGAAAAATAATTATTTACATAATAAACTTTGGTATTTTTTTTCAAATATATTTAGTTTTCTCTAAATAAAAACATATGTTAAATTTTATAAAGTTTTTTGATGTGGTTGTATTCATCTAAAACTATATTTCGTTTTGGTATTATATTTTATTTTCTTTTTAGCATATATGGATTGATGTAAAACACTAAAATTTATGGTTATGTATTATTTTAATGTATTTTTATTCATTTACAACTTATTTTGATGTGTATTTTTAATGTTTGAACTTGTAAACATCAAATTCATAATTTATATATGTATGTATGTGTAGGAAAATAGAAAAAAACATGAAAAATATATAAACCGGTTCATTCGGCGGTCGAACCGGTTAAACCGGGAACTGGTCACCATACCGGTTCAACTAAAAAACCGGTTTTTAAAACATTGCTCATAGGTAGTATGGAGGTTGGGGAAGCCCACAACACACCTTCTTAATTAAGATCAAGGGTCAATTGAAGCAATTAATCCCAAGAAATCAATTAGCCTTAAGAATGAAGGAATCCCCAATTCTTAGAGGATGTCAAATGCTTACACATCCATAAAGGAGATATGATTCATAAGCTAGAGATGATTTCTACCATCATAAAGCCTTTGTTCTAGATAAATTCAATGATCCAATGCAAAATCAATGAAATAAATCAACCATTGCTCAATCAAATAGTAAGCTCATGATCAAAGCATCAAATAAGCATAAGAATTGCAAACTAGAATCATAAACATGGAATAAATTGATAATCAACATAAATCCTTCAAAACCCACAAACATTCATTGGTTTTCAGCCAAAGTCAACCAAATGAGAGTATTAGCCACTCATGGCAACAAAGTAACAAGATTAATAATCTAATTGCATAAAGAAACTACCTAAGATTTGGAAAGATGAAAGGAAATGATTTCTAGCTCCCAAATCGCCTCTTGCAGGTCTCCAATGGCGGAAAAACGTGAATGAGCCTCTAGATCTGATCCCCAAGGGTTATGGTGTGCCAAATGACCAAAATGCCCAAAACTGGGCAGTTGCGCGGGTACCCGCACGACGAAAATTCCACCCGCGCAAATGTTGCTGTAATGCTGTTGGTCCACCAAGTCACTCCACCCTTCCACTACCAAAGATTCCTTTGGTCCCCCTCCTTGTCCATGTGATTTGAAATGCACCAATCATCATTTAGCCACCAAATGGATGCTCCAAGCCCAAAATTTGAATTTTATAATCCATCTTCACAAGCCCAAATAATCCAAGCCAAAAACTTTCAAAGCCCAATTCTTCCTCTTTGATTCCGCCAAGCCCAATAATGCCTTGGGAGCCCACTAAGCCTGTCTCCAATCAACCCGCAACCGCAACAAGCACCAAAAAACCTACAAAATATCTCATGCAACATAACAAGCACCCGGTACGATCCATACTAAAGAAAAATAAATAAAATACAATGCATTAATGATAAAAACGATCTAAAAATCTAAAATAAACTAATAAAAATAAGGAAATAAAATAAGCTATCAAATCACCCCAAGCTTAAACCTAACTTGTCCTCAAGTTATAACAAGACTAAAAATGAGCTCGGGATGAACTATCTAAAAAGGAAAAAGAAAGATACCATAGAACTTGGTCAACATTAGTCAACATGGTCAGAATTAGTCCTTCAATGGACCCTACGCATCTTCAAAGTGTTCCCCGCTTTAGAGCCATAAACCACATTCTCAACCACTTGATGGGCGAATAGATCACGGCTGGATGCGGTCGCGGTGTGCAAGACAAAGGAAACAGAGATGCGCCCAGTGGGGGCACTTTAAATCACCAATGTAGACCATAGTGCACGAAGGAAAGGCGCCTCTTCACACACTATGATTCCTACATTTGTCAGGCCAAAGTGTATAATAATGAAATAGGGGTTTTGCAGCACGGCCTCCGGGCAAACATCCGGTTTCAGAGGCTTCTCCCTTGTACTGTCCTTTACAGTCTACCGTCTCATTGTCGGGGCCTTTTCTCACCAAAAATAAAAAAAATAAAAAATAAAATAAAATAATAAAAACTCTACTTAACCTAAATCTAAACCTAACAACCTAAATCTTCAATCTTGAACTTCTGTTATTGGGTCTTCAATCACAATTGCTGCTTGACACTTTTTTTTTGCAAACTAGATATATAACATAAGTCTTGAACTTGGAACCTTGTTCTTCTTTTTGTGTTGCTCTTTTTCTTCATTTTTTTTCTTTGTTTTGTTTCTTTTCTTGAATCATCTTTTAGAGGCTCTTATTGTCTTCACTTTTTCAAATTTCTTCAATTTGTTGTGTTGCTTCTTAGAAGGTCTAAGGAATTTCACCAAGTAACATAGGACTCCAATAGTCAAAATTGAGTGATAGATAGAGGCTAAAATGAACACCTAATGATCATTGACAATGTGCCAAGATCAACTAAAAAGGGTGGGGAATGACTCAAAAATAGGTGTTACCAAAAAGACTTGGTCCCAAAAGATGTGAATTGGGGGACCCACTTCAAAGTTCATCAAACACCTCAATGCAAGGTGTGATAAACAAAATCTATCTAGCTATCTACTCTAGACTCCTAAAAAATGATAACCTATCCTAAAAAGGTGGTGAGAATCTAACTAAGCAAGGCTCGGACGAGACTCGGGAATACTAAGAGGTACTCCCTCCAAAACCAAGATGCAAGTCTTCAATATCTTCAAAATACCTTACCGGGCTAATCTTTGCTCGCACACATTGGCATGACCAACCGCGTCCCTCCGCACCTAGACCCAATCAAGCTACCTGCATCTGAACCCCACACAAGCGGTCTCAAAGTGGTCTGTGAGGCTCAAAACGTGTCCCATTTATCAAATACAAGGAATTCCATATCAAGACCTGGGACCAATCTATGATTCAATACTTATGACTCGGTGCTATGGTACCTGTAGGGATGAGAAGACAAGAGAGAACAAAAATGCATGAACTTAACCTAGAATGCATCTAAAAAGTATGAAAATTAGAAAAGACAGAAACAAAATATGAATTTTTTTGAAATTTTTATGCAATTTTTATGAATGACCTAAATGACTTACTCTAAATGCAACAACATACAACATAAATGCAATAAAAATAAAAGATTAGATTACCTCACCCCAAGCTTAAAATTAAGCATTGTCCTCAATGATTAGGATGAGAGTAAAGAAGGATCATACCGGGATCAAGGTTGAGGAGGCACGCGAGGACGGTATGGAAGCAACACATGGGTCGCATAATGATGCTTGGATGGAGTTCTTGGCCCCTAAATACACATGGATGAAAGCTTGGTCGCGCAAAGGACGCATATGAAATGGCTCAAATTTTCTTATGAAATGACATATTTGCGCGGGTACCCTCGCAAAGTTTGCGCGGGTGGTGGGCAGCCGCGCGCACATGTCAGAATACATCCATGTTGGGGTAATTTGGAACTCGGAATCTGCGCGGCTGGGGGTCGGTCGCGTAACGGTTGCGCGGGCACCTGCACGCAACAATCAGAGAGCACCCCATGTTGGTGTAATTTGGAACTCGGGACCTGCGCGGCTGGGGTCGGTCGCGCAAAGTCTGTGCGGGCACCCGCGCAAAAGTCAAATTTTTGGAAATTTTCAAACTTCACCAAAATCACTAGAAGACTTCTATATGCTTATTTTTAGGCCAACTTCAAGTTTAGAAACACCCAAAACTTCAAGCGGAGATAATTTATTCACAATGCATTTATTTAACGTCTTTGCCAAGACATAGCCCCGCTTCCGTCAACCTTTGTAAATCGGTGTTTCCATTGTTATGTTGTCGAATTCTCCCGTGTCAAAGCCTTCATAAAATAGTTTCAAATGGTGCCCATTCACTTTGAAGATTTGGTTTGTTTCCAAACTCTTGATTTCAACCACACTAGGATCAAACACTTTTATAACAATAAAAGGTCCATGCCATCGAGATCGCAATTTTCCCGGGAATAGCTTTAAGCGTGAATGATAAAGAAGAACTTTTTGACCCGGAATAAAGTGTTTTTGGGTTATGTGCTTTTCATGAAATTCTTTTTTCTTCTCTTTGCACCTTTTGAACCTTTTAATTATCTTCTTCTTAACCACTTCCATCATTGGAGGATCCAATCTTCTTTGAGGTTCCCTCTTAGGATTACAATAATCTTCCATGATTATCTTGTCTGTGCATACATTAGGGCTTATCCTGTTTATTGGCTCAATCACATCAACCCGATACAATGGAGAAATGTTGCTAGGGTACCTCATTCCTTCAAAGATTTTGAAGTGAATGGTTTCTCCATCAAACTCCATAGTTATCTTTCCTTTATGGACATCAATGATTGTGTGAGCGGTATGCATGAAAGGTCTTCCAAGGAGGATCATAGATGATATGGAAGGAGTCTTCTCTTCAAGATCAATGACATAAAAATCCGTCGGAAAAACAAGTTGATTAACTTGTACTAACACATCCTCCAACACTCCTCTTGGAGACACACTTGACTTGTCTGCTAATTGAATGATTACTCCAGTTTCTTCCAGATTGAAAAACCGAATATGGCATCACATTGATCGAGGCTCCAAGATCTAGCATAGCACTTTCGACATGCAAATCACCAATGGTACAAGGGATATAAAATATTCCCGGATCCTTGCATTTGGGAGGTAACTTCTTTTGGATAATTGCAGACATATTTGCATTGACTTGAATCTTTTCATTTGCCTTGAGTTTTCTCTTTTTGGTGCATAAATCCTTGAGGAATTTTACATAACTTGGAATTTGCTTAATAGCATTCAATAGTGGAATGTTGATTTGGACCTTGCGAAAAGTTTCAAATAATTCATTTTCTTCCTCTATCTTCTTGGAAAAGGCTAACTGGGAAGGGAAGGGAGGTGGTATGACCAATGGTTTGATGGGTTTGTTGGAGGAGTCGAGTTGATCAACGTTTGGCACAACCGGTTCCTTTGGGGGAGCTACAACTTTTTAAGGTTCAACCATGATGACTTCATCTTCTTCTTCTCTTGAAACTCTTTTAGGGTTGCTTTCTCCAAGTGTTTTCCCACTTCTCAAAGTTATTGCACTCACATTAGGGTTCTTCTCGGTTTGAGATGGAAGTTTTCCCCTTTGTTCCATCTTGTTGAGAGCGGTGGCCAAGTCTCCGATTTTTGCTTGAATGTTTGAGAAGGTATTCTTGGTCTCTTGTTGAAACTGGCTTTGGCTTTGAGCAAGAGAAGTAACGAGTTCTTGAAGGCTCATTTGATGGTTACCACTTGATTGGCCTTGTTGTGGAGGTTGTTGGTAATTTGGAGAGTTATAAGAAGTTTGTGGATCTGGAGGTTTTTGAGAGGGGTATTATGGATGTTGAGGTCTCATCAAAAGATTTGGTGGATTTTGCTTTGGTGGATAAGGGTTGTTTTGGTTATTCCTCCAATTTGGGCTGAAATTGTTTTGAAATCCCATGGGTCTTGGTTGATCTTGATATCCACCCATTGCATTCACATCTTCCGGTTCACTTCCAAGTGTGGGACAGTTATCCGTATAATGGTCCGTCATTGCACAAATACCGCATACCATCAATTGTTGACCACTTCCCACCACCATTTGACTTAACACATTAGTCAAATCCAAGAGCTTTGATTCCAAGTGTTGAGTGTTGCTAACTTCACCAACCACTTGTGTAGAATTTCTCTTCATGTCATTTCGAGTCCCAAAATTCCTTTGATTTTGAGAAATGGTACCAAAAAGTAATCGGATCTCGTGAGGGGTTTTGTTGAAGATGTCACCACCACTTGAAGCATCAATCATCCTCCAATCTTTTTCATTCATACCCTCATAAAATTGTTGAAGAAGTAGTTGTTTGGGTATATTGTGTTGAGGACAACTTGTACACAAATTGTTGAAGCGCTCCCAAAAATCATGAAATGTTTCATTTTCCCTTTGACGAATCCCCAAAATGTCACTTATTTGACTTGAAATGCGGGAGGTGGGATAGAATTTGCTATTTAATGCCTTGAGTAACTCTTCCCATGTGTGAATAGATCCCGGTGGTAAGTTGAATAACCACTCTTTAGCTTTATCTTCCAAGGTGAGCGGGAAGGCGGTTAGCTTGAAATCATCCAATGTCACATTTTCGGGCAACATGCTAACACATATCATTTGAAATGACTTCAAATGCTTTTGAGTGTCTTCTCTATCCAAACCATGGAACTTGGTAAGTTGATGTATGAAACTTGACTTCAATTCAATTCCTCGACGGTTTGCGGGATAAACAATAGCAAGAGGTGTATGAGTAACATCTGTTTCCATCATTTGTCTAAGTGTCAACTCTTGAGGGGGATGGGGTGGATTGGGGTTGTTGGGATATTGTTGCAAGTAATTGGGATGTTGTTGGTAAGGTGGATATGAGTATTGTTGGGGATTGTAGATTGGCGGTGGATAAGGTTGGTAGTTACGGTATTGGTTGTAAGGAGGTTGTTGTTGTGGGTACATTGGAGGGTGTTGGTAATTGGGTTGATTTGGGTAATGTACTTGTTGAACTTGAAAAGCATTGTTTTGAGGTTGGTTGTTTTGGTGGAAGTGTTGGTTTTGTAGTTGTGGTGGTGGTGGTGGTTGATAATTGGGTTGGTTTTGAGGAGGGGCTTGATTCCAAGGTGGCATATCAATGAGAGGTTCTTGTGGTTGTTGTCTTGGTTGATGGGGTGGGGTATTGGCATCTTGATTGATTAGGTTTGGGTTGGGATTGTGAGGTGGAGTGTGATTCATGGCTATGTGGTTTTCAAACGGAATGTCTTCAAAGGAATGACCAACAATTGGAGAACTCGGTTCGGTGTCGGTATCACTTGAAGTATGAACTTGATCTTCTATGTTATTAGTGGAGAAGAGGAAGAAGCTTGAACTAGTTGTTGCTTTGCTTGTTTGGCTAACTTTTTCAACCTTTTTGCTTCTCTTTCAATTTCCGGATTGTAGAGTAGTTCACCGGTTCTTGTAGACCTAGGCATAAACAATCAAATAATAATAACCAATCTCCCCGACAACGGCGCCAAAACTTGATGGGATGTCAAGCCCACCAAGCAAATTACACCCTTTGATTGGTAAATAAACGTAATATAATGGTAAAAAGGGGTATTGATCCTCGGGGAAATGGTTGTATTCAATCACCAATGCAATTCAATAGAACTAGTGAAATTAAACTAATTAACTACAATTAAACTAAAAGGGGGGGTTTTTTTGATTACTTGAAAACTAAAATACTTGAATAACTAAAAACCTTGCAATTAAGCAAGTTGATGAGATGCTCAAAGGTTGGAAATAATTGGTTAACTAAGGCAATTCAACACAATGAACATTTGTGTGTTTATCATTAGGATCTAATACAAAGCTTATCCTTCATCCCAAATTGGTTATAGCAATCATGAAGCATGATATGCCAAGATTCCTCATAGGTAGTATGGAGGTTGGGGAAGCCCACAACACACCTTCTTAATTAAGATCAAGGGTCAATTGAAGCAATTAATCCCAAGAAATCAATTAGCCTTAAGAATGAAGGAATCCCTAATTCCTAGAGGATGTCAAATGCTTACACATCCATAAAGGAGATATGATTCATAAGATATAGATGATTTCTACCATCATAAAGCCTTTTTTCTAGATAAATTCAATGATCCAATGCAAAATCAATGAAATAAATCAACCATTGCTCAATCAAATACTAAGCTCATGATCAAAGCATCAAATAAGCATAAGAATTGCAAACTAGAATCATAAACATGGAATAAATTGATAATCAACATAAATCCTTCAAAAACCACAAACATTCATTGGTTTTCAGCCAAAGTCAACCAAATGAGAGTATTAGCCACTCATGGCAACAAAGTAACAAGAACAATAATCTAATTGCATAAAGAGACTACCTAAGATTTGGAAAGATGAAAGGAAATGATTTCTAGCTCCCAAAATCGCCTCTTGCAGGTCTCCAATGGTGGAAAAACGTGAATGAGCCTCTAGATTTGATCCCCAAGGGTTATGGTGTGCCAAATGACCAAAATGCCCAAAACTGGGCAGTTGCGCGGGTACCCGCGCGACGAAAATTCCACCCGCGCAAATGTTGCTGCAATGCTATTGGTCCACCAAGCCACTCCACCCTTCCACTACCAAAGATTCCTTTGGTCCCCCTCCTTGTCCATGTGATTTGAAATGCACCAATCATCATTTAGCCACCAAATGGATGCTCCAAGCCCAAAATTTGAATTTTATAATCCATCTTCACAAGCCCAAATAATCCAAGCCAATAACTTTCAAAGCCCAATTCTTCCTCTTTGATTCCGCCAAGCCCAATAATGCCTCGGGAGCCCACTAAGCCCGTCTCCAATCAACCCGTAACCGCAACAAGCACCGAAAAACTACAAAATATCTCATGCAACATAACAAGCACCCGATACGATCCATACTAAAGAAAAATTAGTAAAATACAATGCATTAATGATAAAAAGATCTAAAAATCTAAAATAAACTAATAAAAATAAGGAAATAAAATAAGCTATAATGGATCCATATCCCTTTTGTAGCCCCTTTTCCATTATCTCCACATGTAACAGTCGGACCATCATTCTTTATGATATCTTCCAAGATAGACTTGAATCCTATCATATGCCTTGAACAACCGCTGTCTAAATACCAAATATGCTCTTTTCCCTGAAACGAATATATATAATAAGACATAAAACACAAAACGAATGCATATACTACACACTGACACCTATTTGCAAATGGTCACTCACTAAAAGATATTACAACAACCATTAGGGAGACAGTTCAACGAGTTTCCCTTTTTGATCCACTTATCATTATGAGTTCTGATATTGTCAGTGCGAACGAATTCCTTTTCAAAAGTGCACTCGCTGACTTTGTGAGAGGCATCACCACATCGATAACAACCTTTGATTCTAAAATTCTTTCCATTAAAATTAGATTTTGATTTCTTTTTAACTGCTGAATTTAATTTGAGAGTTCTGGAACAAGGGATGTCATCGATGGTATGATTAGATACTACCTTTTCGTGAGGTTTCCCTTTTAGCTTGCTACCAGATGCACCATCAATGGATGATTGATTCATAACAGCGATATGACCTTTATTGAAGACATCGATTGTAATGCTCGTGTTTCTAGGTTAGGCATTAATGATGATATAATAATGTATATCAACCTTTGTAATTTGTTTTGAAATAATAAGATGTATTATTTGAGTATTATGTGTTTTATACTTAATTATTATGATTTAATAAGTTAAGGATAAAAATAAGCATTGAAAATAAATATTAGATGAACCTGATATCTATGAAGAAAGTTATAGTGGTTGAAACATGGATTTCGAAGATATAAAGAATACCGAAATCCGAGTTATAATGAAGAAGTTATGACCCGTCGAAGTTTTGCGACAGAACCGGCACGACGCTGTCTGACTTAAAAAGTGAATTTACGGTAAAATGCTTTTTAGCATTAGTAATATAAACGAAAGTCGTAGTGTTCGTTAAACCAAGAGCGTGAATAAAATAAACGCCCAAATCTGACTTCATATGAGGAAGTTATGATTTGTCTAAGTTTCAGCTTAGCGGTATGCAACCTGAAACTCAAATTTTAGATCGAGTGATCTTTAGCCGAAACAACTTAAACGAGAATCGAAGATCTCATCGATGGTAGTTTAACTGTAACAAGACAGACGAAAACAGACGTCAGATGAAGAAGTTATGAATTTTTACCAAACTTTTCATGTCCCGACCTGTTAAAAATATAACTTTAATAATAAACTCAAAATTAGCCGACAGAGTCTAAATGAAACTTGTAGAGCATAATCTCACCTACGCGTGGATATAAAGAATGTAAAAATGGAGCTCGTATGCGAACGTTACGAATTTTTGAAGTTTAAAAATTCGGAGTACGCACAGTGTACTCGTGTTAACGGTCCGAGATTGGCCACGTAGCCCTATTTCTTCAAATGCGAGACATGTGTCATAGCCTTGACGCGTCCGATATGATCCCCTCAGATGCCCAGTGTACTCGATGTACGCCCAACATACTAGTTGAAGAAGGAGTACGCCCAACGTACTCTAAAGTTACACCCAACGTAACTCGAGTTTTCAGCCCCTATAAATAGTGATAGAGGCCAGCCGATTTTTGGTTACGAAATTTCACTCCTCTCACCTTCTACTTTCCTTTTTGTTACAATAAATACCCCCAAGACCATTATATCATCCTAGCATCGAAAGCAAGCTCTGGAGAGCCCGAATATCCCGAGAACAAGAGTTTTCAAGCCGAAACTCTGTCCGCGTGAAGCCCGGTTTTTGGGAAAACATCCTGGTTTTATCAGAAATGATCGTTTTAAGAAAAGATGTGCTGCCCGATTATCGTTAAATCACATGAGTGTATAGTCACTTTCATCTTACACATAGATATGAAGTATTTTGTATAAAATACATGCTATGTGAATATATATTGTTTATTTATTGAGATGGATGTTGAATGAATGATTTATACATGTTTTAAATTATTTAAAATGTATATGTATTTTATATCTACAAAAATGTTGGGTAAAACATGGGTAGATGAAATAGTTGGTATGAGATGAAAGATAAGTTAGATAAATGAGATGATTGGTGATATAGATCATGAGATTAGGGTGATGGGTGAAATATGAGAGAAGCCCTTACCTAAATGTTGGCCCCCATCATTCAACAAAGTATGGATGACAACCATGGACTATTCTAGACGGTCCATGGAACACTAGCAGGCTCGCAACCTATACGTGTTGTGAACTATATGTTCATCAGATGTACTCTAAAAACCCATTGACATGTATTGCAGGTGGACTCTTGTGAATAATATTGTCGATAAATGAGAGCTATGGACTTAGCACATGTTGTATAAACCCTGGCAGCTATGGACTTAGTGCCTGTTGTATAAACCCTGACGACGATGTACTTCGTGACTATTCCTTAGGATGTATCCTTAGGAATGAGTGATAGATGATTCTTAGGGTAAATCCTTAAGAAATAATTAAGACATAGTTATTTGTTATTAATTCGGGAGTATGGATTAAGACATGGTAATTTGTTATTAATCTGGGAGTATGGATTAAGACATGGTTATTTTTTATTAATCCGGAAGTATGGATTAAGACATAGTTAATCATCCCTAGTCCAAGAGTATGGAATGGGCACAATTATTGATCCAGGAGTATGGATCAAACATACCCGATCCGGGAGTATGTATTAGGTAAAGAGGTTGATTTTAGATCTAAGAGTATAGATCGTGTCGTTGTGAGGATCGATAGAGTGGGGCAATAAAGAGGATAATGGGGATGGAAAATTGAGTTGATTGTTTGATGTTTAAACATAATAGATTTATTTATCGTGGGTTGAAAACCCTATATGCTCACCAGGCTCCAAAGCCTGATCCACTCAGCATTTTATATTACTGGTAGTGGAACAAGAGCATAGTTGGATGATGACGAGGGATTTTGGATTATAGGCCAGTAGATGTAAATAACTGTTGTAAGGCTTATATCGTACTATTTATGCTTTTGGTATGCCTTGGAACATGACATCCCGAGGTTTTGTAATATAATGAATATACATTTCTTTAAGAAATGCTTTGATAAATTTTTATCATATTTTGTTTTGGGAACAAATTCCGCAACACCTTTTGGAAGATTACTCTGATTTTATTTTAAAAACATAAACTAAATCGGTCTTTTCTGGTCGAGAAATTTGGGGATGTCACATCGATCATATCAAGGTCCATGAACTCAAGAGCTTCCATGGCCTTTGATTTTCATGCAGGGAAGTTATGTTTATCAAATGACGAAATCTTGTTGCAAACTGTTTATTTTGGAGTAAAATAGGTTGAGATCATTAATTGAGTGTATCAAAAACCTTCTCTGATACTAGTTGAAGGTTTTTATCAATCGAATACACTTCAAGTATTAAGAACAACCGTAAAACTAATCTAAGTAAAACAATAAACTGAAAGTAAATAAAACAGAAGTTCTACACATTGTTCTTTCACAACGAAAAAGTTTTTTCTTCACCAAGAAGACAGGTTTGTCACAAAGACGATTGACACAAAGCCATGATCACAACATTAGGGTTTGCCCTAATGTTGTATATATACTAATCTATACATGTATATCCCATGATTCAAGGGATTGCGTCTAATCTATACTAAGAATCGATCTTATCACAAAGATACCAGATCTGTGATCTATTCTATACTTATCTATATCATTACCTAATATACAAAAGATTACAATCAGATAATTGTACTATAAGCTGACGTTGATAAGCTTGATACGTTGGCACTGTAGATGTAGTAGACGTTGATGCTGATCTATCAGTGTATCGTGTGTTTGACTCATCAGATCATAAGATGTGACCTTACAGAAACCCTAGCCCCTTTTGGAGCGTTGAAAGCTCCACCTCTATCCTAAACCGAATTTTGGTGCTCTTTTGGTGATGCTTGTGCTCTAGAGTGAAGAAGACAAAAAAAGTTTGGTATTTGGTGTCATTACAAGTGAAGATTCAACCATCTTTACACTTATGGACCTTTGTAAGTCCAAAGTTCATTTTTTTTTATTGGTTTTCATCTTGGTATCTAGGAATATTTAGTGTCTTGATCCATTATATGATGTTTTGGCCCCATGGATGGTTTGATCTTGGGAGTTTGGACAAATCAAAAAACTTAGAATCATATTAGACTTCAGATCTAACTTTGTGGTGGAGTTTAGAGTGCATGAATGAGCTCTATTTACTCCAAACTTTAACAAAGGTGCATTCTTGAATCTAAGGGTTTAGATCTTGGTTGTTTAGAGCCTTGGAATGGATAAAGTTGGAAAATTTATCCATTAAGACACTTGTAGGATCCAAATTTGAGAGTTAGAGGGCTGGACTTAAGGGATTAATTCATTTTTAGAAGTTAAGTTTGGCTACACGGCAACATGCCTCCTAGGCCGCGATGCGATGGTTGCTGAAATTTTGTCCTTTCGTGACCACGACTCGGTCAAGTGCTTTGGCCGCTACGCAATGAACCGTGCTGGTTGACCATTGAATTTTGGAGAGTTTGAATTTTAGTCAAACTTGAGTAGAATTGGGTATTATGACTAAGGGATGGTTTTGGTTTGACATTAGGTAACTTACATTAGCTGTTCGGTTGTTGTTGAGTTATGAGAACTCTTAGTCTAGACTTTCTTGCATGTTCCTTGTTTGGTTGTGGATTTAGAGTACGATCATCTGTTCGACTGTCTATCTTATATCTAATTACATAAAACTGGGCATTCATTTTGTAACATCTTGAAATCAGGTATACCTCCTTGGCCCTTCTTCTTTCCTGAAGTTGTCAGTTTTAGCCCTTGTATAGTTTGTGTGATGATCGAGTACGATGGGCGTGATATAGAGTACGTCGCGCGTACTCGTGAGTGTATTCAAGACGTGGAGGCTGCCTAGTACGCGGGGCGTACCAGGCCCAGAATGAAACCCTAATTCTTAGTGAGCCCCCTATTTAAAGAATGTTATGGCCTCATTTGTGGCCACCATTTCTAGAGACTTGCCCATCCAAAACCCTAACCCTCGTTCTTGGAGCTTGAGAGTGCCCTTGAGAACTTGTTGGTGTGTTCTTGAGCCATAAGAGTGGAAAGAAAGCCTTGGAGAAGAAGGAGTAAGAGCCCAAGCACGTGGATCTGAGCTTAGCAGTGTGAGAAACTTCATTTGGAGGTATAAAGCTTCAAACTTTCTTCCTTTTCTGTTGTGTGTTCTTATATGGGATGTTTTAGGGTTTTTGTCCCAAAAGTTAATGTCTTTGTGAGTTGATGAACTCTAAGAACCTAGATCTGTCCCTTGCTAGTGTATTTCATGTTGTAAAGTCATAAAATCCAATATTGGTCATTAAGAACTAACCATGCATGGGATATGGACTTGAGAAAGGAAATGGATGGAGGTTTTGAATGTTTAAAGTCAAACCAGCCATGCAAAGGCGTAAAGTCTTCGACTTTATGGATTAGGAGGCTGTAAGGGGTCCAGATCTGCATTTTGAGCCAAGGTCTTAACTGATTAAGACCATAAGTGAAGAAATAGTGAAATTGGGACGTACGTTGAGCGTAAATCCCAATACGCGGGGCGTAGGGTTCAATCAGCCCGATATCAGCGTAGTCGATGAGTACGCCCAGCGTAGGAATCTGGTACGCGCAACGTACTCGCAAACGTTGACTTTTGTTGACTTTTAGGGTCCGGTCAACAAAAGGACTTTTGGATTCAAGAAGGGGTAAAATCGTCTTTTACCCTTCTGTGAGAGCCTAGGGGGTGGTCTAGCTTAATGAGTGCTGTTATTTAGTAAGAATTTTTGTTTATGTGTATTAGACGGAGGCTAGACCAGAGATTAGAGTTCGAGATTATTCCGAGATAGTTTGAGGTGAGTCTTCTCACTATACCTTACCTAGAGTGGTAATTATATGTGACCGGAAGGTCGTATGTGCTTATGTATGATATGTGATATATGTTTGATGTGATATGCTATGTTATGAGTTGCCTGGTTCGGACCGGAAGGTCGAGAGGGCTTGGACCGGAAGGTCAACAGAGTTGGGCCGGAAGGCAACAGAGTTGGGCCGGAAGGTCAACAGAGCAGGACCGGAAGGTCATCAGGGTAGGGCCGGAAGGTCTACCCGAGTTGTGGAGCCGGAAGGTCCACTGAGACACATTGGCCGGAAGGCATCATAGATCTATAGCCTCGAGTGGCTAATTTATATGCATGTGGTCTTTTGGGGAACTCACTAAGCATTCGTGTTTACCGTGTTATGTGTTATGTGTTTCAGGTACCTCAAAGGATCGCGGGAAGGCACCGGCGTGATTGTACATACACTCGGGACATTGAGCTATGATTGTGGATCCTGGATTTGATATGATGTTTAGAAAACTTTGTTGACTATTATGGTGTTTTATATAAAATGACATGTGTTTTGTTTAATTAAAAATAAAAAATTTATTTGAAAAATCATGTCGTTACACATTTGGTGATATGCTAGTTGTAGCGTAAAGTAGAGTATTAGCCCCTTATATGATGTGAACATGTTGTAGTAAGCTGTTAGACATGTAGACTAGTTTAGAAAGTTGCTTGTGATGTTGGATTGTTTGTTTGTCTGTTTTTTGTATATGTCAACATATCTTGTGGTGGGTTGAGGGTGGTCTTTCTTTGTATGGTAGGCCAAGATACTTGGGCAGACCAACATTACACTGAAGGCCAGATGCGAACCAACTTTATGCTACAGGCGAGTTGGGAGGACCAGTCATGGATTGAAGGCCAATGTTTGTATGCTTGTATGTATATTGTGATGTATGGTATTTTGGGGAACTGACTAATCTTTAGCTTACATTTGTGGATTAAATGTTTCAAGTACTTCAGATGATCATCGAGGGCGAATGTGTGACTGTACACACATCGACAACTTTTGTATTTTGTGATTCCACATTAATGATCATACTTTGAATTTTGGGGTGTAAACTTTTGGAACAAATGGTTTTATGATATTACTTTATGAAAATGGCTACTTTTACTTAAGATAAAAATTAAAAGTTTTGCCTTGAAAATTAAGACGTTTCAAGTAGTGGTCGAAGAAAATATGGGAAAGCGTAAAAAAGGTGAGATGATGAAAACCACAAAGAATTTTGATGTGATCCACAACATGACGATGACTGTGAGAATCGGTAACCTTATGTTTGTAAAAAATTATTATAAACACTTGTAACCTTGTAATCAGTTTTATAGTTAAAAATCGAGCAAATTGCAAAATGGTCCATATGGTTTATTGTTTTAGTGGGTACAATCCAAAAATATTTTAACTTGTAAAAATAGTCTTTTTTACGTGGTTTGCTTTTGGTTAAGATCCTGCGATAACTATCATACACTTTTAAATTAATATTTACATTTTAAATATTTATTCCATTAATTTAATAATTAGAAAAAATATATACTATTCACAACCCCAACCCACCCCCTCTTCGTCGTAATACTCTCTCTCTTTCTCTCTCTCTCTCTCTCTCTCTCTCTCTCTCTCTCTTCTGATCACTCCTTCACTAAAACCTAACATTATTACTTTTATGGGATTGTAGACAACATCGAACACCCTTACGTCCTCCTCTGATCACCAACACTGTTAACCATCCTTCCTTCCCCTGACCACCCTTCTCTACTCCTTTGGTCATTAACGTCGTCGACCACCCTTCACTCCTCATCCCTTCACCAACATTTGATCTGTAACGAATCTCCATCTATGTTTACCTTCCCTAAACTAGTTACAGATCTGGAAACCTAAAGTTAAAGCTGCTTCATCACACCATCTCTCTCTAGTTGATCACCAATTTGGAATGAGGATGGATCTTCCAAGTCGAAGTGTCTCTACATTTTCCTTCCCACTTTATCTTCTTTCTTCTTGTTCATCACCGACATAAACTCCCTATGGCTAAGCTATCTTTTTTGTCTACATATCTTTTTGACATGTTTTGTTTGCGTCGCACATACTAAGCACATACATTAGCTTTTGACGCAAATGTTAACTAGAGTCTTTTAACCTCTTCAGACATCTTTTAACCTAAAAAACACAATTTCTTAACAAAAATCGAATGTCTCTTTTTATTGTTTGAGTGCTTGTTTCTTGTAACCTCTTCAAACATTAATATTTTTTTTGTTACAATGCCCCTTTTCTCTAACCTCTTCAGATAATAACACTTTTTGATTGAATGTTTTTTTTTTTATTTCTCCATTTTAACTACAACGAAATAAAATAAATATCAAATGTATCTGTTAATTCATACAATTTACTTTCATTCTTTTATATTACGACATACTGTTTAAAATATGACCTATATTATCCTATTGTCATTAAAATAAAAAATAATTTAGGAGACACATTAATCACAATATAATGTCACAATAAAAAATATAAGAAGTTGGTTATGAAAAATAAAAATGTTATATGATAATAAATAAAATTTCATCTAGATTTGCTACCTATTTATAATAAAGTAATAAAAATAAATTAAGAAAAAGATTTTTTTTAGAGAAAATATTGACTAAAGTAAAAGGCCTTATAATTCAAATATTGAATCTCTTATATGAATTGAAATTTAAAGAAATTGAATTTTGATAAAACCTTTCAATATTGTAAAACTAGAAGTATTTAAAATTTAATACTGAAAAACTCTTTTAACTTTAAAAATCAGTATTTAGTAACCAACAAACGTTAAAAAACAAATAATTTTATTCTTACAAACTGCAGACGATTGGTTCTCTTCTATTGTAAAAGTTTGGAGATGTAATCCGCAGACTACATATATTTTACCTCTGAAACACTAAATTTTGATTTTGGTATGTATATGTCAAAATAGTTCTTCAAATTCTTGAATTGAGAGTAACCGAAGATGATAGTTTGTCTGGCCCGGGAAGAGAATCACCGGCAATGGTGGGTGCTGATGAGTGAGTCTTTTTTTCTGATTATAAAACTATTAGAATAAATAATAAAAAATGTAAAATATTCATTAAAAAGGTAGATACACGTTACCATTTATACGAAAGATATTTGTCCTGTAAGCCACAAAAATCAACATACCTATGACTATTTTTGTAATCTACTCTATAAAACTATAAAACTAGTGAAATGAAAAGACCGAAAATGTAAAGCTTTTTCTGAATTTTCCCTAAAGTTATTAATTTTCATCAAAAGAAAACCCACACGGCCTCAACTCGGTTTCAAATCCTAGTTGGAACAGTTGAACCGTTTATTGCAGTTTCATGCGAACAAGGTTCGCAGTTGACAGTTATTATATACTTAATCGCTAAGATCATTCTTTCGTCACCTTCCTTGCTGTTTCCTTTCTCCCAAAGTCGGTTTACACAAACCCTATATAAATCCACCCCACCCCAATCTCTACTTCCAACAATCAACCATGAATTACAGAACTTTAGACCTGACACTCATCTCAGCAAAGGGGATCAAGAAACCTTCTCTCACCGGGAAACCAGACGTCTACGCCGTAGCTTACATCTCCGGCACCACCAACAAACAAAAGCTTAAAACCCATGTTGACAAAGATGGAGGTTCCAACCCTACCTGGAACTTCCCCATGAAGTTTACAGTCGACGAAGCCGCCGGCTTACAGAACCGCCTGACACTCGTCGTCGAGATCAAGGCCGTCGGGACGTTCAGTGATAAGAATTTGGGAGAAGTTCGTGTGCCGGTTAAAGAGCTCTTGGAAGGCGCGTCGACTCAGCAGCTTGTGAGTACTTATCAGGTGAGGAAGCATTCCGGGAAGCCGAATGGGTTTCTTAGTTTTTCGTATAAATTTGGGGAGAAGTTTTCCGGTAAGGCGGAGGAGCCCGTCATGGCTTATCCTCCCGGTATGGCGGTTGGATCTAGTGCCGCGTATGCGCCGCCGTATGAGGCAGCAGGTCGGTATTACCAGCAGGCCCCTGCCGCTACTGGATATCCTGGATATGCGTACCAACACCAGCAACAACCGGGTTATGGTGGTTACCCTCCGCCACCGCCGCCAGGGTACGGTGGATATCCTCCGCAGCAGGGATATGGGTATCCGGCGGCAGTTCAGCAGCCTCCGAAGAAGAATAAACTTGGTATGGGGTTAGGAGCCGGTTTGCTAGGTGGAGCACTGGGTGGACTTTTGATCGGCGATATCGTGTCGGATGGTGGCGGTGGATGTGGCGGTGGAGGATGTGGTGGAGGCGGTTGTGGCGGTTTTTGATGTTACTTTCCTGATATTGGGATTTTTTTTTCTATAATATTAGTATGTAACTATGTATGGTTTGTTTGTTGCCCTGTCGATTGTAAATGGCTTAAATTCATTAATTCGTTTCACTACAAGATATAAATCAATTTAATATTTTATAGAAGTAAAATACCTAATCTTAGTAGTGTTACAATGTGATTACGTTTTCCTTGAATGATATAATTCATGTGGTACATGATAAAGATATAAACCAATTTACTTTAACTTTATAGAATACTCAATCTTTTTATAGATTTTAAAATTCATAAATGATTCCTTAACCTATGTTTTTTTACATTATAGGGTAAACAAAAACAACAAAATTGTTGGTTATTAACTTATTATGTCAAAGTATAATAAATAGTAAGACAATTGATAGGAATGTAATGATATTGATCCTATGTCATATCACCTTATATAACTTCTATTTATTAGTTTAAATTTGTCTTAATAGAAACAAAATATTATTAATAAATACAATAGTCAATTTAACAGTAAATATTTATTTTATTTAACATTTAAATAGTAATAACAACAAAACAAATATTAATTACTCTAAAATGATCATTTTTCTCGTCCTCAAATCGGTTTCAAATATTTTCAACTAAGAATACTTCCAGTTGAATAAATCGTTGCATGACTTTAAATATCTTGTCATACATAAAGAGTGAACTTAGGGAAGTTTGGGTATAAATATAGTAAAATTAATATCATCTATGTACTCAAATTTAAGAAATATATGAATTGTGTTTATCTTCCATTGATTACACATGTTCATCATTTTCATGATTATAAATGTTCTTATTATTTCATTTTATGGTCCACTGATAATAGAAAATTGTGATTGTAATACCATAAACTTTTCCACATCTTTTTTTTTATCAAACTCTTGTTTGTTTGCAAACAGTATTTTTGGTCCTCAGCTAAGAATAGGATTGCTTTGGAAAAGACATCTCACTTTGAATAGATGCTATTTGTAAGTTAGTAAAGGCTAATTGGAGTGAACGTGGAAACGGAGTGTGCGAACACCATCCTCGGCTAGGCATCATGAGCGTCAATGTGAAGTTTCGTGGTTTCGGCTACGTTGCATCACTTTTCTCTCTCTCTCTCTCTCTCTCTCTCTCTCTCTCTCTCTCTCTCTCTCGTACGTTAAAACCACGCATGTGGTGGTGGTTGAGGATCATGGTTAACGTGGTGGTGAGGTTGAAGGTGGCCACGTCAGACCACTCCCCCTCCCAATCCCGATAGCCTAACCTACATTGAAATTGTTACTATTGACCCGAAAGGTAACCTAATATGTTTTCCTACTAATACCTCATTAAAGATAAGATTTTATTAGGAGAACAATCTAACACCTTGATTTCATTTAACCTAGAATATGGGAAAACGTGCAATATCCACAAATCAAACGACAATAAGTTTATATGATTCATCTAGAACTTCACAATTAGAGAATGATCGGTTCAACCTGATTATATATATATATATATATATATATATATATATATATATATATATATATATATATATATATATATATATATATATATATAACCAAGAATTACACATTCACAAATATAAATCCTTATCACAATCAACTATATTATAAAGTCATATACATAAGAGTTGAGAAATATGTGATGGGTTTTCTAAGCATCTATACACGAAGACTAGGCAATGGAGCATTCAGTATAAACCCTAAATGTACATGCACCATAGATCTAGATTTTAATATTATAACAACGTACTTTCAAAACTATGAATTTAAACTATCAAAAGGGAGAGATTTACTAACATTTCAAGTATAATCGTATATACTTGTGAATCCTTGAAGATCTTGAGTTCCCTTGTCACTCTTGGAAGATCTAGTACCCAAAGTAGGAATGCCTCTAATGGCTCATATCCAAAAGATTAAAGCCCTAGAAATTTTAAGAGAGAGGAGAACGGTTATGAAATCCGATAATTCCAACCTTGGGGAGAGTAGGATCCGATTTTTGGTAGCCTAGAGGGGTCTTTATATAGTTTTGGTAACTTATAGATAAACCTGATTTGAATCGATTAAATAATCAAATTTAATCCTGATTCAAATCCTTATCCTTATCTGTTACATGGAAAGATTCTGGAAGCCTTTTAGAAGCACTCAAAACCGTCCACATCTATGGATTATCCAGAATGTTCGTTTTGCTCAACTATTGAACAATTAACATTCAACATTTGTACCTTTTAAATGAATCCAAATAATTCCAAATTAGTTCTAATTATTTCAACTAGTTTCTAATTAATTTATTAACTTGTAATGAATTAATAAACTATTAGTCTCATTCTCTCAAATTCTTTTCTAACTATTTTAGCTTTTAAGGGCAATCCAAAAATGACTTTGTTATTATTCTCAAAGTTATATCAATCCGTTATGACATTGGATACCTATTTTCAATAGTATGAGTCTTCAAGTTGAGAAGATCAACGTCATATTCTAGTGTGCATCGAACTTGTATCGGGTACTACTAGGTACTACTGGTGTGCATCATCACCCTTCGAGTTGTGTACACTCTAGATAATCTCATCGATCGAGCTTTTCAATTTGCTTTGGAAATGCGTTGTTTTTAACATGCTCAGTGGAATCCAACTATCAATGTCCAATAATCCGATTCAAACGAGTTTTTATCGATTCTTTCACACTGGTTCAATCTGGTTTTTGAAGAAACCATTCGGTTCGATCCATTCTAAAAATTGGCATAAAACTAGTCGTTTTTGAACTACTCTCATTTCCGATTCCTGATTCGATCGGCCGGTTCGAACTGGTTTTTAAAACATTGATATTTTGGTATTCTGGGATTAGAACAAACAACATACATGCACCTATTGAGTTTCATTAATCCTAACAAAGAACAAATCCATAAGTAGCGTAAACTACAAAATTTATTCTAAGGCAAGTTAAGATCTAAACCATACAAGGATCTATAGTCTAATAATATGAAAAAAAATATAGTCAAGAAATACTAACCTTTTGCAAAATCGAATTTTCTTGAAGAAACCTTATGGTTGTTGAATTTCTTGAAGCTTTAGGAAGGATAAGCATGCAAAGTAGAATGCCTCTAAAGTGTCATACCCAAAAGGTTAAATGCTAGAACTTGAAATTGATGGTCCTAAGAGTAGTCCACTATATTTCAAGAAGAGAAAAGATAAAAGCCAATATCGAAATTGAGCAGGCAATGGATGGAAATATGAGGAGGCAATGGATGGAAATATGAGGAAGCTGGAGGGGTTTTTATAGCTAAAGGTGACTTGGTGGAAAAGAAACCTAATAAGGATAAATACCAAATTTGAATCCTTATTTTATTCAATTCAAAACAATTTCCACCTCCTTCCACAAATCGAAGAATTCAAAAATCACTAGGGATAATCCCTAGCAGATTTCCGTCCCCTCCTAGGGGTCATAATATTCTAGTTATTTAACTTTTAAATAATTAACATTCAGTCCATGTACTTCTAATTAATACCAAATTAATTGTAATTAATTCCAAATCAACCCAAATTATTTTCAAATTAATTTATCAACCTACGAAAAATTAATAAACTATATATCTCTTCCCTTAATATATATTCTAACTCTTTTAGCTCTTGAGGCCAACCCTAAAAGAACTTTGTTATTATTCCCAAAGTTATACCAATTAGTTATGACATTGTACACCTATTTCCAACGACACCATGAGGTGCGGTATGGGTGATGTGGCACCATCGTGGTGGTTATAGTAACACCATTCCGTCCTTTAAATTCACCACACTTTTCCCCTACTTGTAGAATTCCATTACACCCAAACCCTTCCTACTTTTCCTTTTGTGTTTTTTTTCAGTTATTTAATATAGTAGTATTTAGTATTAAAATTGAGATGTATTGAGGGGTGACTATTTCATAGGTGAGGGAAGAGTGGTGCGAAATAACATGGCGTTGAGTTGGTAGAATGAAAGTATGGGGAGTGTACCTTTTGGTCTTAGGTTCCCATTTTGATAATAAGAATGCACCGAAATGGCAAGAGTAGAGATAAAAACCGATACATAGAGAGGGATAGAGGAAGTTGGGAGTATGAGCGTGATTTAGTGCAATCTTTGGTGTCAATGTTAAAGAGAGATATGACAAATGAGAGAGATCTTCAGTAAGATCTTTATCTATTTTCAGTGAGTTATGTAGCTAGTGGGATAACATAGGATAGTGGGAGGTAAGATGTCGAGGCTGCATATGAAGTAGATTCAAGATACCATACTATTAGAATATCCATGAGAGAGAGAGAGATAGAGAGAGAGAGAGCGTCTCTATCTAGATACTATCTATCAATAAATTATTTGTTATTAATTAAGAATGGTGAGCCATGGTCTTATCCATAGGATTTAAGGAAGAAAATTATGGAGAATGAGATGTGTTAATTTGATAGGAATCAGACTTGATCCTTGACACACTTACTAGTAGGAAAGAAAATACCATAGAACAAGTGGGTATTCAAGGTAAAGAATAAGCTTGATGGAAGCAAGAGATACAAGTCCAAATTGGTGGTTATGGATTTTCATCATAAAATTAATGTTGATTACAATGAGATATTATCTTCAGTCATGAAGATGACAACAATTAAATCAATCTTGAGTATTGTGGTTGCATAAGACCTACATCTAGATCAACAACTTCTAGATGTAATGAAAGTTATCTTATATGAAGATCTTCGTAAAGACATGTGTATGGAATAACCATAAATTTGTTAGATAATTGGAAAGGAAATTATGGTATGAAAACCAATGAAAATCCTATATAGATTATTGAGAGAGAACCAAGATCATGGTACTTAGAGGAATGGTTATAGGAGATTTGAGAAGGATCATAATTGCTTGTGAAGAAGTTTGCTTCCTCCAATATTATCTCGTTGCTACACGTTAATGACATATTTATGGCTTAATAGACATGCAAGAACTCAACAGGTTGAAGATATATTTCTCTCAAGAACTTGAGATGAGCTAGACAAATACTTCACATGATTGTAGTTAAAGATAGTGTCTGAGACGCTATAAAACTTTCTCAAGAGAAGTACATCAAGAAAGTGTTTGATAAACTCAACATGACATGCTAAAGCCATAAATAAACCTCTGGGAAGTTAACTTAAGCCTAAAAAATAATTATCACAAACAAAAGAGGACAATGAAGAGATGACTAGACTTCCTTTTGCATTGGCAATAGGCAACTTGATGTATGTTGTGGTATATACGAGGCTAGACATTTCTTATGTGGCGGGGATTGATAGTAGGTTAATGTCTAATTCAAGGAAAGCGCATAGGAAAGATTTTCATATTCACACTTTAGTGGATATTAAAATTCAGGGAATTATATAGATTATGTGTTCACTATTAGGGGTACATTAATTAGTTAGATGTCTATATTTAAGAAAAGTGTTTCTCGTTCAACTATAAAAGCATAATACTTGTCATGGTCATTGCAAAAGTTTACAAAGAGATTACTTTTCTAAATGAATTCCTATCACAGTTAGGAAAGAAAAAGAGCATTCTTTATTGTGACAATCAAAATACAATGTAGTTCATCTCACGAATAATCCAACACACACACACACACACATATATATATATATATATATATATATATATATACATACACACACACACAACAAGGTGGTGAAGATAGAGAAATTGAATTTGTACACAATTGGCCTCGTAAAAGACCAATGAGAAGCATAGACTAGAGAGGAGGAGGTTGCAGAGTGTTGGTTTACAAAATGTACACGCCTTGAATGGAAGTTGATTCATTGATCGGTAAGTGATAGATTTTTGAGTTGTGAAAAATGAAAACTAACCAAACATAGAACGACTAGGGTTTCATATTATTATCAAATGAGAAGTACAAGATACATGAAAGGAAAAGACATAATATATAGACTAGATAGTTAGGGTTTCTTAGCTAATGGGCCAATATAAAATCAAATACAAAATAAAGCCTAAAATCTAATTAGGTTAACATCCCCCTCCAACTTACAATGCAACAATAATAAGCATTAAGAGTTTGTCACACAGAAAATGAAATCCAAGAGCAGTCAAAGGCTTCGTAAGAATATCAGCAATCTACAAGGTGGAAGGAACATAAGGAATGGAGATAGTTCCTTTCTGGAGATGATGTCGTGTGAAGTGACAATCAATCTCAATGTGTTTTGTGTGCTCATGAAACACTGAATGCTTGGAAATCATTATCGCACTCTCTTTGTCATAATACAAAGGGGTAGGCTGAGAGATGTGAACACCCATATCTGCAAGAAGCTATCTCAACCAAACAATCTCACAAGTAGTGATAACCATGGCTCGATACTCAAATTTTGTAGAAGAACGAGAGACATCATGTTGTTTCTTACTCTTCCATGATATCAATGAATCACCAAGAAAAACACAATACCTAGTAGTGGACTTATGATCATAAATATCACTATCCTAATTAGCGTTACTATTGGCACACAACTCAAGAGATGATGTAGATGGAAACACAAGGGTGAGAAACTGAGTACCACGAAGATATCTCAAAATACGAAGAACGGCTCCCTAATGAATAGTAGAAGGGGCAATGACAAACTGGCCAACCACATGAACTGCATGATCAATATCCGATCTAGTGACAGTCAGGTAAACCAAACTCCCTACAATGGTACGATAAATGTTTGTATCTGATAAGGGGACACCATAAGTTGGAGAATACTTTGCATTACTCTTTATAGGCGTATCAACTGTAACATTATCCGTGAGTTGTGCGCATTCAAACAAGTCTGAAATATACTTAGTTTGAGATAAAAGAAGAAACCAACAGATGAAAAGGCTGAGAAGTATGTAGCCTTACTGGATTCATGGGAGACTGATAACTCCAAGATCAATGGTTCTTCTTCTTACAGAAAGCACACTCGTCAAATGCAACTTTGAGGAGTTTGAAGACTGAGGTTGTTGTGGAACAACAAATATAGCAGGAGTAGCTTTCTTGGGACCTTTGTCAACATGAGACTTGATACGAGTTTCTTCAGCAATCAACTCGTGAACAACCGAATCAACAGTGGGAAGAGGTGTGCGATGCAAGATTAATCCACGAAAGCCTTCAAATTTGAACGTAATGTCATCAAGAACTGAACCAAACGTTTCTCTTCCCTTCTATCAATATAAGGCTTAAAAGCCTTCAACACATCAGGTTCTGTAAGAGCCAAATAATCCCACAAATTCAACATAGCCGCATAAAATTCCTGAACACTGAGATTATTCTGTTGGAGGGCTCGAATATCAGATACTGCTTTGCAAAGTTAGACTAAGTATATAGCCTAGCCAAGTGATCCTAAACCTTCTTTGTTGTATCATACTTCGCTAACTGAGTACCAATAGACTAGATAACATAATTATTAATACAAGTACTGATCTTGGAGTTATCAATCTCCTATGAATCCAGTAAGGCTGCATAATTCTCAGCATTTTTCATTTGTTGGTTTCTTCTTTTCACCTGTAACAATTCCCCACATAGTCTTGTCGCGCAAGAAATTCTTCATAACATAACTCCAATAGGCATAGTTCTTATCATCAAGTTGGATACTAATGGACCGAATAAAATCATCTCTCGGGGCCATATTTCAATAATAGTCAAACAAGAATAATCAAAACAACAGTAAATACAAATAACAACATCAATAATCAATAACTCGAAATCAACAAAACCAACATGTGGAACGAAACCCCTTGAAATCAACAAAACAAACAAATTAAACCAACCAGAATACAGAAACGAGCAGCAACAATCAATAGTTCGATCCGCGCAACGTCGTGCCTGCTACCACTCGCCCCAAAAACAAAAAATACAGAAGATCAACCTAACTTTGATACCATGAAAACTAACAAAACATAGAACGGTTTGGGTTTCGTATTATTATCAAATGAAAAGTACTAGATACAATAAATGAAAAAAACATAATTTATAGACCAACTAATTAGAGTTTCCTAGCTAATGGGCTAATATAAAACCCAATACAAAATAAAGCCCACTAACAAAAATTCCAACAAAATTTGAGCTCAATGGAGCTCGAATAGTTTGAAAGTTTTCACTAAATGTTGCTCATTTAAACAAACATGCTTAAGGAGCTTGACAAAATCTAACCGAAACGAGCTCAAGTGTGATTGAGCCCCAATAACTTGACAAAAGTTTGCAAATTTTCCACCCTTAATTACATAGATAGCTTTACATATAACATGGGGTTAAAGAGACCTAAAAAAGAATTCGAATTGAGCCTTACGAACTCCAAGTCGAGCTATTTTATTGACCATTAAAAAAATAATCAAAGATTCTGTATTTTGACTGGATTTGGTGTAATGCACGCAATTGCATTGCTTCGTGCAGCTCTTTGATATTTCTATGTTTGAGTTGTTGAACCGAAACAAATCAAGCCACGAGCCACATGAAGAACATCGACCAAACGGTAAGTGAGACCGACGCCAAACCATACGACCACATCATAATCACCGAACATTCACTTTCACCAGCTCCAAATAATTGTGTTATCGTACCTATAATATCAACAAATTTCACAACTTGTCATAAAAAATCCAAGATGAACATGTCTAACAAATTTCACAACTTCTACTCTCATACCAATGTTCATGGATGGTGGAACCGCAAACTGTAGTAAAAGAACATAGACATAAAGAGGATCTGGATGCACTAAGCCCAAGTAAATCGCTCCTTTCACGATTAAAATGCCAACAAGTGGCAACAAAACTAACCGAACTGCTACGATTCCAAACACAATTGGTAACGAGACACGAGATGATCCCTTCAAACCTACAAAATGCAAATTATGTCTACTAAACACTAATTTCAAGCAATTGAATACATAAAAAAACTCGATTTATAACTAATCTAAGTTTAGTTACCTCGTAAGAGGTTAGCACCCAAAATCAATGTCATAGTCGGGATTGCAGCGTCTCTGTGACATGGGAATAGGATCCATTAATGTTAGACTAGTTTCTTTCGATGTGGGTCCCATTTCATAACAGGATCTACAAACCAAAAAATCTACACATGCTAAAAAGGATCATACCCTACTAAGGATGCAGAATCTTGGATCACATGAAGAGGAGCATCTGTGCCTATTAGTAGCCTACGCATTGGCCCTACCATTCCAACAACGAGGCCTACAATCTTTACAATAATAGAAAAATTGTTATGCAATGTATTACGTTTCAGGTTAAATAATACGCATGTAGGGGTTGGCAAAAGTAGCATACCGCTGCTGTGGTTGAAGGTGCCAACAACGACTTCAAGTTAATCCTTCTTGAAAAGTTCCCCAAATGTTGCTTCACTGTATATAACATCACCTGATGCATGACATTTAAGGTCAAACTTGTAAGTATATTCTTCAGTCATGAATGAAAGCGAAACAATACCTTCGTTTTTTTCTTGATGTTGAAAGTAGATGAAGATAATGGAATCAAGCTTTCAGTCAAATCCTCTTGCTCAGTTACTGCTTCTGTGACAACATTGTTACCAGAATCTTGGGAGAATACCCGAAGTAGGTTGTACACGAAAGTCCAAACAAATAAAGATCCCATCTAATGAAACACATTGTTTACAACATATAAATATGGCAATTTAACGAGTTTGAAAAGCTAATTATCCATAGAATTAAGTACATACTGCCATAGATAGTGAAGCATACGCCATGGCATACCCATGACAAACATCAGGATCACCAAAGGGACTTCCTTTCTCTTTGCATACAGCTGGGACGATAATCAAAAGCAAATTTCCCAGGTTTCCTGTAATTCAAAATCAAAATTTTAAATTTTTATTCAGCTTATAGGAGGGTATTTTAGGTAATTTACCTGCTGAACAGGTCCCTAAGATGAGGCCCTTGAGATGTTCAGGTGGTCTTGTGATGATCAAAAGCAGCCATCCAAGTGCAGCCCCTAATATGAATGTAATAAGAATATTGACAGGCATAAACCACCTGCATTGTTTTTAACAGTTAATCAAATTGAAAAACATTTTTAAAGACAACAACAGCAGAGAAAATCAAATGAAAAACAGAGAACGTAGAACTCTATAAATAAAACTTACATTGAAATGATGCTTTCGAGAGTGATTGTTTGAGCAAGATTGCTAGCCACGAGTGCTGGATTAGACACAAAGAACACACCCTGATAACATACAAAATCGAATCTTTAATCAAATTGAAAATTTTCTTGAACATGTGCATTTAAATTTGAACCCACGAATATGAGTTCATAATCAGCAAAAGTAGAACATCAATCGAATTTGACAAATCTTTCGAACCATAATTAGTAACATCCATGGGTAGTCTGGAATTCAAGCTAAGCATTTGACCATTAGTAAGTTACAAGTCAACTATGCGCACAATGACGATGAGTAACTTGAATAACCGAGTGAAAATTATCATCGTAAGCATTCGTAATAACAAAGGGAAAAGCTTACATTATTGACGTGCTTCCTTGCAGTTTGTCCCAAAATATCAACAGAATCCAAAGCAAGAATTGAGCCAAGTGCAGTAATTATCAGAACTTTGAGAATAGGCGTAGAAGCAGCAGAAAACAGATCCAGAAACCCCATCTGTTAAACAAAACTGTTTCCAGAAATCTCAAGAAACAATCGAACTGCTTCTAAGATTGTGAAGCGTGCTACTAGTATATATATAGAAAAGACAACAAGAAATGGGGAAGACTATATATATAAACTGAAGCAGTAGGGACAATCACCATAAAAATACAACAGCAACAAGACGAGAAGATACCATTAGATCTTCGATATATTTTAAAAAAAAGGAGCTATATAATATCTTTCCGAAATTCAGATCTTTGACAAAACCAGTTTGGTAGCAAAAAGGAAGATACCACTCTTCGAAAATTCAAACATTTGACCAAAACAAGTTTGGTAGGCAAAAGAAGGATCGGTTACGTGTAGTTTAATGAACACGACCGCTCCACGTCTATCACATGCATGTGGGTTTAATCTGACAATGACATTCGTAGTGTCAACCATTTTAGGGCTCCACGTTTCTTGGTCAATAAAAAATACTATTGAATCCTATTATCAACTTAAGTAATAATATTTTTGAAATTGAAAAAAGTATAGCTGAATTTTCTTAGGCTTTGCTTATTATTATTTTTGTGTTTTACGTTCGGAAAACTTACAGAGAGATAGAATCAGTATAATGAGTATGTATAGCTTAATAATAATAATAATAATAATAATAATAATAATAATAATTTATATAAATTGTTCGTGTGGTTTCTCAGATTTCGTATGTATTATTGATAACTCTTTTCATTAGACACTAGTCATTTATCCGCGCAAAGCAGTGAGCGACAAATAATTTGTTTCGACAATTAATTTCTTTTCGATGGAGAATGATTATTTTCAAATCAATCATTAGTTTGTGTTAGGAAACATGTCATATTAAAAATAAAGAAAATTCATGAAATGACCAAAACCTTGGAAGAGAAAATTTATAGGAGTTTGTTTAAATTTTAATATTATTTTATTAGTGATTAGTTGTATAATTAACTTAATGATTTGAACGTCTTAAAAAAATTATTATTTTATTCAATCTATTTTTAGAAATAGTGGGATTTGTTTTATAAGATAGTAAAGACTAAGTGTGAGACCCGTGTATTACACGGGTTGATTAAAAAAAATTAAATATAAAGATTTAAAATATTAAACATTTTTAAAATAAAATTTTGAAATAAATACGGTTGCAATGATAAATAAGTAGATACTTCCGATCAATACTAATAAAAAAAATAATCGACATATTTTAAAGAAGTGTCTTGAATCACAACTTTCTAAAAAACAATCTCATCTTTTTTGAAGACTGTCATTGACTTTGGTTTATTTTCAATGCAAAACATATCGTTAATGAATTATTTTCTTTGAAATGTGACAGTAATCATTTTATATGAATATGTCTGATATATTCTTGAAATAAAAGTATGGTTTCTATATTATTTCAAAATAAACGAATGTTGATTATATAAATTAAAGTACTATATGGTTTTTTTGAAAGACGGAAATTTTAATAAATAAAATAATTTAAAATTTTGAGCAAACAACAGTATAATAGTACATATAAGTAAAAATACGTCTCCATAACAAAAGAACAAAAAACAAATTATATTACTTCCTTTATCTTGAAATTACACAAAAAAAACATACATATTAAAAATATTAATTATCATAATAACTTTCATATAAAGACATTAATTGAATGTCATATGATTGGATATTTTCCTTTTATTTTTTAATTAAATATTTTATTTGTAACATAAGCTTTCCATATTAATAATCTCCTTATAACTTACAAAATCACCAGTCTCGTGAAAGCCTCCAAGATGAGTTATGTGTTCTTAATGCCAAAAAATGTTAATTAGTTCATAGGATTTACGTTTAAAGGGGAGAAAGTAGAAAAGACTAATTAATGTTGATAATAATTCTTGATTTATTGCCCAATTAATGTTGATATGAATTCATGATTTATTGTCTAATTTTCCTTATTTACATGTGTAATAAATGTTTTTAAAATGCAAAAAAAACCACAAAATGCCATGTGAAAAAAAGAAAAATAGAAAAAATGAGAAAAAGCCATGTGACATATTGAATAAGAAGAAGACAAGTGACAAAAAAAATTCTTATTTATTAGGGTAGATAAGTTGTTTTATCCATAACTCTTTTCATTACACATAAGTTTTGGTGGTTTCAGTTTCTGGTTGACTATTGACCCATATAAAATAATTTTTATGTCTTTTATATTTTATTTTAAAAGATTTTTACACAAAAGAAAAGTACCCCCACCCTACATACCCATACCATAAACACATATACCCACCCCATCCATTCTTCTCTTTGTTTCCAGACTCCTCCACTGCCACTTCGGACAACGATCTTTCCAACGATGAGCTACATAAAATCTGAATTAAAAATCATAAAACATATACATATCCTTATTGAAATCTGAATACTCAAAAAAATCAAAATCAAGATTCAGATTTAACAAAAAAACCTTGTTCGTAGACCATCTCAAAGTTCACCAAGCTAATTAGCTATAGACTAAAAATATAAAGAACGCCAATGTATGCTCTAACTACAAGAATCAATAGCACTAAATAAAAATCATCCAAAAGAGTTTTATATTGACCTAATCAACGGTTCTTCACTATCAAGTCCTCAATTCATTCTGATAAGATCTAAAATTTAAGTAGACAATTTTGATTGGAACTGAAATAAGTAGCCCGATTTGAGAGGGGCAATGTCTCCAATTGATAATGAAAAACTAGAATGAGAAAAGCATGCTTTTATTAACCCATGACATTTAATAGCTCCTCATCCTTTCATCTTCATGCTAACAATTAGGCATAGTAACTCCTCTCCACATTTTCAAATTACCGCTAACTTCCTGACCAAGTGGATCCAACTTAAGCCCAAGAACAAAATTTAGTTGGCCCATATTTTGTAGTTATGACATGTTTCTTTCTTCTCTCATATACTTTAATTAGGCCTTTATCATTACTTCCCTCCGATAAAATGGCTTGTCCTCAAGGCGGAATGTAGGAAATTGTTCTGCCAACAGATCATAGGATTCCCAGGTAGCCTCCTCTACTGGGTGATTACACCAAGAGACCAACAATTCTAGAACCGACTGATTAGCCTCAGAAACCCAACAATGAGCTATTATAGAACTCAGTTGCAAGTCAATTTCCCAATCTTTAGTGATTGGTAATGGGTGTTGTTGGTCAGGAGAAAAAGAGCCATGTGCGATTTTAAGTAAGAGAAATTAAATATCCTCCTACCTTTTGCATAATAGAATGCTAGGAGAGATGCCTTTGTATGTCTATTGTATGAACTGGTAGACTCGCATGTTGGTGCTGATTAGTCAGTGATAAATTGGCCTGATATGTGATTCCTTGATGTGCACGGAAGTACCCACTAATTTTAATATTTATAACCTAACAAACTTAGACTAACTATGTACTTGTAAGCAGTGTACCTAGTCAGATTACAATATAGTTTGGGTAAGTTGGGTGTCGATCACAGGGAACGGTGTTATTAATTAATCTATTTACTACTAAATTAATCTAATTATTAACAAGCTAAAAAGGGTTGTTATCTGATTTTGCAAGATCAGACTAACTTAACTCAAATTCAATCAATAATTAAAAATACTCTTATCTAGTTTGAATCCACTTCGTCCTTATGGCTAGCTAATGATTATGGATTATTAAGTTGGTTGTTATTATATTAGTAATTTAAGTCTAAATTTACCAATTGTTAATTAATTCATGTAAAACTATGTATGGTCACACACAATTAAACACATAACCAATTATGTTTATGAATATGCTATGTAGGATTTATCATGCAAACACAATTATGGTCATAATCTATGTTCTCTAGCACATCAAAATTAATTACTTCAATTCCTAACTAAGATTTTGGCTGATCCTAGCTTTAGCAATTCAATGTTCACTAAATTACTAGGTTATCAAGTTCATGCAGTTAATGGTCACTAAGCTGCACCTAACATGAATTTAAGCAACTAAAGCAACAAACATAAGCATGCTAGGTAGCAATAAATCAAACACAAGCAAATCACCAACTAAATAAATCCATATAAAATTATGCTATTCATAAGTTAGAAGCTTCATCTAGCTAGACAAGAGTAGCTAGATTCAGCTGCTCATAATAGCAACTAACACATAAACACAACTCAAATAAGAAAACATGTTCATAAGTATCAAACAAGTAAACTAATTATGGACCTTCACTCTTTTGGTGTTGATAACCCTTCTTCCAGAACCTTACTTCTGTTGTAAATCGTCCTCTGGAACCTCTTCCTTCAGCCAAAAGTCTCCCAAATCGTAATGGGGAAAGGTATTTATAATATCTTGAAATTTCCCGTTCACGTCGTGAGAATGTAAGTCTCACGTCGTGAACTCGAGATAATCGTGTTCGGCAAGGATTCCTTCACCCTGATGCTTATCTCCTAAAACTCTCTACTCACGTCGTGAACCATGAACTGTTCACGTCGTGAGTACGTCTTTTGGGTTATTTCCGTTCTTTTTTTCTTCAATCCCCCCAAAGTTCCAAGTATTGTCACTTCTGGTCCCTTTCTTCGAAAATACTTCTATTTGGCTGCACATAACAATTTATCCTTATAAGTACCATAATTCTGTGTAAATAACCAAAATAGTAAGTAAAATGTAGATCAATATTGCCTAAAACTATGTATAAATATGGCAATATCATTCCTTGTCGCCTTGGGAGTATTGGATGCTATGCTGGAATAGGGATATATATTGGAATCAGTAATTGCTAAGTGTATGTTTTGAAAATTGTATACGATTAGGATCTTATAGCCCTAGAATAATTGATTGGCCTTATTTTATGTTCCTTGTCTGGTTGTGGTTATAGGGTAGATTATTTTATTCAACAATCTATTTGATCTTGTTCTGTATATAATTTGCATGCATAAGGCACCCGACAATAAGGGTGGAAATCTCTATTATGAGTTGTGGTGTGGGCTGAATGTTCTATGATCATTCTATGGATTGGAGTGTTACTGCTCGAATGTTGCTTGCTTTGTGCTTTGTGGAACTCTTAGGTAATGGGAGTTAGCTACTAAGTGAATATGCATGTATTCATGAGGTGGGTGACTGGCATTATGAGGAGTTCTTCGGCAACTGATGGCAAGGTGAGGTCGGGGAATCTAGGAAAGCCTAGGGATTGCTTCAGTGGGTTTTGTTGCGTTGTTTAGTGAGTTTTTGGGTGCACCAGTTTGAGAAGGTGACTTAGAGGATTCATGATGATTCTTGAGAAAAGTATGGATAGGTGGGGAAGGTAGTATTGGGCCTGTACTATTGAAAGCACAGGATCCATACTCAAATCAGGGAGAGTCTTGGAGAATCTAGGAAGCTTATGGGAAGAGAATTATTAGGTATGTTCTGATCATTTGTAGGTTGTATTTTAGTTTAGTGATGAGCACCCAGGAAAGAGAGTATGGTTTTGGTTCCGGTTCAAGTGCAGGTACTGAGCCGATTAGTGAGCAGATGCGAGAGTTCATCTCGTCAGAGATTAACTGTGGTGTTTTAGAGCAGACTCCTGTGATCTTTGGTTCGGTCAAGGAGAGAATTTTGGAGATCTTGGATGAGCGCTTGGGCTCGATCCGTGCTGAGGTTACGGCCATCAATGGAGCTCACACTCTTTCTTTCCGTGAGTTCCGTGTGTGCAGAGCTCCTACATTCTATGGGGAGAGGGACCTTGTTACTAGTAGGGGTGGTTAGCAGATATGGTTAACACATTTAGGATGAGTTTCTGCCCTGAGGAAGCAGAGGTTAGATATTCTTCCTGCCTATTGAAGGACGGGGCACAGGATTGGTGGGAGAAGGAAGGACGTGAGGTTGGTGATAAAGCAGTTGATTCCATGTCTTGGGATGATTTCTCGACTAGGTTCCAAGCTGGGTTTGCACCGGTGATTGAGGTATAGTAGTTGGCGTGAGAGTTTCAGGATCTCCACCAGACTACTAAGATTGTGGCAAAGATCACTGTCAAACTCCGAGAGAGGGTTTATTGGTTCCACAATATGCAGCATATGAGGAAATGAAGAAGGTGATGTATCATGATATGCTACAGGATGATATCAGAGAGTTTGTGAATATTTCAGGGTACAAGACCCTGAATGATATGATTTCTAGAGCCCAAGTGCGGGAGATCGATTTGGGGCCGGATCAGGTGCAAGTTGTGGAGGGTCCCGGGAAGAGACCCAAGACTTCTGATCATCGTTTGAGAAGCCAACAGGGTCGGGGTCAGTGCAGCTCATGCAGGAAATTACACGATGGAGCTTGACGTTCCAGGGGTATGGAGTGCTACAAGTGTAGCAGGATTGATCATGTCAATAGAGGTTATCCTCATGGGGCAAGCTCGTTATGTTTTCTCTACAACCAAGTGGGCCACAAGAGGGCCGTATGTACGATGAGGAGGGGAGGAGCAGTGAGTACACCTACTTCGACTATTTTAAGGATCTTTGATATTCATGAGGATAGGGCATAAGCCCCAACAGAAAGGAGCCAGTCATTTCAGTGTCAGACAGGGGGAGGCCAATGCTCCAACATGTGATATTGTAGGTATGTTGTCTTTTGCTTTTTCTTCGGTTGTCATTAGTATATATGTCGCATGGAATATTATATTGGTTTGAGTAAGCGTTATCGTTGGATTAATTCTCTGTTATTGTTGGGTTATATCTTCGAGAATTGTTTTATGACTGTTGTATGTCGTAAATCATTAGTGGGTTATTGAGGGGTTGTATCTCGTGTAACGGGTTCCAATGTGTTCGGTCGTTATTCTGGTTTTTGGTGAAGATTAATTCGGGGGTATTGTGTGGAAGTCTATAGTTAGGATTCAGTGGGCTAGTTCTCCAGTCTCGCCAGGGTTCATTGATTTTAGTATTTGTTTTGGTAGGAGTGACAATTGCTTATGGAAGAATTGTTAGGCTCAAACACTATCGTTGCTGGGAGAGGAGCAGTAGCAGGAAGATGCTGGTGTCAGTTGCATGAGTTGTTTGGTCATTGGAAATGTTAGGGGAGTTTTTGTTGGATTAGGTGTCTAAGCCCATAACTATAATTGGTATTTGTACTTGACCCGATAGTAGCATGGTCCATTTAGGTTGCCTTCACCGAAGCAATTTGATAGGATGGATATTTGAGAAAGAGGTTATTTCTGATTTATTAATATATTATAAATATAATATGTTAATTGAGAAATCATATTATTTAATTGGTATTGATCAAAAAATAATTTGGAATTAATTTAGTGATCAAAAGAGACTAATTAAATTAACGGGGACTGATTATGTAAATCAATGATATATATAGTTTGGGCTAATGATCCATGATTGATTAGTGATGGGCTAAACTTATGTGAAAGTTCATGAAGTGTTAGTCCAAATGAATTATTGGATCAAGAGCCTAAGTGAATGGATTAGGGTTTACAAATGACATTTGTAATTCTACACTATATATGTAACCCCCTAAGCCCTAAAATCGACACATGTGCATTCTAAGAAGAAGCTACAACAAAGAGGTAATCATCTAACTAGTTTTTATGTTTTAATTATCATAGTTGTGTGCTAGTTAGGTTTCATGCTTTGGAAAAATGAAATTCCATGTATAATTAGAGAAAACTTAGATCCAAAGCATTAGGGTTGTATGTGCACCATAGGGATGTTATAGTGCTCAAAACCCAACAGTTTTATATTCGCTCAAGTTGCAGTCGAGTAGGATTCATTAATTCATCAAGAGTGGGAGTTGGAATGCAGATTTGATAGTTTAGGGCAAGGGTTATGGTTTTTAGTTGCCAACATAAGAACTCAAGGAATCCTCAAGGTGGGCATGTTGGGTTTGAATTCAGGAATTGTATGAGTCATTCGGGAATACGGGGCAATGAGGAATTGGTTTGATCGTGGGTGTAAGATCGGTAATTGTCAAGTTCATATCTTTGAAGTGTGGTCAGTTGCATCTTCGCATGGGAATTACTCTAGTGCAAGTAGGTCGTAGAATTGGTTGGGTACCCATTTGGATAGTTGATATTTTGTTCTTCGTCATCTGATAAAGTCACAAAGGACTAATAGTGGATTAATGCAAAGTGCTCGAGAATATTGAGCTCTTTGAGATTTCTGGGGGGTATTCAATGAAAAGTACATTGATAAGAAAGGATGAGCTACTTAACTACTTGGAAGACATGGTGGGCAGCCGTGTTACCATAAGGCAAGAAATCAAGATTGAGAAGGTTCGGTCCACATGAGTTTGGGTTTGTCGCAAAGTTTGGTTTTGACAAATTCGCATGGATATGAACACATACACCATTAAAATCTAAGTGTCATAAGATTCCATCCTTCATGAAAATGATTGTGAGGAAATGCTTTCACTAAGAGAGATTTTAAGAAGATAGTGATTGTGAAATTGTATTCTCGAATTCGGTTATGGTTACGGTATCCCTTACCATAATTCGAATTATGAGATTTGGCAATTAGTCTGAATTGTTTAGACACACATATGAGCTATCTAAGGAAAAGGTGTATAAGTTTAAGAAGCTTAGATAAAGGATTATCAAAGCATTAGGTATTAGAAATATGAACTTAAAAAATTAAATAAGTATTGTTTTCTGGAAGTTTAGTTGTTTTCTGAATATATGTCAAAGCTAGTGGGAGCATAAGTGTTATGCTTATATGAAAATAATCATCATGATAGTGGGAGCATAAATGTTGTGCTTGTATGATTATTAAGGCAAGTATTGCAAGTTAGCAATATTAATTATAGAAAACAAGAGTTATACTTTGCAAAGTCGTAAGCGTTAAATAATTGTTTTGCTATAATTAAGGGAGAGAATATTATGCTTCATTTCAAATCTAAAGGATTAGGTTGTGGAATGTTAATAAATTTAGTCAAGGATACATAGTGTGTTCTCAAATTCCGACTATGATTATGGCATAGTTCGAATTGTGAGAACATGGCACATAAAATATTATGGCAGAAGATTGATAAAGTATCAGATCTTCATGTAAGACATTATGCATCGTGTCCCATATGCTTCGGGTATAGGATCGATTGCAAATGCTATAATATTTGACCATTCTAAAATTTTCCAAATGTCTAGCGCATTTTGAGGGAAAAAGGACAAGAATCGGTTTTGACTAAAGTAATTAAACAACTATCAAAGGACGATCCAAAGCTCGCTTAGGATTAGTCGATTGTGAGTAGTTGGAAGTATGGTATTGGATGGACCATATCGACATTATTATGAATAGATAAGATTCTATTAAGAATAAGTTGTCGTATGGAAAAATATGGAAATGCTTCCATACTGGGAGTTAGATATTGAGAATCTATATCTAGATTAGAAACTATTATGCAAGAAGGATGTTCAAAGGAATGTACTTTGAGTGAGAGACATCATATCTATAGAATTGTTTCTGATAGAGATTAGCCAAGTCTTGATGATTTTGAGCTATGACTTTACGAAAGAATCATTGCATAAAATTTTAGAATCTAGCATAAGTAACAAGAATTTGATATTCTTATACTTATGATAAGGATTGGGAGTTGTGAAATGAGTATGATTGGAAATGTGTTCATTTGATCTATTTCACAAAGTAAGGACCGTAGGTAACCATTGTGTGCATGCTGAGAGCATGGGACAAGTGTGGTAATAATTCAAGTAAGAAGTTGATTACCCGAAACAACAAATAATGAGTAATCAATATGATGATAAAATGTTTTATTTATACCCAGAGTTTGGGGCCATATGGGATTAGTATTATTCTTGTGTTTCACTTTGCATGTTTTGACTTCCTGAATAAGTAAATTGATTCAGAACAATCAAATTATTCGAACGGACCACAATCGTTCATATGTTGGAAGTAGGTATGAATGAAGATTGTCATGAATTGGTGTGTGGATTGTCTAAAGTGTATTAGACATAAGCAAATGTTTGCTGCAACGTTCATGAGTGCTTATGAATATTAGTTTGAGCATTGGATTAAACCCACGATCACTTGAATCACTTCATGGATTTTATCACGAGTGATTGGTGAGAGGATAATATCTTATATTCTTGAAACCGAGATGTGTGAGTTGTATCTTGCGAGTCGGTTACAGATTGATAATATGTAAACGCACCAGTAACTTGGTGTCATAAAACATATTGTTGTGTGTGATTCGGTGAGTGAGTGCAAGCAAGCATTGAATCAAAGTTTATCCGTTCCTTTTATGCAAAGTGGGATGAAAGCGATATCTGTGGGCCCCTCGATGATTTAGTGATGACACATAAGCGCTTGGCCAAGCCGAGACTAATTTGATGTGTTCAATTGTAGTCTGTTGTCAGTCGTCATAAATCGGAAATCGGGAAACAACACATAGACAGAGAGAATGATTTAAATCCATGTCTCAGTCTATACAATATCTAGAATGGAGGAATATATGATCCTTTATCTATAGGACGTATATATGATAAGATCATAGTTGACAGCGGCTTTTGAAAGCTATGATTGCAGATTGGGATCTGAAGTCATATGCAGAATAGTTATTAGACTTATCCAAGTGGGAGACTGTTGGATTATTGTCTAAGTCCATAAGTATTTTGGTATGTACTTGACCCGATGGTGCATGGTCCTTTTGGGTTGCCTTCACCAAAGCAACTTGATAGGATGAATTATGGAGAGAGAATATTAATTATGATTTATTAATATATTATGAGAATAATATATTAAAGGAAAAATCATATTGTTTAATTAATATTAGTCAAGAATTAATTGATAATTAATTTTGTGGCTAAAAGATATTAATTAAACTTAAGGGACTGGAACTGTAATTATAAGATAATTGCGTTTGGGCTATGGATTACCTTGGAATAATAGGTTGGGCGAATTCTGTAGGGAAACCCATTAAAAATTGTCCAAGGGTTATTCTAAAAGGGTCCATGGGCTGCTTAGGGCTTAAGTAGTCAAATTAGGATTTCCTAGTTGAAAACCCTAATAGCCTACATGTATATATAGTACCCTTAAGCCCCAAAAACGTGGCTAAGAGTTCCACTAGGGTTTCCACACGTTTTGGGCAGCCTCCTCTCTCCTTATTATTCATCCTCTTGCTCTTGGTGTTTGTGAACCATTAGAGGAGTGACACTTGTGACTCTAAGCTTTCTAAAGTCATTACAAGGAGGATTTGAGATTGTTATTGCTACATAACAATCAAGGTAAGATCTAAAAACCCTTTCACATGTTAATATGATTAATTGTATGCTAGAACTAGGGTTTAAAGTCTTGGATGAATTGTATGTACAATAGAGAAACCTAGATCCAAGCATTAGGGTTGCATGAGCACATAAGATGTTCTTATGGCTAAAAACCCATCAGTGATATCAGAGCCTTGATTGGTTTCTATTGTATTAATGCTTAGTACATTCATTCATGTTGCAAGATCGTGTTTTTGGCCATCTGCCAGACAAACTCGTCGAGTTCCAATGTGGACTCGTTGAGTAGGGTGAACTCGGCGAGTCCATAAGGGGACTCGACGAGTTTAGCTGTCAGACAGGCGGATTTTCGGGATTTTTACCTATTTTGACTTAGGATAATTGCCATAATTGTTTAAAACTAACAAAATTCGAATTTTATTGATTCCTTATGATTATCTTTGTCAAAATAAAAGATTTTGGTCATCTAATTAGATAATTGTTACCTTATTTGATAAATGTTAAATTATCTGAATTATTTGATCATTATCTTGCAAGAATTTGAACTAGATCTAATTAGATAACTACCAATTAATTGTTAATTGCCTTATTTCAATTATGTGATCTAGAATATTCTTGATAAAGTTTGGAAAAGTTTCAAATTAATCCCTTTAGGTTTTATAGTTTAAATTTGAACTTAAAAGTTTTTGTTTTGAAATTTAAATAAGTTAAACCCTAATGTTTTGAAATGTTTCAAAACTTGCCCTCAAGTTTTGGAATTTAAAAGTTGATTAATAGTTTAATTTAGAAATGTTAAATTCTAAAACCCTAGTATTGTTTTGAAAAGTTCAACTCACGCCCTTATGGTTCTATTAATTGATTAAAGTGTATAATTAAAAGAGACTTAATAAACCCATAAAGTTTTGGTTTACATTTAATTAAATTAAAAGTATAATTTATTAAATTAGAACACCTAGTATTTTAAAAGTGTAAAATACACCCTATACTATATATAACATTAAAAGTCTAATATATATGTATGAGTAAAAGTCAGTTTTACCGTTAGTAGGCCTTATTCACGAAACTGGTCTATAAGGGGTGTTTAAGGAAATTACCTATAAAATGGCGATTGAATGGGTATCCACTCTTACCCACCGCACTCTTGAATAGTGGAGGGTCGTTATCCGAACGGGTAGGATAGGACAGAAACCTTCCATTATAAGTATAATGAAGTACAAAAGTAACCAAATGCTTTTACAAATTCCCAATTTGAGTTACTTTAGGCAAAAGTGAATTGATGCAATTCCATGAAATTACACTTTGTGCCCTTGCAAAGACATTAGTGGAGCGTGTGTGGTTAACCGGCACACTAAATGGTTCTAAGCAAAGGTAGAAAAGGGTGACTCAATGTTTGTCATAGTTCGGTGGAGCGTGTGTGGTTAACTGGCACATCGAATAGGTGACTGTAACATGTAGGGGCACCATGTAAGTCTGCATGGTTATTCACACCCGCTTTGTGATCCTCGGTATCCCAGTCACAAACTAGAGGGGCATATCGAGATCTAAACATGCCATTGAAAAGTTCAATGAATCTCAAAAGATCTAGGAATTTTCAATAGATTTAAAAATGAATTTTTTTTTTCGTTTTTCATGGTGGAAATTAGTGAATCGTCATTCACTTACCTTCAAATATTCTGCAACTAGATTACGACATCCCTTTTCTAGGTTGTAGAGTATTGTGTTGGGTCCTATCCTTAATATCTCATTTGGGTGATTTATTAAGGACTCAATCAATCAAATAACTTGAATTTAATTTTTCTCCCGTTTTGTAGATGTCAAAGTATGACAACTGTGGTCTTCCTAAATCCCGTGGAACAAGCCTTTCACATGAAGATGATATTCCACGATTCGATCGAGGAACACGAGATCATGCTTCACTTCCTCAACCTCCTCCTATTATTCTCCCTAACCCACAAGTTCAAAAGATTGAAAAGTTCAAACTCACTCAAGCCCTTTTGGTAAGTAAACATGAAGAAGGAAAGTCAGTGTGTGCACACATCCTAGAGATGAAGTCACACATTGATAGATTAAGAATGTTGGGATCTGTTGTCTGTGAGGAGTTGGCTATTGACTAGGTTCTTCAATCACTTCCTGACTCAATATAGTGAGTTCGTAAGAGAGTATTGTGTGATGAACCACGACGTAACCCTCATTAATCTCACCTATATGCTTATTGCTGTTGAATCAGCAATGATTTGGCGCACTAGAAAAGCAGAGTTGATTGGTGGATCTGCCTTCCAGACCTATATGGATATAGCCAATGGCAACGAAAGGCATGCCATGATCGAAAAGTTTGATCATAAGAGAAAGGAAAAGTCAGAAGTAGTTCCGTGTGCTGTTCCAAAAGAGTCAATTTGCTTTTATTGCCAAGAGAAGGGGCATTGGAGACGAAGCTGCCTTATTTACCTAAGAGATCTAAGAGATGGGAGAGTCAAAACATATGGCTCTACTTTAGGTAAATTCCATTAACTAACTCTTTTAAGTTCCTATTCTAGATTCTTAATACATGATGTGATAAGAATGCATTTCGATGTTTGGTAGGATCAAAGAAAAGAGAGGAAGCTTAAGGGAAGAAGTGAGCGGAATCTAATCGTGAAGAAATGGATTTCGATCGCATTACTTGAAGATTAGAATCTTGAGCTACTACTTGGAGTTAGAATAAGATTGCTAAGAAATATGTATTAACATAATTTTTCAATTAAATTGCATTGTAAGGACAAATTTTTTCCGCAATAAAATAAATTTTGATTTTATATTATTTATTTATCCTTGCAATGGCGTATATGAAAAATTGATGTTTGTAAGTTTCTATTATTAGCAATAATGGATTTGATTCTTAATTATGTGGAAAGGTCAAGAATTTACCAAATGGGGAAAGTTTCTCATCACCCAAGTTTCAATTGGACAGAAACTTGGAATCATACAACTTGGTTGCATGATGAATGAGAAATTTCATATATGGAAATTAGACTAATTCTTTGACAAAGTGTCAAGTGAAGGACTAGGAGATCAAGCACACAAGGTTGTGTGTTGATCAAGTCCACCACAAGAGTAACAAAGATATTCGTCATGATTTACTAAGGTTAAGTAAATATGATTATACTTATGAGATTAAGTGTAATTCTTAGTTGATTGAAAGAGTTTCAATCAATAGCAGAACGAATAAAGAAGAATCAAGTAGGCAGAAAGATAAAAGTTTTTCTATTCTAAGAAGAAGGGAGAGTACCTTTTATTATGTTTTATGATAGGTCTTAATGATTAAGAACCATATCTCAATTGATCCTCTAAATGAGTCTTAGTACAATTGTATGCCTGAGAAGAGGAATCAAGAATTGAAAAAATGGTTAAATAAAGAAGTCAATCATACTTCGTTCCAAAAACAAGTCTTAGAGTTAAGATTGTGACATTGAGTGAAGTGTCTTAAGAAGGTTTATAACATTCATCAAATGTGGAAAGTTGTGATGTCTTGGATAAGACAAAGACCAACTAGGACCAATTTTGTGAAGTGTTTTGTCTTGATAAAAGCTACGCTAACTCTTGAATATTTGTTTGTCAAGAAATGTTTATTGACAAAAGAATCTTATATGTCAAGGAGTCAGTGGGAGTCTCAATGGTCTTGAACGGTTTCAAGAATAAATCAAGAATAAACCTTATCGATCATCACTAGCACACGACTTGAGGTTTACAACCTATCGTGTTGACACTATCTTGTTTCTGTGCGGTTCCAATTGAGTTAATTATGCATGTGAGTTCTATGAGTTCTCATTTGAATGCATAAAAGGCAAGGACCTTGATCAATGAAAAGTACAGTGATAAGAAAGGATGAGCTGCTTAACTACTTGGAAGACATGGTGGGCAGCCACGTTAGCATAAGGCAAGAAATCAAGATTGAGAAGGTTCGGTCCGTATGAGTTTGGGTTTGTCGCAAACTTTGGTTTTGACAAATTCGCATGGATATGAACACATACACCATTAAAATCAAAGTGTCATAAGATTCCCTACTTCATGAAAATGGCTATGAGGAAATGCTTTCAATAAGAGAGATTTTAAGAAGATAGTGATTGTGAAATTGTATTCTCGAATTTGGTTATGGTTACGGTATCCCTTTCCATAATTCGAATTGTGAGATTTGACAATTAGTCTGAATTGTTTAGACACACATATGAGCTATCTAAGGAAAAGGTGTATAAGTTTAAGAAGCTTAGATAAAGGATTATCAAAGCATTAGGTATTAGAAATATGAACTTAGAAAATTAAATAAGTATTGTTTTCTGGAAGTTTAGTTGTTTTCTGAATACATGTCAAAGCTAGTGGGAGCATAAGTGTTATGCTTATATGACAATAATCATCATGATAGTGGGAGCATAAATGTTGTGCTTGTATGATTATTAAGGCAAGTATTGCAAGTTAGCAATATTAATTATAGAAAACAAGAGTTATACTTTGCAAAGTCGTAAGAGTTAAATAGTTGTTTTGCTATAATTAAGGGAGAGAATATTATGCTTCATTTCAAATCTAAAGGCTTAGGTTGTGGAATGTTAATAAATTTAGTCAAGGATACATAGCGTGTTCTCAAATTTCGACTATGATTATGGCATAGTTCGAATTGTGAGAACATGACACATAAAATATTATGGCAGAAGATTGATAAAGTATCAGATCTTCATGTATGACATTATGCATCATGTCCCATACGCTTCGGGTATAGGATCGATTGCAAATGCTATAATATTTGACCATTCTAAAATTTTCCAAATGTCTAGCGCATTTTGAGGGAAAAAGGACAAGAATCGGTTTTGACTAAAATAATTAAACAATTATCAAAGGACGATCCAAAGCTCGCTGAGGATTAGTCGATTGTGAGTGGTTGGAAGTATGGTATTGGATGAACCATATCGACATTATTATGAATAGATAAGATTCTATTAAGAATAAGTTGTCGTATGGAAAAATATGGAAATGCTTCCATACTGGGAGTTAGATATTGAGAATCTATATCTAGATTAGAAACTATTATGCAAGAAGGATGTTCAAAGGAATGTACTTTGAGTGAGAGACATCATATCTATAGAATTGTTTCTGATAGAGATTAGCCAAGTCTTGATGATTTTGAGCTATGACTTTACGAAAGAATCATTGCATAAAATTTTAGAATCTAGCATAAGTAACAAGAATTTGATATTCTTATACTTATGATAAGGATTGGGAGTTGTGAAATGAGTATGATTGGAAATGTGTTCATTTGATCTATTTCACAAAGTAAGGACCGTAGGTAACCATTGTGTGCATGCTGAGAGCATGGGACAAGTGTGGTAATAATTCAAGTAAGAAGTTGATTACCCGAAACAACAAATAATGAGTAATCAATATGGTGATACAATGTTTTATTTATACCCAGAGTTTGGGGCCATATGGGATTAGTATTATTCTTGTGTTTCACTTTGCATGTTTTGACTTCCTGAATAAGTAAATTGATTCAGAACAATCAAATTATTCGAACGGACCACAGTCGTTCATATGTTGGAAGTAGGTATGAATGAAGATTGTCATGAATTGGTGTGTGGATTGTCTAAAGTGTATTAGACATAAGCAAATGTTTGTTGCAACATTCATGAGTGCTTATGAATATGAGTTTGAGCATTGGATTAAACCCACGATCACTTGGATCACTTCATGGATTTTATCACGAGTGATTGGTGAGAGGATAATATCTTATATTCTTGAAACCGAGATGTGTGAGTTGTATCTTGCGAGTCGGTTACAGATTGATAATATGTAAACGCACCAGTAACTTGGTGTCATAAAACATATTGTTGTGTGTGATTCGGTGAGTGAGTGCAAGCAAGCATTGAATCAAAGTTTATCCGTTCCTTTTATGCAAAGTGGGATGAAAACGATATCTGTGGGCCCATCGATGATTTAGTGATGACACATAAGCGCTTGGCCAAGCCGAGACTAATTTGATGTGTTCAATTGTAGTCTGTTGTCAGTCGTCATAAATCGGAAATCGCGAAACAACACATAGACAGAGAGAATGATTTAAATCCATGTCTCAGTCTATATGATATCTAGAATGGAGGAATATATGATCCCTTATCTAAAGGACGCGTATCTGATAAGATCAGAGTTGACAGTGGCTTTTGAAAGCTACGATTGCAGATCAGGATCTGAAGTCATACGTAGAATAGTTATTAGACTTATCCAAGTGGGAGACTGTTGGATTAGTGTCTAAGTCCATAAGTATTTTGGTATGTACTTGACCCGATGGTGCATGGTCCTTTTGGGTTGCCTTCACCAAAGCAACTTGATAGGATGAATTATAAAGAGAGAAGATTAATTATGATTTATTAATATATTATGAGAATCATATATTAAATGAGAAATCATATTGTTTAATTAATATTAGTCAATAATTAATTGATAATTAATTTTGTGGCTAAAAGAGATTAATTAAACTTAAGGGACTGGAACTGTAATTATAAGATAATTGCATTTGGGCTATGGATTACCTTGGAATAATAGGTTGGACGAATTCTATAGGGAAACCCATTAGAAATCGTCCAAGGGTTATTCTAAAAGGGTCCATGGGCTGCTTAGGGCTTAAGAAGTCAAATTAGGGTTTCCTAGTTGAAAACCCTAATAGCCTACATGTATATATAGTACCCTTAAGCCCCAAAAACGTGGCTAAGAGTTCCATTAGGGTTTCCACATGTTTTGGGCAGCCTCCTCTCTCCTTATTCTTCATCCTCTTGCTCTTGGTGTTTGTGATCCATTAGAGGAGTGACACTTGTGACTCTAAGCTTTCTAAAGTCATTACAAGGAGGATTTGAGATTGTTATTGCTACATAACAATCAAGGTAAGATCTAAAAACCATTCAACATGTTAATATGATTAATTGTATGCTAGAACTAGGATTTAAAGTCTTGGATGAATTGTATGTACAATAGAGAAACCGAGATCCAAGCATTAAGGTTGCATGAGCACATAGGATGTTCTTATGGCTAAAAACCCATCACCCAAACCCTATTTTCATGGTTTGAGTTCTGTTTAAGCTCCTTAATTCCCCCAAGCCCACTCCATTCTTAGACTCTACCCCTTCAACACCCCCTTCCATGAAATCCTAACCCTAGTTGAGCCTTATAAGCTAAAAGGAGGTGTTTTTAAGTGCTTTTGAGTATGCATGATGGACCTTAGAGAAGAAGGAACTTCTTGGAGAAGTGTTGGTTGCATTGGAGCTTGTATATCTGGACTTTGTTCGCCTTGATCTATCTTCTAGAGGTATAAAGTTTGAGTCTTGATGATGCATTTCTTAGATCTGGCTAGTTTTTGAGGTTATGAGCTTTTGGTTGTTTTAGTGCATAAAGTTTAGATCTTGAAAGTTTGTAACCTTGTTATGGATAAAGTTGGAAACTTTATCCATCTAAATATCTTTTGGATTCAAATATGAAGGTTAGAGACTTGTACTTAATGGATTAAGTTGAAAAATACGAATTTTTGGGGTCCCTTTGAGACTTAAATACTAGATCTTGTTTGTTGGGACCATTCTAATGGATAAAGTTAGAAAATTTATCCATTATAAAGCTCTCATGAACCATAAAAATGTGATCTTGGCCCTTTTGTTCCTTCCATGCAAGAGTTGTGATGTCTTATTGGGTTAAGAACTTAGGGTTTTGAACATTAAGCACTTTATAGCCATGCAAAGTCATAAAGTTGGAAACTTTATGACTTAGGACATCATTTTGGGCTTGGATCTGAGTTTTGGATGTATGAATTAATGGAATAAGCTCTTAATGGGGTTGTGGGATTGGGCTGCATACGCTGCGCATACCTGGTGGTACGCTGCGTGTACGCAGTCATCGACCCGCTTTTGGTCAACATCAGAGTACGCGGGGCGCATTCTCTTGGTACGCAAGGCATACTTCGCTGAGAAGAAATATTGACTTTTGGACCTTGATTGTTGACTTTGACCAGGTTTGACCAAGTTTAACCTAAGGGAATTTTGGGTAATTTGATTTATAGTTGAGATTTGGGTTCCTGTTAATTGTATAGGTGACCGGTAGATATAGCTTTTAGAGCAGTGATCAGTGCAACTATTCTTTCAGACTGTGAGGTGAGTCTTCTCATTATATCCATGGGTCGAAGGCACCAATGCCGACCCATTACGTGTTATGTGGTACATTACTTATCTTTGTGATACTTGCATGGAAGACCCCAGGGGTAGCCCGTGACACTTGGCTATTAGACCAGGGGGAAGCCTATGGCAACTATATGTATGTTCCATGTTAATCTGTGGTTGTATGTTGTATGGTATTTTGGGGAACTCACTAAGATTTGTGCTTACGGTTTTCAGTTTATGTTTCAGGTACTTTGGTTTTCAAATGGGAGAGCTCAGAATGATTGCAGAGCACACACCACATGTTTCCGCATTCTCTGAATTACTCTGATTTGATGATGTGTTGCTAAATATTAGTTACCCTAGTTTTATGGAAATAAGCTTTATTAACGTATATTAATCTAAAAACAAGAAATTTTATGCCATGATTTTCGAGACGTTACATGGCCCAATACTGTATGTTGGGTTGGAATACACCCTAGGGTTGGACCTTAGGACTGGGCCCACTGATGTGTATTGGGTTGAAATATACCCCATGACTGGACCCACTGATGTGTATTGGGTTGAAATATACCATGAGGCTGGGCCCACTGACGTGTATTGGGTTGAAACATACCACAGGGTTGGGCCCACTGATTTGTATTGTATGTGGTATTTGGGAGAACTCACTAAGCTTTGTGCTTACGATTTGTGGTTTAAATATTTTTCAGGTTTTTCTTATATTAAAGGAGGACCACGGCTCGACTGCATCACATCCATTGGAGAGATCCGCATATCATAATTTTTTACGTTACTCTGATAAATGTTTTTGAATCGAATGGTTCTATCTAGATCTTTGAAGTTGTAATTTGAATAAATAATTTTATTCATAAATGAAAAAAATATAGTTTGAAAATTGGGACGTCACATAAATAACCTCTAGACAGGGTGTGCAGTGCCTCCTATAACAATTTATGCTTAAGATCGGGTACCTCTGGTATCACGAAGCGTCGTTTATAGAATAAAAATTTATTAACAATGGAAAAGATAGCAACCAATGATGGATCAGCTTGTAATTTGTTTAATATATTGTTGGTAACTGGCTCATTTTAGAGTCCCAGTTTGATGTTAGCCACCTCTACACAATAGGGTACCATAAGTACCAATAGTTCACCTGAATGGGGTCGTCGAGATAAGACATTTGACCTTCTATTCTCTTTCCCTGTTTTTTGAATAATAAAGAAGTCATAAGGCATAAGTTTCAGTAGTAAACGATGCTATTCTGTAGTTGTAATCTGCTGCTCAAGTAAGAATTTCAAGGTGTAACGATCGTTGCGGACGAGAAAATGTCGGCCAAGTAGGTAATGACTCCACTTTTGTACTTCCATTACTAAAGCCAGCAGTTCCTAATCATAAGCTGATTTAAACCAATTAGGAGAGAATTTGTTGCTAAAATAAGTCGTTGCTAAATAAGCCACAACCAGGTCTCCTTCCCCCAAATCATTTAAAACTTTTGATTATATCACTACTATTATGAAATAATATTCTTTATTTTCATTACTTGCGTTGATTACGTTTTACATTTTTCGCCCAACGACCTACAATTTTATGAATGCCAATATTTTTCATTTCCATTACTTGTGTTGATTACATTGATTACAAGTGCACATTGGAAAATTGCAAAGGATACATTGCTTTTTCGCGGTCAATAATACATTCTTTAATTATAATAACACCCAACAAGATGACTCAATTCTGCCTTAAGCTTATAAATTCACAACACCAATCCAATTTTTTTCATTTTTTTAATTGTTTTCTTAGTATCAACTACTCATTCTAGCTTTTCTTGCACCTCTACTTAAAGAACGTATGTAGGTTTAAGTACCTAACTCTCTTCCGAGTCCCTTTGGTTGGCTTCTTCAAGTTACGTCATCACTTTGAATATGTAATCAGACATCTTAGCTGACAGTGATTAATTTTAGACCATCAAGAAATGGATTAATATCGGAACAAACATAACAATCTTCATATTCTCAATGTCAAACACTAAATTCATACGAACTCATGTCATTGAATATTAAAATGTTATGATTAAAACACTTTATTTATATAGTACACTTAAAAAAGATAGGTGGAAAGCAATATTGTCCTTTGTTTTGAAAGACATTAATATTGTATAGGTAATTATAATCGCACTAAAAAAACTATTTTTATGACAATTTCATAGATCAATCTACGAAATAGCGAAAATATTAAGGGGGTGTTTGGATAGGAAAAAAAGAGCTGCTTATTGCTTATTCCCATAATAAGCTAATTTAAATGTTTGGATAAAATCCAGCTTATTAGGCTAAATAAGCTAATTTTAATAAGCATTCCTCCCCGTGCTTATTGTTTATTGCTTATTCACACCACAAATAAGCTATAAGCAATAAACTAAAAATCTAATCCAAAATCTAATCCAAACACCCTGTAAGAATTTCACAATAGTAGGTGTCATTTTGCATGACATTCTAAAATAATTATAATTTTTTCAAACAAAATGTTAACTTATCACAGCGCTAATTTCGTACATATCATTTGCGAAATTGATCTATGACTATTTTTAGAAACCTTCTAGTTTTTTTATTAAATCTTGAAAAACGTTAAATAAGATTAGCCTTTGATTTTCTCTACAATAATAATAATAATAGAGAGTCCGAGATTTTTTTTTCTTTTCATTTGCCGTGTGGGTAGGTAGAGTTTTTTTTTTTTTTTTTTTTTTTTTTTTTTTTTTTTTTGCCGTGTGGGTAGGTAGAATATTTGTATGTGTATGATGGATTAAAATCGTGTGCTATATTGGATCTTTCATTGTGGGATGTTTGGTGTTTTTGGGTAGTGTTTTGCTCCTATGATGTTGATGTCTCTGGTTGCCAGTTCAATCCTTTAATGATGATATTTGGCTTTTGGTCCCGGTTTGTCTGGATTCTGGAACTGTGTTTCTACCATTTATTGTAAGTTTGTTCCTGTGATGTTGATATTTAGCTTCTGACTCAAACGCTTATTCTTCTAGCCTCTATATAATAACAAAGCGCTAATGAACACATCAATAACTCCACAAACCTTGATATTACATAAATACTAATACTTACATAGAGCCAATGAAACTCGATAAGAATTCAAATTGAGCTAACTTTATTCTCCATTAAAAAAATATAAATCAAAAGATTATATAAATGATGATAAATGATAATTCTGATTTGAATTCCCGCAAAATAACCCCATTACCTAGTTGGGTGGGGCCCTTTGATATTTGTATATTTGATGTGTCTAATGGAAACAATTCAAGCCACGAGCCACATAAAGAACATGGACCATACGGTAAGTGAAACCGACGCCAAACCATACGACCACATCATAATCACCGAACATTCACTTTCACCAGCTCCAAATAATTGTGTTATTGTACCTATACAACAATATCATATCATATCAATAAATTTCACAACTTGTTACAATAAATTTCACAATTTGTACTCTCATACCAATGTTCATGGAGGGTGGAACTGCAAATTGTAGTAAAAGAACGTAAACATAAAGAGGGTCTGCATGCACTAAGCCCAAGTAAATCGCTCCTTTCACAATAAAAATGCCAATAATTGGCAACAAAACTAATCGAACTGCTACGATTCCAAACACAATTGGTAACGAGACACGAGATGATCCTTTCAAACCTACAAAATGCAAATTATGTCTACTAATTTCAACCAATTGAATACATAAAAACTCGATTTATAATTATAACTAATCTAAGTTTAGTTACCTCGTAAGAGGTTAGCACCCAAAATCAATGTCATAGTTGGAATTGCAGCATCCCTGAAACAACATGGAAAGTCCTGTTAGTGTATCTTATATCGGTGTGACACAGTCCTATAAGTGTCTTTTGGAAAGACAATCTTGGACTCCACATATTCATTATTTGTGTTAGACTCGTTGTGGGTCCCATTTCAAACGGGACCCACAAAATAATAATGAAAAATCTAGACATGGTACAAAGGATCATCATCATCATACCCGATTAAAGATGCAGAATCTTGGATCACATGAAGAGGAGCTGTGGTGCCTATTAGTAGCCTACGCAGAGGCCCAATCATTCCAACTATGAGGCCTATAATCTTTTTTTATAAATGAAAATTCGTTATTCGTATATATACATTTCAGGGTAAATAATACGTATTGATTAAGGGTTGAAAAAAGCAATGTACAGCTGCGGTGGTTGATGGTGCCAATATATCCTTCAAATTAACAGCTTTTGAAAAGTTCCCCAATTTTTGCTTCATTTTATCTAACATCACCTGATGGATACGATTTATAAGTAAGTGTAAATTCATCAGTCATGGAAGAATAATTGAATAATACTCCATTGAAAGTGAAAAAAACAACCTTCAGTTTCGGCTTTTTTTCAGTAGATGTAGATGATGGAAGCAAGTTTTCAGTCAAATCCTCATGTGTGGTTACTGTTTCTTTGACAACATTGTTACCAGAATCTTCAGAAAATGCCCTTAGTAGGTTGTACACAAAAGTCCACACAAATAATGATCCCATCTGATGAACATGTGGTTAGGTGAGATAAATAAATATCGCACTAACTAAACGAGTTGAAACTATTGGGCCTTATATGTAAATATAGAATAGTTGGAGGATTACTATTGTAAATAGTTATACAAAAAAGTACATACTGCCATAGATACTGAAGCATACGCCATGGCATACCCATGACAAACATCAGGATCACCAAATGGACTTCCTTTCTCTTTGCATACAGCTGGAACGATAATCAAAAGCAAATTTCCGAGGTTTCCTGTAATTCACAATCGAAATTTTAAATTTTTTTCAACTTATACGGGGGTATTTTAGGTAATTTACCTGCTGAACAGACGCCTAAGATGAGGCCTTTAAGATGTGGAGATGGTTTTGTAATGATCAAAAGCAACCATCCAAGTGCTGCTCCAATTATGAACGTAATAAGAATGTTCACAGGCATAAACCACCTGAAGTTTTTAACTAACTTTTAATCTTCAAACATTTTCATAGGAATCAACAAAATATATAGATAAACTTATTAAAGAAAACATACATAGAAATCATGCTTTCGAGAGTGATTGTTTCAGCAAGATTGCTTCCCACAAGTGCTGGATTCGACACAAAGAACACACCCTGTTCACATTCAAAATCGAATCTTTAATCAAACTTAGCGATTTCCTATATAGAAAATCAAAAAACTTACATTATTGACGTGTTTCCTTGCTATTGGTCCCAAGATATCAACAGAATCAAAAGCAAGAAATGAGCCAATTGCAGTGATTATCAGAACTTTGAGAATAGGCGTAGAAGCAGCAGAAAACAGCTCAAGAAACCCCATCTTTAAAACAAAACTGCTTCAAGAAATTAAAATAAAAATAAAAAAAAAAAACGTTCAGATTGTGAAGTATACGACTAGTATATATATAGCAATTTAAAGACAACAAGCAATGGGGGATAATGAAATATGATGAACTGAAGTCTGTAGTTGTAGGGACCATGGATTATCATAAAAAAAAATATCAACAAAACACATACACGAGAAACACATTTGATTACAATAGTAGATAGAATGATAGATACACAACTACTACTCAATTTATTTTCTCATTTAATTTTAGCAAGAAAACAAACCCTTTTAAGATTAGAACTTACTCCAACTAGCTATTAAACAGAAAATTAATGAAGTAAGAAGTCCAGTTAAGTTATTAAGATTCAGACGTGAAGAAAGTAAGCTATCTTATTCCATTAATAACCTTCAAAGCATGAAAATATCAACTATCTTCAATAAATTAATGGTCCATGCTTTGTTCAAAATGGCCCAAGAGTTTAATCTCGATTAATGGGGATTTTGGTTCATGATAGGAGGCGTGGACCTTGAACATTTATGAATTAGCTACAATTCATGCAGTGGGTCCCACTTAATTTATGTTTTCGAAATTTCCTCTTTATTTTATTCAAAAATGATAACCACATTAATTTTCGGTGTTTTTTTTTGTGGCTTATCTTTTTTTACACCGAATGTTACCGTTGATGGATAATTTGAAGAACTTAAAAAGTGAAAAAATATTTTTTTATTTGGATGAAAATTGAAAACACACAGAAAGAAGCAAACACCGGTGTGAATGGACTCTTCGCCGGAAAAATAAGAAGGGAGTCACCGGAAAACAAGAAGTACCCGGTAGAATACGAGAAGCCACCGAGCGAAGAAGGGAGGGTGTCGCCGGAAAACGATATTTGAAGCTGGAAGCTTGTTTGCTCCTGTGTATGGCTTCTGAAAGCTTTATCTCGTCGATTGCTTCAAAATATGGAAGAAAATGGGTGGAGTAAATAACTAAATATTGATGACGAGAAGCCTGAACATGGAAAACTGGGAGAACGACGGGTTTATATCCGCAAGTTTTATTTTTATATATAAAAATAAAACAATATTTTTAACATTAATAATGTATATAATATTATCAAATAATAGCAACAATATAACGAGATTCATGAGTTAATATTTTTATTAGTAAAACGAGATTCTTGATTTGACGAGGTTAGGAAATCTAAATATAAAAGTTAAATTATATTTAATATATTTTTTAGTTTTATAATAGAGTTCACACAAACTACAAATCAGAAAGAAGAAATAAACAAACCCTATCAAGATTCTGCTTCAAGAAAGTAAGCTGTCAATTCGATCGATATTATTTTATTAATCGATTTAAAAAGGGGTTTCGTAGCGTGTTGTTTGACGAATTCTTATATTTTATATCTTTATGCGAGTATAAAAATAGTTAAATTGAAAATATACGAGATCATGGTTCCAACACCGGACCTTGTTCATATTAGGATAAAAATAGTTAAATTGAAAATAGACAGAGATCTTTTTTTTGGAATCAGCAAATATATTAACATATCAAAAAACCCAACCAAAAGCAAGAAACAAGCGGAGGGTAAGGAATACAAACAAACATAGAATCGTAGAAAAAATAAAAAAGCATAGCTACAAGAAACAAAGAAGAGAAATTTCTCTCTCTCTCTTTTTTTTTTAGAATGGGAAGCAACTCCATTCCACCCATCTACCTACCCAATTCCCCCTGAATTTGATCTATTCATAAGTTTGAAGAATTATAGAATCCGCAATGATTGCAGGGGAAACACCAATTTTCGTGAAAGTTTTTCCATTTCTTGCTATCCATATGTTCCAAAAAGTGGCGTAAAAAATCATGTTGAGAATTTCTCTCTTCTTGGGACAATTCCCCCATGAGGCAGCAAAATCAATAAGACCACGTATTGAGTTGAATTGATTATTGTCAATTCCGCACCATTTTAAAATCCAATACCATACCTCCTTGGAGAATCCGCAATCAGCTAGAAGATGATTCGAAGATTCGTCACTTACCCCACATAATTGGCAATTTGGATTTTGGACTAATATACCCCTAAGACTAAGCGACTGCGCAACAGGAATTCTATCCATTACAGCCCTCTACACAAAACATTTCACTTTTAGGGGGATTAATTTTGACCAACATATTTTTTGTCCCATACCCAGATTAAGATTTGAATCTACCATTCTCCTTAGAATATTCACCAGATATGTGCCATCTTTGTTAAAATTGAAACGAAAACCAATGTTAAAAGAATGATGAAACGCCATAGATCCAAACATGGAAAAGAAATCATGTAGTTCAGCCTTCTCTACATCATTGAAATTGTTTGATTTCCATTTCCATAGAAAACCTGTGCTGCATATACGCTCCATGAATTGACATTTTTTTACTGTTTCTAGCTGGTAGAGATGAGGAAATCTTTTTTGCAATGGATCTCTCCCACACCATTTGTCTTTCCAAAAAAGGATTCTGGAAGAATGGTTTGGAACCAGGGAAAATAGCTCGTCCGGATCAATGTTGTAATTTTGTAGACTTTTGATTGCTTTTGAAATATTACTCCACACCCCCCTTGCACTCTTACTGACCATGTAAGTGGCTGGCTGATTCCTAAGGTTGTGAATACTTGTAATCACTTTAGACCATAAGCTTTCATTTTCATTTCTTAACTTCCACCACCATTTGGTCAGCAAGGCCACGTTTTGCGCTTTAAGAGTACCCACCCCTAAACCACCATCCTTTTTATCTGCCACTACATTTGTCCAATCAACCCGATGAATCTTTTTTTTTAACATCGGTCCCTCCCCATAAGAATCTTCGTCTTATTTTTTCCAATGAATCCAGAATTCCTTGTGGTGCTTTGAATAGAGATAAATAGTATGTGGGTAAGCTACCCAAAACTGATTTTATCAAGGTTAATCTCCCCCCAAAGGATAAAGAGTTTGCTTTCCAATTTGATAACTTCGATTGAAATTTTTCCATAATTGGTTTCCAGTTTTTCTTTAGTAACATATTGGCACCGACCGGAACCCCCAAATATGAGAAAGGAAATGAACTTTTCGAACATCCGATAATTTGGGCCATATCTTGAAGCTCCAAATCTGTGGTACATACGCCAAATAGACAGGATTTTTGAAAATTTACTTTGAGACCGGAGGAGATTTCAAAGCATTTAAGAATACGCGATAAGTTCTTTATACTACCCCTATCCCATCTACCCGCAAAAATGGCATCATCCGCGTAAAAAAGATGTGAAACTGATGGGCCACCCTGAGGTAGTTTGATCCCTAGAATTAGGGATTTTTCACTTGCATCTTGTATGGCTACATGTAGTCCTTCCATGGCAAGGATAAATAAAAAAGGAGAGAGCGGGTCACCTTGTCTTACTCCACGCGTGATTGAAAATTCTTCTGTAGGAGCACCATTAACTAGGACCGATGCTCTTGCGGAAGAGAGACAACCATAAATCCACATCCTCCATTTATGCCCGAATCCCATTTGATCCATAACCGAATCAAGAAAACCCCAATTTATGGTGTCGAATGATTTTTCAAAATCAACTTTGAATAAAAACATTTTCGTCTTGGTTTTTTTTGCCCACGTGAAAATTTCATTTATGATCAAAGGCCCATCTAGAATGTTCCTGTCTTTTATGTACGCCGATTGAACTTCATCTACAACAGATCCGACAACGCCTTTCAGTCTGTTTGCTAGGATTTTGGCTACGATTTTGTAAATACATCCGATCAGACTGATGGGTTTATAATCAGATAAAGTGGTTGGGTCTTTTACTTTTGGAACAAGAGTGATGAAAGATGAGTTGCAGCCAGGGGAGAAGTTACCAAAAGACTCAAAATGTTTCACATATCTGGAAATATCGACTTTCATGGACTCCCATTTAGATTTGAAGAGTTTGAATGTAAGACCATCAGGCCCCGGTGCTTTATCTGATCCGCAACACCAAACAGCTGTTTTGATTTCATCTAATGTAATCTCAGCCTCAATGAAATAACTTTGATCTGGTTTCAACCTTTTAAACAAAGAGCTAATCAACTTTGGTCTGATGGGCCAAGGTTCATGAAATTTATTCCTGAAAAACTCAAATGTTTCCTTCTTAATGAGTTCTGGATCCGTGCACCATTCACCGCTTATTGTAATACCGTGAATCCTCTCCTTTCTATGCTTGTTTTTTAACATCCCATGGAAGAATCTTGAGTTTTCATCTCCGTCACAAATCCACTTTATTTTTGCTTTCTGCTGTAAATCTAGCTTGGACACCTGTTCGAGTTCCCGTAATTTAACTGTTGCATCTCTTCTCGAAATACGCTCCAAAGATGAAAGTATTCTGCATTCAGCCAAGATGTCCAACGAGTCAACTTGCTCCCTTAACATTTTTAAAATACCAGTTTCCTTAATAGTTACTTCCTTCCTCCAATTCCTGATTTCATTTTTGAGGAATTTGATTTTTGCCAACAAGAATCGATCGGGAGCACCAAACCCATGGAAATTACCCCAAGCTTTATCAAATACCAAATTAAAATCGTTATGTAGTAACCATGAGTTGAAAAAACCGGAACGATGGAGGTCCAAAGTCGACTTTGTGAGGTTTGAGAATCACAGGAGAATGGTCTGAATAGTCCCTTGGAAGAACAGTCACAGATGTCAGCGGTTGCACTTGAATGAAGTTATGACATACTAGGAATCGGTCAAGTTTACTCTGTTTAAGCCCATCGTCACGCAGATAAGTAAATTTCCTTCCTCCTTGCATGAAAATAGACGAGATCATGGTACAAATACCCGACCTTGTTCATATTAAGAGACTTCTTTATCGGTTACCTAAATGCCACTTGTTTCATAACACTTCTATATGCTTATTTTTACGAGGAAATAAATTCATATAAACGAGTATTTTACTAATAACTATTATATATATATATATATATATATATATATATATATATATATATATATATATATATATATATATATATATATATTGGAGTTCTGGTGGCTGGTATCAGGCTCAAAATCTGACAATCATACGTTTTGGACGATATTTTCTGGAATACAATCTTCCAAAGTATTATGCTCATTCTGAAGTTGGTGGTGGTTGATAGTATTCACGGCCGAATTTGACACCCGTATGTTTTCGGACAAAAAAGTGTAATCTAAATGTACACAGGAATGTATGAACATTTCAGGGTGGTTAAAATAGGGTGGTTGTGTTCTTTGTTCACCTACAAGCCACAAGTTACATGTATTTTTGTGTTTTTGTTCCCCAATTCGTCTACAAGCAGTGTTTTTTGATAGGTTTCGTAATCTAAAAGAATGAGTATGTATACAAAATTTTTTGAGTGTCAGTTTGTAATGGAGAGTAATGACAACGTATCGAGTGATCTATGCATTATATTGTTCCAAACTACACATGCTTTGGTGTAGATATAAATAATGATATCTTCATTTAGTTAATCACATTGGTTGCTTTCAAGTCCATGTTACACATTAATCAAATATATCCATCTTTTCAATGTCCTGGATCAAATATAATTATGCAGATTCTTGATGATAGTGCTTTTAGATATTTATTAGTTTTGTTAGTAGTATGCCTCATAATACAATTTAATTGTTCGCTCTTAATAATGTTATAGAAAGTGGTATTCAATAATTTCTCGGGAAAATTGTTCTGGTGACTATGGGTCTTCCGATGATGGAAGTAACCAAATTTGTAATTTATTACCTATGACAATCAATCATGTTCCTTCTTATAATGGCCCTATAGACGGGGGTGATTTTATATATAAATGTAAGGTTGTTGATTATGCTTCTCCAGCAGTTGATGTTGATGAATCTGGAAATGATGAGGCAAAACTAATGTTGTTGGTTAATTATGGTAATATAATTCCATATCTAGAGCCAGTTGAACAGTTTCAGAGTTTCATTGAATTTAATGGGGATGATACTGAACTTGAAGAAGAGGAAATTGAGCCCCTAAAACCCCAAAACCACTAGAGGAAAGGTTTCGTATTAATATTCTAATTCTGAAGAAACACAAACACTCATTGTGGTATGCCTCAAACTTTACCATTGCCTGGATTAGCTCCACAAAAACCTAAATGGGCCACAACCCATAATTATACTTATTATGTGAAGAAGCATTAACTCTTCAAAAGCAAAGAAGGACTTAAGCTTAAGTTAGGATTCAAATGTGTTACTGAAGGCTTCCAAATAAGAGTGAGAAAATCTACAAAGATAGGTATGAAGATGTTTGCTCTGTGGAAATTTATAAATGGCGGATACGGGCAATAAAATATAAAGATACTGATACATTTTAATTGGTTAAACTATTGGAGAGGCACACTTGCTCAAACACACAACTTCTTCCCCATCATCGACGAGACAAAAAAAGGTATTGACTCCCTTTTTGAAGGGCATATTAGCTGATAGTACATGTAATATGTTGTGGGGGAAGTAGACAAAATGAACTTTAAATAACTGTCTTAGTGTACATATTTCATATTAGCAAGCATGGAGTGCTAAAATGTATGCTCTAAATTTGTTGAGAGGGACCCCTGAATAAATCTTTGAAAGATTTTGTGACATCCCCAAAATCACGGCCAGAAAAGACCGTTTCATTTATACTTTTAAAATAATTTCAGAGTAAATCCATTTATTTAAAAGTGTTGCGGAATTTGTCCCCAAAACAATACATCATAAAATAAGGTTTATCAAAGCATTTCTTAAAGAAATGTATTTTCATTATATATCAAAACTTGGGATGTCATGTTCCATATAGACACAAAAGCATAAACAATAAAACATAGACCTTACATAATTATATACAACTACTGTTCTATAAACAAAAACATCTTCTCAAGTTCTCCAAATTATGCTCTCGCGCCACTACCTGTAATACAAAGAAACTGAGTGGGTCAGGCTTGGGAGCCTGGTGAACATATAGGGTTTTCAACGCACAATAAATAATTATATTTAATTTTACCAACCAACAATAACCCAATTATCTATTCCCATTATCCTCACTTTACGTCTGAATGACAACAACTATTACCAGGGACCTAGTCTAGGATTTTTCATCGGGATGGACATTACTGCAAAGGGGTTTCCTCATCAATAGATGTTCTAAAGTCAACCATGAGGGGGATAGAGTACACCGATGAACACATCGTTCATAATACCCACAGGTTATGAACCTACCAACGTTCCACTGGACAATCTAGAAAGAGTCTGTGGTCGTCATTCATACTCCGCTAGATGACTAGATCAACAACAACATCGAGGCCTCTCATCATTTTTATTTCATCACACATCACTATCTACCCATGTTCTACCCAACATATTTGTAGATAAAATATACTTGTTTATATACAGTTTAAAACCTGTATAACATATTCCTTCAATACTCATACCACATAACAAATAGTATATAATCACATAGCACGTATTTCATAGAGTATAATTCATATATGTGTATTATCAGAAAGCAACTACACACACTTACTCATATCATATATCTAATACATTCATCGATACATGTATTAAAATCGTGTATACGAAAGGGACTATACACTCAATTGATAAGACGATGCTCGGACAGGACTACAGCTCTTCAAGCAGTATTCTTCGGTGAAGCTGTGATATCTTCACACACCGGGCTTCTCACGGGCAGAGCTTCGGCTCGGAAACTCTTTTCTTCTCGGGATCTTCGGGGCTTTGGGACTCGCTTCGAGTCTCGGGATGATACCGGGGCTTCGGGGTATAACTTGCACACATATCGAGGTAATATGGAGTGAGAGAGAAGAGATTTGGCAACCCTAAACGGCTGGCCTCACTTTCTATTTATAGGAAGCTGAAAATCTATGCTCACATTGTGAGCCCGATATGTCATGGCGTTCGTCATGGCCACTTGCTCTGGAATATGTCCATCACCTGCTCACGTCGTTAGCTCTGACACAGGTGGAAGTTCGTGTCCCGAACTTCAGAAATTCATATCTTTCGCATACGAGCTCGATTTTCGACGTTGATTATATCCACGCGTAGGTGAGATTATGCTCTACAACTTTCGTTTAGACTCCGTCGGCTAATTTTGACTTTAACTTTTATTATATTATTTTTAGTGGGCCGGGACAGGAAAACTCGGTTAGAAATTTATAATTCCTTCATCTGACGTCCGTTTTCGTCTGTCTTTTTACCGTTGCATTACTATCGACGAGATCTTCGATTCTCGTTTAGATTGTTTCGGCTACAAACTACTCGATCTCATATTCGAACTTTGGGTTGCATACCGCTAAGTCGAAATTTCTAAAAATCATAACTTTCACATACAAAGTCCAATTTAGACGTTCTTTTTATGCACGCTCTTGGTTTAACGTATTCTACGACTTTTGTTTAGATAACTAAGGCTAAATATCGCTCTATAGTAAACTCACTATTTACGTCATACAATGTCGCACTAGTTCTGTTGCGAAACTTCGACAAGTCATAACTTCTTCGTTATAACTCGGATTTCGACATTCTTTATATTTTCGGAATCCTCGTAACGACCACTACAACTTCCTTCATAGATATAAGGTTTATCTAATATTTCATTTTAACTCTTATTTTATCCTTAATTCATTAAAATTACGACAATTAAGCATAAAACACATAATACTCAAATAATACATTTCTATTATTTCAAAATGAGTTACAAAGGTTAATCTAGACTATTACATCAATATTAATGCCTAGCTTAGAAACACGGGCATTACAATTCTCTCTGCCTTAGGATGATTCCGTCCCCAGAATCACACATTAACAAACAAATGCGGATAACGACTCATCATGTCATTCTCCGTGTCCCATGTGAGATTTGGCCCATTCATATGTTTCCATCGGACAAGCAATAATTCGACCATCTTGCGTCGTAACTTCTTAGTCTTTCGGTCAACGATTGCCTCTGGTTCTTCAATTAACCTCTTATTTTCATCAATTCTTAATTCCGAAAGTGGAATCATGTCAGGAACTTCTCTCATGAACTTCCTCAAATAACAAACATGGAAAGTGTATTGAATTCCATTCAGTTCTTCGGGTAATTCGAGCTTGTAAGCTTGGTTCCCAATCCCCTGAAGAACTTTAAACGACCCAATAAACCTTGGACTTAACTTTCCTTTTTTTCCAAATCTTATAAGTCCCTTCCACAGTTAGACTTTAAGCGAAACCGAATCTCCAACTTCAAAAGTCATCGGTCTTCACTTGTTGTTAGCATAGCTCTTTTGACGATCATGAGCTGCTAACATTCTCTCCCTAATTATTTTCAAATTTTCAGTAGTTTGATGGACTATCTCGGGTCCCATAAACTGCTTTTCCCAATCCTCAAGCCAACAAGACGGCGTACGAAATTTTTGTCCGTACATAGCTTGATAAGGTGCCATCTTTATGAGCGAGTGGAAACTATTATTATAGGAAAATTCTACCAAAGGTAAATTTTCATCCCAGTTACCTTGGAATTCCAGGGTACATGCTCTCATCATATCTTCAAGCGTTTGTATCGTTCGTTCTCTCTGACCATCAGTCTGTGGATGGTAAGCTGTACTCAAACACAACTTGGTACCCAATTCATCTTGTAGACTTTTCCAAAACCTCGAGGTGAAACGGCTATGACGATCTGACACAATCGTTAACGGAACACTGTGAAGCCTCACAATTTCTTTCACGTAAGAATTCAGAAGATTATCCATAGACCATCTCTCATTGGCTGCTATGAAATACGCACTCTCAGTGAAGCGATCAATGACCACCCAAATCATGTCGTAACCGTTCTTTGTTCTGGGCAGTTTAGTGACAAAATCCAAAGCAATGTATTCCCATTTACCCATAGGCACAGGTAATGGTTCTAAACTCTCATATGGTTTTTGATGTTGTGCCTCGACTCATGCACATGTCACACACTCGGCCACATAGTTTTCAATATCAAGCTTCATCTTCGGACACCATGATATGTGCATATTTAGTGTGTATTTAGTATAGTTTTTTATTCATATATTAGCTAAATTATCGCATATTATGGACAAAAGGTACTTAAAAGTGTTAAATTATGTTTTTCAGTCCAAAGATGAAGCTCGGAAGCAAAAGGAAGCAAGAGAAGCGGTTAGGAGCTCGAGAGTGGAATGAAGAAGGAAAAAACACTTAAAAAAAGCTTCTACTCGTCGAGTCAGATAGCTACTCGACGAGTCCGATCGAGGAATTAGAAGGATAATGACTCGGGATCCCAGATAGTTATCGCAATACGGGGAATGTGAGAGGGACTCGACGAGTCACCACTTGACTCGACGAGTCGGATCGCTTATTTAAAGATAACTCCACAGATCGAGAGGAGGGAGTTCTGGGACGATTCAGAAGTATCTTGCTACGATTGAGAAGCCTGAAAAACCCTAGAAGACGACGAAGGAAGCTAGAATTCGATTCCGGAGAGTAATTAAGGCAAAATTTCATCATTCCATTTATTCTTTTGTTTATTCATTATGACTAAGCAATTTGACTTTGATTGTTTGCTGTTATTTACTTTAATTATGAGCTAAAACCTTTAGACTTCTATTTGGGGATACAAAGTTGACAATATGGTTTGATTGATTGGTAGGATTAATTCTAAGTTGGTGAATTTTTGTTATTTTAGCTTGCTAAAGAACCTTGTGTGTGAATAATAATTAATTTTCTGTTAATAGGAAGTTAATTGATTAGAATGAACATCTAGTGATTATTGTCCTCATATGATATATTGTGACCACATAGTTATATGTCTAGGATTAATGAATATGAAACTAGAATTAATAAGAAAATTGAGTAAATTCATGTGCAAGCTTGTAAGATGACTATCAAACAATAGGTTAATTAAAAAGACTAAATTAATTAGCTATTGCAAGTCTAACTTAACCCGAATAATTAATCTAGTAAATATAATTAAATTAGACAATTGGCCACTGTTTGAGTTAGTTTATTTGCTAAGGATTAGGGTAGTGAACATGAACCTAATCACTTGAATCGGTAACCAACGAAAGAATTAATCCATTGCACTATTACCTTAAAAATCAACCATAGAGTTAACCGAGTTGAACTAAACAGAAGTTCCTTTCCAATTATTGAATCTAGTTAAATCGTTATTTTCTAGCTTAAATTAGTAATAATTAGTAAGTTTCTAGTCTTATAAAACTAGAGAACAACCCCTGCTTTTTAATTAACTTAGATGAAATTAGTTTTTAGTTTAATTTGCCGTTCCCTGTGTTCGATACCCTGCTTATTTAGCTATACCACAATTGATAGCTTCACTGCCTTTTGTGTGTTATTTAATAATTAAAAGTAGGTTTAAAACTAGTGGGTTTTACACACATCACACCAGTAGTAGGGTTTTAGGTCCCTATACATTTTAGTGTTACCGGGTTGAATCGAGTACATGGTTTTGTGAGCTTCTTCCATTAGAAGATCTCTTACTCCTCCTGACTTAGACACCCAAATTCGATCTTGGAATACCTTTAGTCCGTGACTGTTTATACCGAACACTAACGTTTTGCCTAAACATTCTCCCTTTCGGTCATTCTTCTCAGAAGCTTCTTCTTGAGCTTTCTTTATACTCTCCACAATTGTCGAGACAACTTCTATTCTCAACGCTTTTGGCCTTTTTCTTTCAAGATTGATTTTCCGACTGAGAGCATCAGCGACAACATTTGCTTTACCGGGGTAGTAAAGTTTCTCACAGTCGTAGTTTTTAAGTTACTCTAGCCAGCGTCGTTGCCTCATATTCAATTCTTTCTGATTAAAGAGATATTGGAGACTCTTATGATCAGTTAAAAGTTTTCACTTCGAGCCATAGAGGTAATGCCTCCATATTTTTAGAGCGAATACTTCTACTGCCAACTCCAAATCATGAGTTGGGTAGTTCTTTTCATTCTCTTTTAGCTGTCGAGACGCATATGCTATCACCTTTTCTCTTTAGGTCAAAACACAACCCAACCCAACACCAGGCGCATCGCTATAGACAGTGAAGTCCTCAACTCCATTAGGTAGAGAAAGAATCGGTGCGTCACATAGCTTCCTCTTTAGCAACTCGAATGCTTCTTTGTGCTTATCACTCCAAGTATAAGTAGCTCCTTTGTGAGTCAAAGTTGTTAATGGAGTAGCGATCAAAGAAAAGCCTTGGGTAAACCTTCAGTAATATTCAACTAATACCAAAAAGCTTTGAATCCCCGTGGGACTTTTCGGTTGTTCCCATTTCATCACAGCTTCAATCTTTGCTGGATCAACCATTATCCCTTCTTGGTTGACCATGTGACCCAAGAATTGGACTTCTCAAATCCAAAAATCACATTTGGAGAACTTTGCATACAACTTCTCCTTCTTCTAGACTTCTAACACTTCTTGCAAGTGTCTGCCATGCTCCTCTTGGATTTTTGAGTAAATCAGAATGTCATCTATGAACACTATCATAGATTTATCAAGGAACGGTTTACAAACCCTTTTCATTAAGTCCATGAATGCTATTGGAGCATTGGTTAGTCCCAACGACATAACCAAAAACTCGTAGTGTCCATATCGTGTTCTAAATGCAGTCTTTTTGATATCCTGCTCTCTCACCTTCAGGTGATGATATCCTGACCTTAGGTCGATCTTTGAAAAATAACTTTAACCTTGTAGCTGATCAAACAGGTCATCAATCCTTGGCAATGGATATTTATTCTTTATCGTTGCCTTATTCAGCTCTCTGTAATCAATGCACATCCTCATACTCCCGTCATTTTTCTTTACGAATAACACCGGAGCTCCCCAGGGTGATGAACTAGGTCTAATGAAACCTTTGTCCAATAACTCCTGAAGTTGCATCATCAGCTCCTTCATCTCTATCGGTGCTAGTTAGTAAGGTGCTTTTGCTATTGGTGTCGTCCCTTGTAACAAGTCTATTCTGAACTCCACTTGTCTATCATGCGGTAATCCGGGAAGATCTTCGGTAAATACTTCCGGATAATCACATTTCCTTTTTCTCCTTCTTAGCATCGATAACGAATGCCAAATATGATGTACATCCTTTGGCCAAACACTTTTTGGCTTTCATTAGAGACATGATTCCAGAATTTACTCTGCGTTTGTCTCCATACACCATAAATGACTCTTTCCCTGGTGGGTTTACTTTTACTATCTTCTTTCTGCACAATATTTCGGCATCATTGGTGCTAAGCCAATCCATTCCCAACACGATGTCGAAACCATTTAACTCAATAGGCAATAATTCATCGCGGAATTTATTCCCATTCAAATCAATTAAGATGTTTTTCATATAATGGCGAACAAGTATAAACTTGCCACTAGAAATTTCGACTAATAAAGCATTATCTAGTCTATCGATAGGCAAAGCTAGTTTTCTACCAAATTCATGTGAAATAAAAGAGTAGTTGGCTCCAGAATCAAATAAAATTTAAGCATACAATTCGTTTACGAGAAAGGTACCTGAAGCGACATCAGCTTCATCTTTAGCAGCTATCAGTGTCATCTAGAAGGCTCTCGCCTTCGGTTTTGGTGGAATATTGGGATTTGCTACCTCCTTCTTTTTCGGATAATCCCGCGAGATGTGCCCCTCCTCACCACACCCATAGCAGAATTTCTTGGTAAGGGTGCATTCATTGGCATAGCGCCCTGGTTTTCCACATTTGAAGCATGTTGCTTCCCCGCCACATTTCCCATGATGCTTCTTCTTTCACTTGTCGCACCATTTCGCTTCGCCTCCTCCACCTCCACCTCCTCTCGAATTAGACTTCGAGAATTTACCTTTTTTGCTGGACCCTGAGGGTCCGTCGAACTTCCTCTTCTCACCAACCTCTGACCTCTCCATACCCTTCTCCCTGATCTAGGTCTCAACATTTCTAGCAGCCCAGATGGTGGATTTTAATGTGGTTGCTTGCTTAACCATTAGACCAAAGTCCACTGGTAGTCCGAGGGAAAACTTGTTGACCTTAGAGAGTTCAGTTAGAACTAAATATGGGACAAGCTTCATTTTTTTTGTGAAACTAGCAGCGTATTCAGTAACACTCATTTTTCACTTCTTCAAATTCTGAAACTCATTATTGATTTACAGAAGGTCCTGCTCGGAGCAGTATTGCAATTTGAGTTGCACCACAGAGTCTTCCCAAGACATTTTGTTTGCTTCTCCCTGGGCATCGAGTCAACTAACAGCTTCCACCAACTCAACACTCCAGATTTTAATAGAGGGATTGCAAGAGAGGTCTTCTGTCTGTTGATGTATTCGCAACTCTCGAACATTGTCTCCATTTCCGAGATCCAATTTATAACTTTCACCGGCGTCGGGCTTTCGGATAGACATGGTGGCTTGGATGCCATGAAATCCTTGTACTTACACCTACACCCATCATTTCCTCCATCCTGGTTGATTTGCCTAACAATCGGTGGGTTGGCTTGACCAACAGTCCCATTGAAGTTTCCTCCTTCCGAATGCTCTTCATTCAATTCAGGCTGTTCAATCGGCATTGAAGGTTCTTAGCGATTCTGCTGAAGTAGACATCTAGTTTCTTCCATTTGATGATCCAACATCATTTGGATCATTGCTTGTACCCCAACCATTTTCATTGGCTCAGGTGCTACTGCTACAACAGGTACTCGCTCAATCACATGTGGTTGATTCTTGTTTTCATCTGTGTTTCCAACGCCACTTCTGGTTCTTACCATTTTTTATCAATACACCGAATAAGGTGAAATTAGATCCTCATTCATGATAGATAATTAAATCATCCCTATCACTCCAAAACGTTTACATGCTAGTTCTAATACCATCGTCATAGGCTTAGAATCCTAAACACATAAGGTCTCCAGATCCGGTTGGCAACAAACCGTAAATCTGAAAAAATAATATCATATATGGCAAACATATAACATTTAGCACACAAAAGCATTTTAGGCATCTTTTCTAAAATAAAATAGTGCTTGTGTATAAAATATAACAGATACTTATCTCACAATTTTCACTTAGCATTCTAAGTTTAAGTCTAGAAATCCTACAAATTCCTAGTTCGCTTAAACTAATGCCCTGATACCAACCGTGACATCCCCGAAATCATAGCTAGAAAAGACCGGTTTCATTTATGCTTTTTAAATAATTTCAGAGTAAATCCATTGATTTAAAAGAGTTGAAGAATTTTTCCCCAAAACAATACATGATAAAATAAGGTTTATCAAAGCATTTCTTAAAGAAATGTATTTTCATTATATATCAACACTCGGGATGTCATGTTCCATACAGACAAGAAAGCATAAACAATAAAACATAGATCTTACACAGTTATATATAACTACTAGTGTATAAAAAAAAATCTTCACAAGTTCTCCACCTTATGCTCTCGCGCCACTACCTATGATACAAAGAAACTGAGTGGGTCAGGCTTGGGAGCCTGGTGAACATATAGGGTTTTCAACGCACAATAAATAATTATACTTAATTTTACCAACCAACAATAACCCGATTACCCATTCCCGTTATCCTCACTTTACGTCCGAATGACAACAACTATTACCAGGGACCTAGTCTAGGATTTTTCATCGGGATGGACATTACTGCAAAGGGGTTTCCTCAACAATAGATGTCCAAAAGGCAATCATGAGGGGGATAGAATAAACCGGTGAACACATCGTTCACAATACCCACAGGTTATGAACCTGTCAGCGTTCCACTGGACTATCTAGAAAGAATCCGTGGTCGTCATCCATACTCCGCTAGATGACTAGATCAATAAAAACATTGAGGCCTCTCATCATTTTTATTTCATCACACATCACTATCTACCCATGTTCTACCCAACATATTTGTAGATAAAATATACTTGTTTATATACAGATTAAAACCTATATAACATATTCCTTCAATACTTATACCACATAACAAATAGTATATAATCACATAGCACATATTTCATAGAGTATAATTCATATATGTGTATTATCATAGATCAACTAGACACACTTACTCATATCATATATCTAATACATTCATCTATACTTGTATTAAAATCGTGTATGTGAAAGGGACTATGTACTCACTTGATAAGATGATGCTCGTACAGCACTACGCCTCTTCAAGAAATATTCTTTGGTAAAATTGTGATATCTTCACACACCGGGCATCTCGCAGGCAAAACTTCGGCTCGGAAACTCTTTTCTTCTTGGGATCTTCGGGGCTTCGGGACTCGCTTCGAGTCTCGGGATGATATTGGGGGTTCAGGGTATAACTTGCACGTAAATCGAGGTAATATGTAGTGAGAGAGAAGAGATTTGGCAACCCTAAACGGATGGCCTCGCTTTCTATTTATAGGAAGCTGAAAATCTATGCTCACGTCGTGAGCCACAACTACTCACGACGTAAGCCCGATATGTAATGGCGTTCGTCATGGCCACTTGCCCTTGAAGATGTCCATCACCTGCTCACGTCGTGAACATTTTGCTCACGTTGTGAGCTCTGACAAAGGTGGAAGTTCGTTTCCCGAACTTCAGAAATTCATATCTTTCGAGCTCCGTTTTCGACGTTGATTATATCCACGCGTAGCTGAGATTATGCTCTACAACTCTCGTTTAGACTCCGTTAGGTAACTTTGACTTTAATTTTATTATATTATTTTTAGTAGGCCGGGACAGGAAAACTCCGTTAGAAATTCATAACTCCTTCATCTGACGTCCGTTTTCGTCTGTCTTGTTGCCGTTGCATTACTATTGATGAGATATTCGATTCTCGTTTAGATTGTTTCGGCTAGAAACCACTCGATCTCATATTTGAACTTTGGGCTGCATACCGCTAAGTCGAAACTACGAAAAATCATAACTTTCTCTTACGAAGTCAGATTTAGACGTTCTTTTTATGGACGGTCTCGGTTTAACATATTCTATGACTTTCGTTTAGATCACTAAGGCTAAATATCACTCTATAGTAAACTCACTATTTACGTTATACAGTGTCGCACTGGTTTTGTCGCGAAACTTCGACAAGTCGTAACTTCTTCGTTACAACTCGGATTTCAGCATTCTTTATATTTTCGGAATCCTCATAACGACCACTACAACTTCCTTCATAGATATAGGGTTTATCTAATATTTCATTTTAACTCTTATTTTATCCTTAATTCATTAACCACATAATACTCAAATAATACATTTCTATTATTTCAAAATGAGTTACAATAGTTAATCTAGACTATTACATCAATATTAATGTCTAGCCTAGAAACACGGGCGTTACAGACTTCATTTATATTGTTACAATTTGGAGAGGAAGAATCTTGAGACTGTTACACATATAAAGACACGTTATGACAAAAATTTTTAATACTTTTTCATGGCTACGGTTGTGCTGTAATATTACTTATATAATGAGTTATTTTAATTGTTGTTACACGTGTGTTCGATTTAATAACTAATCTATTAATAATTATTGTGTATGTTCGTGTATTTCAAACATGTTTGCGTCTTATTATTATCATTGACGGAGCAGATCCTAATGGGAAATATTTAGGCACGATGTTCCTAGCACTAGGCATGGACGAAATAACCAAATCCTTCATATTAATATTGGTGTTAGAATAAAACAAAAAGTGGGGATTCATGGATATGGTTTTATCAAGACTTAAAGAATCTATTTGGGATATGTCCTCTTTGGCTATCACATCCGATAGAACTAATTCAATTGAAATGACCATTCAGGCAGTGTTTCCGAATACATATCACTGACTCTAATGTCATTATTTGTTGATGAATATGAGAACAACGATCGGAAAAAAGAGAGAGCTGAAATTTTGTTTTGGGAGGCTGCAAAAGCTTACCGATAGTTTGATTTCCAAGAAATGTTGGCTAGGATACATCGTTCCCTAAACAAAGACTATCATACATGGATACATATAATTGGTTACCACAAATAGTCAAGGTCACATTTCCATGTGGTTTGGTATAATATAATGATATTAAATAACGTCGAGTCAATCAAATCATTATTAAAAGACACACCAAAACTACCAATAACAATGTTTATTTACTTCTTTTGAGAAACTATGCAACAATGGTGGTATCTACTGCGTAATGTTGAAGATAATTGTATAAATTATAATACTTCCATGCTAATTCTACTATACTATACTGGCAGTTACATGTAGGATGCTAGATGTCTTTGTGATACTTACATGAAAGACTAGGAGGTGGCTCTTGTTAGATTAATGTCTAAGTCCATAACTATAATTGGTAAGACTTGACCCGACCCGGCATGGTCCATTTGGGTTGCATGGCATCATGCATTTGGATAGACTATAATGAGAGAAATAACACTTAAGGTTTGTTAATATATTATAAGTTCTAATATATTAATAAGATTATTTAATTAGTATTGATCAAGAATTAATCTAAGATTAATTAAGTGATCAAAAGAAGACTAATTAAATATATGGGTTGATTGTGTAAATCATCTATACTTGTATAGTGGGCTAATGCTCTATGGATTATCATGTTGGGCTAAAACCCATAGGATGCTCCATGGTGTATTTGAACCCATGGATCCAAGGAAATGGAAAGCCATGACAATTAGGGTTTACCCTAATTGTGACACTATAGAAAGATCATATTGTTTGGAAAAATCGGCCACTAGATTATGCGTGAGAATGAAGGGCTAGCCGATTTTATGACGTGTCCCAATTTCTCTCAAGTCATTCCATTTGTATTTGGTGTTGTGTGAACCATTTGAGGTGTCACACTTGGGGCACTAGGCACTCAAGCTTCATGAAGACATTCTACATCAAAGAGGTATGTAATTCTAACTTGATATATTCATATGAATCAATGTTATTATGCGAGCTAGGATGAATACCTTGGAAAGTTCATATTTTCATGTATAATATAGAAATCATAGATCCAAGGTATTTAGGGTTGCATGTACACTTAGGAGTGTTAGAATGCTCAAAACCCAACAGTGGTATCAGAGCGTAGGCTTGTTTTGTTGTTATACTTGCAAAAACTTCTTAAAAATCGAAGTTTTGTGCTATCTGGACAACGGACTCGGTGAGTCCATAAGGGGACTTGATGAGTCCATTCCTTAAAAGTGGTTAAAACGATCCAACTCGTCGAGTTGGTTCATGCACTCGACGAGTTGGATCCCCAGACAACGTATTTTTTACTTTTTTGGCTGGAATTGGACTAGGAACATTACCCTAAGATGTTATTGGTCTTATAAACTTGTTTTTGATGTGGTAATGTTCATGCTAATCCAATTTCAAAGATAATTGTCAATAGATTCATGTTTTTTATTAGTTTAGTGATTAGGCTAATTACATGAAAAAGTTTGATTCGAATTATCTTGTTCTTATGAGTTGCTTAGATTAATAGAAAAGTTAACTGATTATGTGTTTTGAATCCATTTTAATCTAAGAGTTGATTCTAAAATGTGTTTTTGTAACTTGTCCTCAAGTTATATGAAAAGTCACATTTAAGTTTCATAAAATTCATAAAAGTTGGCAATGGTTACAAAAAATGAAGAGCCTTGTCCTCAAGTTATGGAGGTTCAAGAGTCACTTCATTAAGTAATAAAATGTGTAACCTTAATTAATTCCATAAGTTACAAAATAAAGAAAAGTTACATTCTTTAATAATTTAAAATGTCCCATAACTTGTCCTCAAGTTATGGAACTTGAAGAGATTTTCGATTAAAACTACTTTAAACACATAAGTTATGGAATTAATTAGTTTTGAAGAGTTTCAAAACTTGCCCTCAAGTTTTGGAATTTGAAAAGTTTTCACTTATGAATACTTTAAATCCAAGTTAGCCCTTAGAATTTTAAAAGTTAAAATTCAACCCTTATACTTTATAATATTATAAGTTAATAATATATATATATATATATATATATATATATATATATATATATATATATATATATATATATATATATGTATAAGAGTAAAGTCAATCTTACCGTTAGTATGCCTCATTCACGAAGCCGGTCTATAAGGGGGGTATAAGGTTGTTGCCTATAAAATGGCAGCTTAATGGGTGTCCGCTCTCACCCACCGCTTCCTTGACCGGTAGGGTCATTAGCCGAACGAGTAGGACAAGGACTAGAATTCTCCCTTCATTAAAAGTATTAATGATAAATACTAAGTAACTAAACTCTTATTAATACCCAATCTTAGTTACTTAGGAAAATGTGAATAATGTGCTAATCCATGAAATTACACTTTGCACTTTATTTAAGTCGGTTAGTGGAGCGTGTGTGGTTAACCGACACACTAACTCGTATTTAACAAGGTAGGCAAAGGGTAACTTAATGTTTATCATAGTATCGATAGAGCATGTATGGTTAACCGGCACATCGATTGACGGGTAAACACTTAAGGGTACCAAGTATATTTTCATTGTTATTCACACCTTGTTTTGTGATCCTCGGCATCCCAGTCACAAAACCTGAAGGGAACTCTCGAGATTGAAACATGCCATTGAAAAGTTCAATGAATCTCAAAAGATCTAGGAGTTTCAAATCCAATTAAAACCTAATAATACATTTCGTTTATCTTGGTGGAAATCGGTGAATCGTCATTTACCTACCTTCAAATATTTTATAGCTTGGATTACGGCATCCCTCTTCCAGGTTATAAAAGTATTGTGTTGGGTCCTAGCCATAATATTTCATATTGGGTGTTATATTAGGGACTTTAAATCAACTATCTTGAATATCTCCCAAAAGATATAAGGTTTAGACATTTATGATCTTCCCAAATCTCTTGAAACAAGTTTTCCTAAATGAAGATGATGTCCCATGGAAATCATACTTCTTTCACCTCCTCCAATTATTCTCCCTAACCCACAAGATCTTGAAAAGTTTAAGGTCACTCAAGCCCTATTGGCAAGCAAAGGTCTATATGTGATCACATCTTGGAGATGTAGTCACATATTGACAAGCCGAGAAAGTTGGGTGTCAAAGTCTTAAGAAAGTTGGTGGCTCAACTACTTTCTAAGTCACACAGTGAGTTCCTTTGGGACTCCTAAGGAACAGACTATGACAAGACCCTTAATGATCTTATCTATTTGCTAAGATCAACTTCCAAAACTTTATGGACATTGACAATGATGACATTGGATATCCAATAATGCTCTCTCTTCCCAATGGAAAGGGATTAACCATTGTCAGCTCGGTTGACCAAATGGTGAAGAGAGAGGCTAAGTCTGTGATAGTCCCATGTACCATAATTAAGGGTCCATAGGTATGTATTGCCAAAGGAAGGGACATTGATTACGAAGCTGCCAAATTTTACCTAAAGATGTCAAAGTCAATAAGTTTGACTCTACTTCAGGTAAAGTCCACTATCTAACTCTGCTAAGTTTCTATTCTGAGACTCTTGATACATGATGTTACTAGGTCACATGTTGATGTTTTAAGAATCAAAGAAAAAGTGAAGAAACTTAAAGAAAGAATATGCTGAATCTGATCGCGTAGGTGGATTTCATTCGCACAGTTTGAGGATCGGATTCTTGAGCTACTTCTTAGGAGTTTTGATATTTTTCTTAGGAATAGATAACAACAAGTTTTCTTATGGATTGTAAGGATAAGTTTTTCCACAAAGTTTTAAAATAAAAGGTAAATCTTTTGGTTTTATTTATTTTAAAATATCCTTACAATGGGATTTGTGAAAATCTATGTTGCTTATAAGATTCCATTAATAGCAAGAGTGGAAATATGAATTTGATTCTTTCATTTGTGGTAGTGTCTAAATTTACCAAATAAGGAAAGATTCTCATCACCCACGTTTCAATTGGATAGAAACTTGGAATCATCTAAGTTGTATAGCATGATGAATGAGAACTTTCAAGCATTGGAAAAATTAAGACTAACTACTTGTTCACATGGATGTGTGAGTCAAGTAAAGGACTAAGGGATCGAGTACACATTCTTGTGCACTGGTTAAGTCCACCACAAAAGATCGATAAGAATATTCATCATAATTTACTATAGCTCAGTAAATATATAGCTCAGTAAATATGGTTATACTTACAAGCTTAAGTGTAATTCTGAGACATTGGAAAAGGGTCCAATGTATGACAGGGTGAATAAGAAGAATCAACTTAGGCAGAAAGATAAAAGTTTCTCAAATCTGAAAAGATGGGAGAGTACTTTAGTATCATGTTATATGATCATCTTAATGTTTAAGAGACCTTATCACAATTCATCCTCTAAGTGCATTCTGATAGTTAAGAATAGTTATGAATTGTTGAAGTGGTTAAATCAAGAAGATGATTCATACTTCGTTCCAAAAACAATTCTTAGAGTTATACTCTAAGATTGTAACTAGAGTGACATGTCTTAAAGAAGGTTTAAAACACTTGTTAAATGTAAGAGTAAAAGTTTTCTACTATTTTACATTTGAAATTGGTAAGTTGTGATGTTTTGGATAAAACAAAGACCAACTAAGGCCAATTGTGTGAAGTGTTTGTCTTGATTAGAATCCACACTATCTCTTGAATATCTGACAAGAAAGTCTTATATGTCAAGAGGACATGGGAGCCTTAAAGGTCTTGAAAGTCTTAAGAACTAATCAAGAATAAAAACCTGAAGTTCTTCATTAGCACACGACTTGAAGTTTATAACTTATCGTGTTGACATATTCTGTGCCCATTCCAATTAAAGTTGGCTTTGCATATGAGTTCTTAGAGTTCTCAGTTGGTTACACAACAACTTGGAAGCAATGGCAGGCCCTTGAGCTGCCAGATGGCAAGAAATTGAGATTGAGTTCAGTCCATATGAGTTTGGATTTGTCATTATCCTTGTCTTGTGACTATGGTTTTGACAATTCACATGGATAAGAACACATACACCATTAAATCTAAGTGTCATAAAGTTTCTCTCCGATTCATGAAAATGATGGTGAGGAAACACTTTCACTAAGTAGATTTTAGCTAGACATCAATTGTGATATTTGCATTCTCAAAGTCATTAGTGGAGCGTGTGTGGTTTACCGGAACACTAACATGGACTTGTGAGAAGTGGCAAAGGTCTAAACAATCGAGACTATGATTACGGCATCCCTTTTCATAGTTCTTAAAATTGTTTAGACACACATGTGAGCTGTCTAAGATAAGGTTGATGATATTGATAAAGTTTTATCAAAGCAATCTAGTATCAGAAATCTGAACTTTGGTAAGAAAGTCAATAAAGTAATGTTTTTCCTAGAAGTTCAGCTAATTTCTGGTTACAAGTTAAAGCTAGTGGGAGAATAAGTGTTATGCTAATAATCATCATGTTAGTGGGAGCATGATAATTATGATAAAGGTTGCAAGTTAGCAATGTTAATTATAGAAAACAAAATGTTTCAATTGGGAAAAAGTTGTTTCTCTATAATTAAGGGAGAGGAAATTATACTTCATCTCAAATCTAAAAGCTTAGATTGAGGTTTTAATCGTATTTAGTCAAGGATATATATATGAATTTCATGTTGGAATGGCTCAACATAAGAAAATTCTATATATGGGTCCATTATTTGCGTTCTAAAATTCGATTATGATTACGACATCCCTTTTCATAATCTGAATTATGAGAACTTGGCAAATTGAAATGGAAAATATTATAGCAAAAGACTGGTTTAGTCTTTATGTGAGACATCATGAATCGTGTCCCATATGCTTCGGATATAAGATCGATTAGATGTGCTATATTCATCCTTTCTAACATTTTCCAAATGCCTGGGGCATTAAGAAGGGAAAAGGTCTAGAATTGGATATGAATAAAAGGATTAAGCAATTGTTGAGGAAAATCTAAGGCTTACCAAAGATTGATTGCTCAAGGACAGTTGGAAGTATAGTGTTAATTCTGGAAGGACCATATTAACATAATCTGTAAGGAGGAAACTCTTGTTCAGAAGTGATAGTCAAAATGGAATATGGAAATGGTTCAAAGTTAGAAATTATTCAATCTGTGTAAGATTGGAAAACTTAATGCAAGAAGGATGTTTCCAAGGAGTTGATCTCCTTGGAATGCTCTTTAATGATTTTTGCCAAGTCTTTTTGAATTTGTGCATAATCATCACAAGAGGATCAATGCATATAGGTTTAGAATCTAACAGATTTCGGTAAATGATATGAATTTGGAATTCTTACATTTTCAATAAGGATTTGGGAGTGTGAAAAGAGAATCGTTGAAGTTATGTTCAATCGATCTAGTTCACAAAGTAAAGATCATAGAAAAACATAGTATGCATACTTGGTGTATGGCATGACTAGTGTTTAGAAAAACATAGTGTACATGCTTGGAGCATGGGACTACTATTGTCTTAAATTCAAGAATAAAGTTGATAGCTGAAACAGTATGCAATGAATAATGTGTAATCATATGGTGATAAATAAAAGGTGTGTTATTTATATTCATAAGTTCTGAGACCATATTGGATTCAATTATTCTTGTGTTTCATTTTGCATCTTTTGGCTTCCAGAATAACTCGGTCAGTGTTCTGAATGACTAAGTTATTCAAACCATCCACAGTTGGTCATATGTTGGAAGTAGATATGAATCAAGGCTGTCATGGGTTGGGCTTGTAGAGGTCTAAGATGTTGGACAAGGTGGTGCTACAACACTCATGAGTGCTCATAAGTTATGAGTATTGGATTCAACCCGTGCTCATTGGAATCACTTCATGGATTTTATCACGAGTGATCATGAGACGATAATATCTTATATTCTTCAAACCTAGAGATATGAGTTGTTACTATGAGTTGGTTATACATTGATTGCACGAAAACGCATTGGTAACTCGATGTTATAAAACGTGCCTTTCAACAAGTAGTAGAACAATCCATATGAGTCGAAGTTTATCTATTCCTTTTACCTTTGGGATAAAAGCGAATCTATGGGCCCCTCGATGATTTGGTGATGACAAATGAAAGTGCTCGGCCGGGCTTGGAGTGATTTGATTTGTTCAATTAGTCAGTCGTCATAAATTGGAAATCAGGAAACAACAAATGGACAGAGAGAATGATTATAATCCATGTCTCAGTCTATATGATATCTAGAATGGAGGAATATATGATCCCTTATCTAATGGACAATTCATTGACAAATGTTAGAGTTCATCGATAAGATCAGAGTTCGACAGAAGATTTTGGAAAAATCGGCCACTAGATTATGCGTGAGAATGAAGGGTTAGCCGATTTTATGAAGTGTTCCAATTTCTCTCAAGTCATTTCATTTGTATTTGGTGTTGTGTGAACCATTTGAGGTGTCACACTTGGGGCACTTGGCACTCAAGCTTCATGAACACATTCTACATCAAAGAGGTATGTAATTCTAACTTGATATATTCATATGAATCAATGTTATTATGCGAGTTAGGATGAATACCTTGGAAATTTCATATTTGCATGTATAATAGAGAAAACATAGATCCAAGGTATTTAGGGTTTCATGTACACTTAGGAGTACAACTCTTGACACTTGTTTGTAAGAAATGGGTTTTAGCCCCCGACTTGGTAAGGAAAGACCAAGATACAACTCATGGCATGATATTAGTTGTAAGACTATGGTTTACACATAGAATTATCTATTATATGTATGGTATGTGGTATTTTGGGGAACTTACTAAGCTTCGTGCTTACGGTTTCATATTTATGGTTTTAGATACTTCCGGTTACAAAGGGAAAGGTCAGGTGTGATCTCACAACAACCCCCTGAGTTTTCTGCATTGGCTATTTATGATTCTTAATATGATATATTCACTTTGATTGGTTTTGGAACAACTCGTTTGTATGACTTAGTTTTTTAAAAATGAAAATCTTACTAAGAGATTTTGGAACGTTACAAGTTGGTATTAGAGCCTTGGTTTGAGGGATTAGGGCACACTCTCGGGTGTGTCTGGACTCAAACTAAGGAATTGGTAATCTTTTTGAAAGAAAAATGATATTTCTAAAAGATTTCTATAAAGAAAAAGGGTGTGATGTGTGCAACCAGTCGAGCTAAAGTAATTGATTCCCAAAATAGCCATACATGATGTTATGTTATATGTTATGAGAATTGCATGCTATATTAGGGATAAGGATTTGCTCAGGATTGCATGATAGAATGCTATAAGAGTTGCCTTTATATGCCTGTTGGTTGAGCTATTAGATTTGCATGTTAGTATGAATTTTAGATGTTAGATAGAATGGCATGATTAGGTGATGCATTGGTTTGGACTACTCGATGCTCGAATGTTGCTTACTTTGTGCTTTATAAGGACCTTAATGATATCAACTAACTATTAAGAATATACGTTAAGTTACATGTGATGGGTTTTCTAGGTTATAAAAAAAATTACATGTAGCAGAAAAACACTTAAACCCTTAAGTTCACATGCAACATAAAAAGGATATATGGTTTCTCTATTGATAGAAACTAACTATGAATATCAAGAAAACCTAGGAGAGAGGCTATGAAATTTAAATTCACATAATATTATGGTTACATACCTTTTGATTATTATTGAAAATAATCAAAGCAGAATCCTTCTTCTAGATCTTGGATAGCGAGTACCAAAGGAATGGATGCCTCTAATGGATTGTACCCAAAATCCTAGTAGCAAGAAGACCTGGGGAGAGAGGAGGCGTAGAGAAAAAATTTCAGATCTATGAAGGAAAGAAGAAGTGGATGAAATAATGAGAGCTAGGTGGTTATATAGCTGAAAGAAACTTGAGACCAAAGCTAGGGTTCTTGGGATAAGACATAAATTATTCAATATAATAATCAACTTGCCTTATATACTTATCTTAAGCCTCATGAACGAAATTTCTAGCTCATTCCTAGCCAAATTTTGTTCACCCTTATCCCATGTGGTTCTCGAGTCTTCGTGCTTCAACTTTCAATAATTAACCAAACAGTCCCTGCACTTTTAGTCAATTTAGTTAATCCCAAAATTGATTCCAATTAATTTCTAATTAATTCCAAAATAATTATTTTCTTTTCTTATTAATATATTAATCATATAATATATTAGTAAACTATTTATTCCAATTTATTAATCATATAATAAATTAGCAATTCAACATTTTCCTCCAAAAGTCATTCTATCCAAATACTAGTTTTGAGGGCAACCTAAAAAGGACCTTACTTCTAATTCAAGAATATACCAATTTAGTTATTGGCTTAGACACCTTAATCTAACAGCATCCCACTTGGATAACTCTATAACTACAATTGTAAGTATGTACCTTACCAACCATATCAGTTTTTTTTGAAGATCCATTTGCACCCGACTGTCTTTTGACCAAATACATGATCAACCAAGTTCCATACTTGGTTATCATACATGGACTGAATCTCACAGTCCATTTGCTCCTTCTATTATGCAGCCTCAGGGCCTGCCATTGCTTCCTTATTGTTAGCAGGTTCATCGAAATTTACTAGTGTATGTGTAACGCCCGTGTTTCTGGGCTTGACATTTTTAGCAATGTAATAGTCTAGGTTAACCTTTGTAACCCAATTTGAAATAATAAGAATGTATTATTTGCGAATTATGTGTTTTATACTTATCTGCGTAATTATGTGATTTGATTTAATCAAGAATAAAAATAAGCATAAAAATGAAATGTTATATAAAGCCGATATTGATGCACGAAGGCGTAGTGGTTGAGACGAGGTTTCCGAAAATATAAAGAATGCTGAAATCCGAGTTATAACGAAGAAGTTATGACCTGTCGAAGTTTCGCAACAAAACCGGTGTGGCACAACGTGACGTAAATAGTGAATTTACGAAGGAGTGATATTTAGCCTTACTGATCAACACGAAAGACGTAGATAATGTTAAACCGAGAGTGTGCATAAAAAGATCGTCAAAATCTGACTTCGTATGAGGAAGTTATGATTTTTCGAAGTTTCAGCTTAGCTGTAGACAACCCAAAAGTTCGAATTGAGATCGAGCGAGTTTTAGCCAAAACAATCTAAACGAGAATCGAAGATCTCATTGATAGTAGTGCGTTGGTGAAAAGACAGATGAAAACGTACGTCAGACGAAGAAGTTATGAATTTTCTAACGAAGTTTTTCTGTCCCGGCCTACTAAAAATAAATAATAAAAATAAAAGTCAAAATTAGCTGACAGAGTCTAAATTAAAGTTGTAGAGTATGGTCTGACCTACGTGTGGATATAAAGAACGTCAAAAACGGAGCTCGTATGCAAAAGTTACGCAATTTAGAAGTTTGACGAGTCAAATTACGCCGAGCGTAATTTGAGTACGCCCAGCATACTCGGATAAGTGCAACCTGCCTGACCAATACTCGAGTGCCACCAAATGACGCATGCAGTGACTTTAAAGTACGCCCAACGTAACCAAGATTACGCCCAGCGTACTGAGTACGCCCAGCGTACTTGGAAATTACGTCCAGCGTAATCCCAGACCCAACAGCCTATAAATAGAAACCGAGATCAGCCATTTTCCTTGCCATTTTTCTTCCTTTCTCTCTAGTTTTTGCCTCGATTTGTGTTCCAATTATATCCCGAAGCCCCGGTATCATTCCCGAGTCCCGAAGCAAGTTCCGAAGTCTTGAAGATCCCGAGAAGTGAGATTCCCGAGCTGAAGCTCTACTCACGAGGAGCCCGGTTTTTGTGAAGATCTTCCAGATCTACCAAAGAGTACTACTTCTACAAGTCGTAGTGTTGTTTGATCATCTTCTGATCAAGTGAGTGTGTAGTTACCTTCTTCTAATGCATAATTTTGAAGTATTTTATACAAATTACGTGTTATGTGTATATTATGTTGTTATATGTGTGAATGTATATTCACTTTCTTTTATCTCATAGATATGCTTTATTATCTATGAAATACGTGTTATGTGTAGGTGTCTCATCTGTTGTTTGGAATATGTATTGAATGAGAATGCTATACAGGTTTTAAACTATGTATAAAAATATATATTTTTATCTACTAATATGTTGGGTAGAACATGGGTAGATAGTTGATGTGTGATAAACAGATAAGAGGCATCAATGTTGTTGTTATTGATCTAGTTATTCAGCAGAGTATGGATAACGACCACAGACTCCTTCTAGACAGTCCTGTGGAATGCTAGCAGGCTCATAACTTGTAGGTGTTGTGAATGATGTGTTCACCAGTGTACTCTATCCCCCCACATGGTTGTCTTTAGGACACTTATTGCTAAGGAAGCCCCTCTGCAGTAATGTCCGTCCCGATGAAAATCCTAGATTAAGTCCCTTGAGATAGATATTATTTTAGGGACGTAAAGTGAGGATAACGGGAACGGGTAATCGGGTTATTGTTGGTTGGTAAAATTAAATATAATTATTTATTACGGGTTGAAAACCCTATATGCTCACCAGGCTCCCAAGCCTGACCCACTCAGTTTATTTGTATCACAGGTAGTGGCGCGAGGGCATAAGATGGATGAATCATCACGTTGTTTTGTTTAAAAGTCTGTATATGTATATATTTGTTGAATGATTTGTAATGTTATCGTTTATGCTTTATGGTCTGTATCGGAACATGACATCCCGAGTTTTGATTATATAATGAAAATGCATCTCTTGATGAAATGCTTTGATAAATATTGTTTTATCATATTTTGTTTTTGGGAACAAATTCCGCAACTCTTTTAAATCAAAAGAATTTACTCTGAAAATGTTTAAAAAGCATAAATGAAACCGGTCTTTTCTGGCCGAGATTTTGGGGATGTCACAGTATGATGACTGAAGAACATGTCACCATCTGCAGTAATATGAAAACCATAGAAATCAGTTGGCATGCTAACCATACTGGAACGACGAAGGGGTAATGAGTTGTCAACTAGCTCAACTGGAATCTCTTCCTCATGTTGAGTGCTAGTATTGTTTGAGGTTCCTTTATTGGATGACTCTTTAATTTCTTCAAGATCAATAGCACCCCCACTGTCCTCTTTGAATATGAACTCTCTCTCTCTCTCTCTCTCTCTCTCTCTCTCTCTCGTGAAAGACTCCTCTTCGAGCTACAAAGTCCACATTATCACTAGGTCTATAGAACAAGTATCCAAAAACAACACTTCTCAGCTTTGGATTCAATTTTTTAATGGTTCTAGTTCCGGTTCAGTTTTGCCGGTTTTAGATCACAACCCTAGGCGTGACTACGACGCGCTTCAAAAAATCTATGGTGGTGATGTTAGGCGTGACATAGGCCAAGGCGTATTATAGCATGAGTAATTTTTTTCAAGTCACATTTTTTTCCTTTTTTTTTTTCAGATCGGGGATGACCTTGTTGAGTTTTTGTTAACCTTTTGTTATTAGGGATTGATATAACTTTTTCAAAATTTAGATATATTTTTTATAAATCTGTAATTATGTTATTTCACTATATATATATATATATATATATATATATATATATATATATATATATATATATATATATATATAAGTTCAATTGAGAAAATAAAAAATATACGAGGAATCAATCTCAGTCACTCATTTATATCTTTCCACAAAAACCTTCGTTGTACCGACACAATGGAAAAAATGTAATATTCATATATGAATAATCACTTGTGAGCATACACATATTTACTCATATATGAATACGTATACACTTATTCATATACTAATATGTATTCATATATGAATTGTTACATACCTATTAATATAGGAATGCATTTTCATAAACGAATAAAGTCTTTTACGTCCTTTTGGTATGCCAGAGTACTTAAGTGACACATTTGAAATTAATGGTTTAGATTTATTCTCTCATTCTCAACATTTTCATTTCTCAATTGAAATATATATATATATATATATATATATATATATATATATATATATATATATATATATATAGAGAGAGAGAGAGAGAGAGACTCATAAAATTGCCTCTTAACTTAAATCATGATTTGAAAAACATGTTATATCTCATAAAACTTAAAACTAAACTTACTACAATATTATGATTCATATCATTTAGAACATTGATTTTAATTAATAAACGAGATTCATGATTTGATATATTTAATGTGGATCAAAGTTAGGAATGTTATATTATATTTAATATATTTTTACAATAATATGCCTCTTGACATTTACAACATTTATTTTAATTAATAAACGAGATTCATGATTTGATATATTTAATGTGCCTCCAGATTAGGAATCCAATATAATAGTTATATTATATTTGATATATTCTTAATATTATAGTTGGAATTCACCTAAACTTATAAAAAATGGAACAAAAAAAAAAAAAAAAAATTCAATGCTACCAAGATTCAAGCTTCAAGAAAGTAAGCTATCGGATAAAACATATTTTTTTTTGAATGGTGGAAGATTTTACTAAAAACTTAGCAATAAGCTAGTAAAGATTCATTACATCAAAATTATGGTAGAAATAAGATTCTGAAGCTAAGAACTCCAACTAACCATGGTTTTACTATACCTATTAGAAATCCAAAAGAAAAACATCATTAAAAAGCAAGGATTTTTTAAAAGTAAACGTTCCAAAAACCTCGGTATTTTTGAAATTCCAGAGACACCAAAAACTATTCATAATCACAACATCAAAGGGATTACGTAGTTGTACTCTCTTCGTGATAGAATCTGACCCTGTAGTAAGAGAATGAACACTAATCTGATATGGAAGTTGGATTCCTCACCAAATAGCAACTCGCGACCAAATCTCAATTAGCTCGATACATCCTGCAAAAAGGTGATCAATAGTCTCTACCATAATGGAACATACGAGACAAAGAATCGCATCCACGATAATACCCCTATGATAGAGTATCTCTTTAGTGGGTATATTAAATAAACAAATCCTCTATAAAAAGAATATTGAGTTTGATTGGAACCCAATTATTCCACCGAGTCTCTACATCCCCAGTAAAAAGCATACTATCATCTAAGAAGCGACGGAAGGAGGCAACAAAAAAGTATTTGAAGTGTCAATAATCCAACCTAACTTATCTTGAATCGATTGCAACTTAAACTCCTAAATAAGAGAAAAGAAAACATCCCACTTCTCCTGATCCGCACCACTTCTAGGATTGTGCCTAAAGTTATGACGATCCCATCCCAAGGTCAACCAATCTCTAACTGTGTCCAAAGAAAACCCTCTATGAAAAGTGACAACAAAAGGTTCATCCCCTATCCACACGTCATACCAGAAGGAAGTAAATCGACCATCACCAATCATGATAGGGCATGGACACTGAATATTGATTCCTCTATCACGTATCTGGGAGAATATATGAACAACCTGGACTCAAACCAGATCTCATCGGGAGCATAGATCTACACCCCCCCCACCAGAGCCATATAAAGATTATATAACATGGATCTACAACAGACCAGGGAAATGATAAAACTCCACCACCACTAGAACATCATAGTCATATTAAAGTAAAATAGACTCCTCACACCCAAACCTTCGTGAGCTCTATTTGCTAGTTATTTTTCTCATTTAATCCAGTGTATATGTTTGTCTTCAAAATCTGATCCCCAAACAAATCTTGCACTTAACGATTCTCTAAGGAGGTAATAACCGAGAGAAGAGCAAGGAATATCACCATCATATAGCTTCCTAACGAACCAAACACAAATTTAACCAAAGTGAGATGACCTCCAAAAGAGAGACATTTTTCTTTCCAATTGTAACACCCAAAGTTTTGAAGGCCAAGAAAGGAAAGAAAACCCTAACTTTAAGGGGGACTCGGCGAGTCCAAGCGGGATCCGGGTTGAGGAGTAAGTGACCGACTCGGCGAGTCGGCCAAGGAGACTCAGCGAGTTAGGTTTGTTCGAGGAAAACCCTAAATTCGGGACTTAGGGCCTATTTAAGCACCTCATTTTCTCTCCCCTAGGGTTCCTTTACAGCCCCTCTAACCCAGAACACCAAACCCTAGCCACCATATCCGTTTTTGAGCTAATTATTGTCTTGAGGAGTGCATTTAAGCTTGGAAAAGGAAGAAGGATCTTGAAGGTGCAAGGAGGGGGCTATAGATATGAGATTGGGAAGATATTTCTGAACATATGAAGGTATTAAGTCGTTTCCCTTCCTTTAGATCTATTTTGGTTGTGAGTTTTGGGGCTTTTAGCCATTAGTAGTGATCCATTTGAGTTAGAAGCCGGATCTGGAGTTGCTACTTCAGATCTAAGTGTATTTTGGTATTGGAAAGCATAAAGTTTCAGCCCTTGAGTTGATTATGGAGCCTCTTTGCCTTAAACCCTAGTTTATGGTGTATTTTGCCTAGATCTCCTTCTCTACACATAAAGTTTGCAACTTTACGTGAGGAATAGGATTGGGAAGGGTAGATCTACAGTTTGGAGTCCATGCATGACTCAAAAGTCCTCTGCATGTATAGAGATCTGTATGGACTCGGCGAGTCCTTTGAGTGGACTCAGCGAGCAGCATAAAGATGAGGAGGAACTCGACGAGTGGGATGAACAGCTCGTCGAGTCAGATGAAGTTGGGCAGGAACTCGGCGAGTTGGATGAACAACTCAGCAAGTCAGGTCGCGAAACCCCAAACCCTTCGAGTCTAGACTCGAATCAGTGAGTCGATTGGAGACTCGGTGAGTTGGACAGGTCAGGACTCGGAAATCGGTAGGCTCGGCGAGTCATGGAGTGACTCGGCGAGTCGAGTCGCAAAGAGAAGGAATCTGAACATATGAACTCGGCGAGTCACTGGGGTGACTCGGCGAGTAGGGTTGGCCTGGAAGGTTGCCTTCGACCAGGACTTTGACTTTGACCAGAGTTGACTTGGTAGTCTTTCGGGGGTTAAGTTAGACTCAGTGTTGCATTGATATTGGTAGCTCGGGGAGTGAGTGGAGCAGGAGTTTAGAGAGTTTCCGTGCAACAGCTAGTGGGTTCATCAGCCAGCTCAGCCAGTGCAGGTGAGTTTCCCTTTGTATGAATGGGTCTACGGCCACAATGTCGGCCCATGTAGTTGTGAGTAGAAGACACGGGGGTTAGCCCTAGGCACTGTATGCTAGTATGATATTCGGGACGAGGTCCAATGATAGAGGGCAGGTTCCCAAGGAATGGTTTATGTGATAGTTTATACTTGTTGTCTGTGTGATACTCGTATGTGCCTGGTAGGGAGGTGAGTGTGGGCGAGGTCCCGTATCAAACCAATAGCAGGGTGTGGATGGTGTTCCACATCTCAGTAGCAGCAGATCAGGGGCGAGGCCCAAGTTAGGGATGAAGTGAGGGTGGGCTGGGTCCGTAACTCACTATCAGCAGGAGTATGGACGGGGTTCCATGACTCATCAGTAGCAGGACAAAGGCGGGGCACAGAGATAGGCGAGGCCTTAGGGCAAGATCCGTTAGGATGTGTTTAGCTTATGTAATGTGATGTGATATGTTTATGTGCTATTATGTGTTAGTGGGCGGGGCTCTGTGACAGGCGAGGCCTAAGTGAAATAGATCTGTAATCGAGCGGGGCGCGAAGCCAGGCGGGGCCTGGAGCGGCAGGGCCGTTGTAGCGGGCGAGGCCCAGGATAGCGGGCGTGGCCCAGTATGTGTAGTATGTGCAGTATGTGGTTATGCATGGTATGTGGTAAGGTGGGGAACTCACTAAGCTTCGTGCTTACGGTTTTCAGTTTTGGTTTCAGGTACTTCTGGTAGCGGAGGGAAGAGCTCGGGGTGATCGCATGGCACACACCATAGATTAGACAGCCTGGGAATGTTTACTCTGATAACGAACATGTATTTTGGAAACTAATACTCTGTTTATGTTTTGAATTGATGAATTTGCTTAAAGTAATGTTTTATTAAAAGAAATTTTTTTGCCTTGAATTTTGGGACGTTACAAGTTGGTATCAGAGCCTTGGTTTGAGTGATTCGGACATGCCTTCGGGTGTGTCTGAACTCAAACCGAGGAATTGGTATAGAAGTTTTCAAAATGAAAAGATAGTTTTGTAAAAGAGGGTTTTGGGAAAGAAAACAGTTTTAGAAAAGCAAAAGTAATTCAAAAAGAAAAGAACTTTGAAAAGAGAAAACGGGTGTGGCGCATGCAATCAACCGAGCTCAAGTAAGTACCCCAAAATACCCATACAAGTTTATGTTATGATTATCAGTTGATAGAACAGCATGCTAGAATAGGACTAAGGATCTAGGGATGATGCCTTATGTGCATGTATATATATATGTGCTTTTGAGCTGCACGATAGTGCTGATTAGACAGTAGTAGGATAGCCTGTTTAGGTTATGCCTGAGTTTATGAATTTGTGTGGGTCTATGAGTTTGTGCTGCATGCTAGTTCAGTTTCTTGCTATGTGGATATGATTGCTTGAGTATGTTATTGCTAGATTTTCCCTTGTCTGAATGCTGCTTGCTTTGTGCATTGTGGAATTCTGAGTAATGGGAGTTAGCCATTAGGTGGATACAACACGTCACATGTGATCAAGGTTGAATAATCTCAGAGTGTTGGATTTGGTCCTATTGCGCAGCTCTTGTTTGAGTCCAACCGTTGTAGGGACGAGTCTTTTACTTGAAGGATTATCTGAGCCTCGTCACATGTGATGGGATCCAGGTGATGGCTAATTGGCATCACAAGGAGACCTTCAGTAGCTGAGGACTGGTTTGAGTTGAGTCAGAGGTTTCCCTAGGGTAAGCCTAGGATGAGATAGTGCTGGGAGCAGTGGTAATGGAAGAGGGACCTGGTGGAGTCAAAGCAATTCTTGAGGAAAGTACGGATAGATGTGGAAGGTAGTATGGGCCCGTACTACTAAAAGCAGAGGATCCGTACTCGATTGGGGAAAGGCCGAGACAAGACCGGGAACCTGGTAGTGCGTGTGTGTGGTCTCGTAGCAGTGATGGGTATTATGATAGTGGTTGTGTTATGTGTTTCAGCATGGTGACGTTGCGAGAGAGACCAGTGGGCGGATCAGGCGCCGAAGAGGGATCAGGCTCGGGCTCAGGAGCCGAGCAGCTCGAGGAGCGAATGAGGGAGTTGATATCCGCCGAGGTTGCGTGCAGTATGCTAGATCAGACTCCTGTGATCTTTGGCACGGTCAAGGAGGGTATATTGGAGATTTTGGATGAGAGGCTGGGAGCCTTCCGTGCTGAGATGATGGCCTTGATGGGAGCGCGCACCTTGACATTTCGGGAGTTCAGGGCTTGCGGGGCAGCAGATTATCATGGGGCTAGGGACCCCATTGCTAGCAGCAGATGGTTGGCTGATGTTGCCAACGCATTCCATACGAGCCGATGTCCTGAGGGGGACAAGGTCAGACTCGCTTCCTGTCTTCTGAAGAACAGAGCGAGGGATTGGTGGGAGAAGATTGGTCATGCTTTGGGGGATGAGGCCGCGTTGGACGCGATGACTTGGAGCGATTTCTCAGCCAGGTTCAGGGCAGAGTTCTCGCCGATTATTGAGGTGCAGCAGTTGGCACGGGAGTTTCAAGATTTGACACAGACCACTGAGACTGTGGCCGAGATCACTGCCAAGTTCAGGGAGAGGGCTCTTCTTGTACCGCAGTATGTCGCGGATAAGGAGATGAAGAAGGCCCGGTATCACGAGATGTTGAGGGCTGACATTAGGGAGTTCGTGAGCAGGTCCGGCTGTAAGACGCTGGAAGATATGATTTCTTGGGCCAGGGAGAGAGAAATTGATTTGGAGCAGATCCGGAAGAGGAAGCTGGATGAGGTTCAGGTATCCGCGAGTTCGGGCAAAAGTCCCAAAGGATCGGATTCGAGATCGAGGGATTATCAGGACCGTAGCCGATGCGGGAAGTGTGCCAGGGCGCACGGGGGCACATGCAGGAGTGGTAGCGGTGGTGAGTCTGGCTGCTTCAAGTGTGGTCGGACTGGTCATTTCAGCAGGGATTACACTGTTACCACGACACAGGGATCAGACTTGATATGTTTTCACTTTAATCAACGGGGCCACAAGAAGGCCCAGTGCCCCAGTTTGTTTTCAGCAGGACGGGTGATGGCACCTGCCCCTACAACTTTGAGGATCACAGACGGCCGTCATGGCCTTGCAGAGGCGCCTGTGGTGGGAGGCAGAGCTTTTCAGATGACTACCTTAGAGGCGCGATCAACACCGGACGTTGCAGGTATGCGATTTCTGTTTTCAGTTCCTTTATTTGTGCATGATTATATTGTTATGGTTCTGCATCATTATCGGTTTGAGTATTTTATTTTTTTGAGCATTTGATTGTGATCGAGTTATATGTCATCTGCATACCCTTGGATATTTGAATGGTAGTGAGGGGATGTGCCCTATTGGAGAAGGTTACGTAGGATGCAGTAACGGTAGCATGTTTGGGAGGGACTTGGTATGTCTCGCTAGATCGGAGTTGTATATTGTTAGAGATGGAATGGTTAGATCCCTAGCTATGGTAAGCTTGGGTTCCTCAACAGATTGATTATGGAATGGTAGCAAGGATTGGGATTTCTTTTTTAGTATTGAGCAACAAGGGGTAAGCAAGATCAAAGTGGGGTAGAATTCTCCGAGTGTGCAAGGTAGGAGCGCGTAGACCCAGAATGAGTGTGCAACCTCCGAGAAGGAAAAGAAGTGGTTCAGCGTTTGATGGATTGAGGATTTCAGGGTTGGGAGTTTGAGAAACTCCCCACCAGCTAGTGTGTGTGATGGCAATGGTTAGTACATGGTTGGGAATTCAGGTTGTGAATTGCCCGTAGGACTCGAGGGAGTCGAAATGAGGATCTTGAGAGCTAATGGCACATGGGTGCCTTCGTATTTAGCAGTTAGTGGTGGAAGTGTTGTAAGATTACGGGGCAGCCGTAGCATTCACTAGCAGTCAGCAATGGATGGTGATGTAAGACTACGGGTAAGCCGTAGCATTCCTTAGTAGCTTCGTTAGCGAAGTTGGGGCGAGGACCTTACCTCCTAGTGATCAGATAGGGATCAGGAAAAGGTAGTGGGTGAGGATGATAGGGAGTCTGCCTGTATAGCCCTAGAGAGGTGAGACCTTGGGAGAGGTCGCTCCAGGATATAGTTGGGTGAGACCCGTGGGCGAGGCCCGTATGCGATTAGCAGTGTAGGTGAGACCTGAGAGCAGGGTTGCTCAGTAGTGTGGTTAGGTGAGACCCGTGGGCGAGGCCCGAGCGAGAGTGTTTAGACTAGTGGGACTAGAAGGATAGAGGCGGGTGGGACCCGTGGGCAAGACCCGTGAGTTTTAGCAGCGTAGGTGGGAGCTGGTAGGGACCTTAGTGTCAAGTTAGGGGATCGGGGATCCCAGGTTTGTAGTGCCTGAATGGCAGAATAGATTGAACAATATAGGTGGTCGAAGTTCTTCGGAAGTCGCTGGGAGCGACTAGTGGTGGCGTTGGGACTAGCTACCGGTGAGAGCCGGTAATCCAGATATTGACAGGTTGGTAGGGACCAGAGTGGTCTCAGTTCATCCGGAAGGTAGATGAGGAATGGCAGAAATTTCCAGTCAGTAGTAGTGCGGGCAAGCGGGTTATGGTGGAATTCAGTTAGTGAGTCGAGGGGTGCTCGACACCAAGTTATGATAGAGAGGAGTGTCAGTGGTTACTGGCGGTGATGACCCGTACTGGATTTAGCGGGAATAATTGATTGGTGAAGATAGGACCTTCACAGTGACAGGGGACGTGGTTGGTTATGGAGCATCGCCTTGGGAAGGCAAGGGAATCGCATGAGGAAAGAATGGGTGAACCCCTATAGGTTCAGTGCAGTATTCGGTGAGTACCAGAAAGATTGTCGGTGAGTAAGTTGTGTTTCCAGGTTGTTCTGGGTCCGGTTCGACTCGAGGTTTTTATCCGCGAGGATTATGGTAGTCAGAATGACCAAGTGGAAGACCAGCGAATGTAGGCAGCTGGTGTTGGGATAATTGGTGGGTTGTGAAAGCAGATCGCAAGCGGTGGGCCATAGCAAACTTCGAGGACGAAGTTTAGTTTAAGTGGGGGAGAGTTGTAACACCCAAAGTTTTGAAGCCCATAAAAGGAAAGAAAACCCTAACTTTAAGGGGGGCTCGGCGAGTCCAAGGAGGAACTCAGCGAGTCCAAGCGGGATCCAGGTCGAGGAGTAAGTGACCGACTCGGCGAGTCGGCCAAGGAGACTCGGCGAGTCAGGTCTGTTCGAGGAAAACCCTAAATTCGGGACTTAGGGCCTATTTAAGCGCCTCATTCTCTCCCCTAGGGTTCCTTTACAACCCCTCTAACCCAGAACACCAAACCCTAGCCGCCATATCCGTTTTTGAGCTAATTATTGTCTTGAGGAGTGCATTTAAGCATGGAAAAGGAAGAAGGATCTTGAAGGTGCAAGGAGGGGGCTATAGATATGAGATTGGGAAGATATTTCTGAACATCTGAAGTTATTAAGTCGTTTCCCTTCCTTTAGATCTATTTTGGTTGTGAGTTTTGGGGCTTTTAGCCATGAGTAGTGATCCATTTGAGTTCGAAGCCGGATCTGGAGTTGCTACTTCAGATCTAAGTGTATTTTGGTCTTGGAAAGCATAAAGTTTCAGCCCTTGAGTTGATTATGGAGCCTCTTTGCCTTAAACCCTAGTTTATGGTGTATTTTGCCTAGATCTCCTTCTCTACACGTAAAGTTTGCAACTTTACGTGACGAATAGGCTTGGGAAGGGTCGATCTACAGTTTGGAGTCCATGCATGACTCAAAAGTCCTCTGCATGTATAGAGATCTGTATGGACTCGGCGAGTCCTTTGAGTGGACTCGGCGAGCAACATGAAGATGAGGAGGAACTCAACGAGTGGGATGAACAGCTCGTCGAGTCAGATGAAGTTGGGCAGGAACTCGGCGAGTTGGATGAACAACTCGGCGAGTCTGCTAAAGGTTGTCTTGGACTCGGTGAGTCTGTTCTTGGACTCGGCGAGTCAGGTCACGAAACCCCAAACCCTTCGAGTCTAGACTCGAATCAGTGAGTCGATTGGAGACTCGATGAGTTGGACAGGTCAGGACTCGGAAATCGGTAGGCTCGGCGAGTCATGGAGTGACTCGGCGAGTCGAGTCGCAAAGAGAAGGAATCTGAACATATGAACTCGGTGAGTCACTGGGGTGACTCGGCGAGTAGGGTTGACCTGGAAGGTTGACTTTGACCAGGACTTTGACTTTAACCAGAGTTGACTTGGTAGTCTTTCGGGGGTCAGTTAGACTCAGTGTTGCATTGATATTGGTAGCTCGGGGAGCGAGTAGAGCAGGAGTTTAAAGAGTTGCCGTGCAGCAGCTAGTGGGTTCATCAGCCAGTTCAGCCAGTGCAGGTGAGTTTCCCTTTGTATGAATGGGTCTACGACCACAATGCCAGCCCATGTAGTTGCAAGTAGAAGACCCGGGGGTTAGCCCTAGGCACTGTATGCTAGTATGATATTCGGGACGAGGTCCAATTGTAACGACCCAAAAATACGACCCAAAAATTTCATTTTCAATATAACCAAAAATCATAAATCTGAGTATCATATAATAAAACCACACACTATGTATCTCAAACCATAGTAAAATACTATGAGGAAAACTGAATCACAACTGTATCAAAACATATCAAGAAACTGAATCAACTCCCAGGATAGAAACTGAAGCTGTGGTGGGTGCGATGCCATCATCCCGAGCTCTTCCCTTTGCTTGCGGAAGTATCTGAAACCAAAACTGAAACTGTAAGCACGAAGCTTAGTGAGCTCCCCCAAACTACCAAATACCATGCAATAACATATAAAGCACATATTGGGCCCTGCCCACTGCATCAGACCGAAGTCCGGGCTAACTGGGGCCTTGCCCCCTCCATCAAACCGGAGTCCGAAGCTGACTGACTGGGACCTTGTCCCCTACATCGGACCAAAGTCCGAAGCTGACTGACTGGGACCTTGTCCCCTACATCAGACCGAAGTCCGAAGCTGACTGACTGAACACAGCATAGCATAACATATCAACTAGCATAAACACATAAATCCTGTCTGAGCCACGGAGGCGTCAAACATACTAACTACTACATTGGACCGAAGTCCTGAAACTACTGCTAACTGAACGGGCCGGCATTGTGGCCTTAGACCCGTTCCTACTGGAAGGAAACTCACCTCACACTGCTGAAGTCCCGTAGACACAAAATCCCACACTGTTGAAGTCCCGTAGACTCCACCCCAGCTGCTGGCTGACAGATTCCCGAACTATCAACACCAAATAACACCCAATTAATAATTGGGTTCTAACACATAACTAAAAATACATGCTTTGGATAATTACTACATTACCCCTAGCTTGGCTTACCCAAGCCCAAGGCCCAATCCATAGGCCCAAAGTCAACTAGGGATCAAAGCCCAACATATGGCCCAATTTTCCAAATTGGGCCCAAACCTCTACATGGACTTCCCTTAAGGCCCAAATGTCCAGTCTAGTCCAACATGTCCCATTCTAAGGGCCCAATATCATACAATCCTCTCGGCCCCAACTATGGCCCATCTATGGCCCAATTTTCCAAATTAGGCCCAATCCTTCATATGGGCCTTACCCTAAAGCCCAACTAATTACTCTAGTCCATTTGATTATTCTCGGATGGCCCAACACAAAGCCCAAGTGAAATTAGGGTTTCACATCAAATGATAACTAGGGTTAAGTGTTGCTTACTTAACCCACTAAGGACTTAACACACTAGGGACTTAATCCATTAAGGACTTAATCCATTAAGTCCATTATTGCTTAGATTAATTTCTGCCAATGATTATTATTTAATATTCAATTATTAAATAATTCTCGTGTGCGTGCTGATAAACTCTCAAATATTAGTATTTTCTCAATTAGCCCATTAAGGACTTAGTCCATTAAGTCCTTTACTCTACTATATAAATGAGATGGAATAGTTTGGGCTTAATTCACAATCCAATCCCAATGGCCCAACAGTGGGTCCAATAGGTCTAAGGCCCAATACCCATTATTAGAGCTTTGTAAACCCTAATTAGGGTTCCTCATCCAAATGTGGCCCAATAGGCCCAAAATAACTCTCTAAGCCCATTAGGGTTTTGCTTGTGGGACACCACCCACTACCACCTCGGGTAGTGGTGGTCCATGGCGGCTCACGGCGGCGGCCACCACCCTAAGGTGGTGGTTTTCCATTTCTTTTTATTATTCCATTTGGAAATTACAATTACAATGCTTTATACACACACATTAACTAACTAACACACACAACACAACTACATACAACACATACAATATCATAATTGTCGGGATAGTGATAACACATGAATACACACCCAAAACTACACTCACATCCATCTCCCACGATGGCTGGTGGCGGCGGACAAAGGCAGAAACGACAACGGCGGTCCAGTGGTTGGCATCACCCTAGGCGACTAATCTGAGCGGTGACAAACAGCGACCACAGTTGGAACGAGTCACTGGCGAATGGATGAAAAGGAGGGGGGGATCCGTGAGCGACAGAAGTGCCGGCAGGATGCGCTCCGCCCTCGTCTTCAGCAGCGATAGTTGTTAGGCAGCAAGGATGGAGGCGAGGGATGCGCACGATTCACCGATCGGGAAACGACGACAGCGACGTCGTGGTTCTTTCTTCATCCTCTTCTGTCCCGACACCCAACAACCGGATCTTCGGACCTTCAATCGTCGGCGTCTCCGGTATCGACATTGGGGCTCTCTAATGGCGAAGGACGGCCGTAGCATCCTCGACACGCAATTACAACTGGGTGGCTTCCGTTCCTCGGTGGCGCTAATGGCCGGAGCTGATAGAGGCGATTGAGAGGGGTAGAGAAAGGAAGTGGCGGCTGATGAAATCTCATAGGGTTTCATGGTTTGTATCTTTCCAACGATGGGGAAGGGGTCACCGGGTATATCCCGTGTCCTCATGAAACTTTGATCAATTTATTCAACTTCAGCCCCTCCATCCTAATTTGTTTTCAAACTAAATCCAAAACATACCAAATAGACCCTGCCCTCAGAAATCTTTACAAACTGAATCCAAAACTTATATTTTAAACCCTGATCCCATAAATTTCTTTCATAAAAGATCCCTAAATCATCAATAAACCCTTAAGCCTTCAAATCTTTTCAATTTAAGTCCTGAACATACAATTTTAACCCTCGACTTTCAAAATTCTTCACAAACTAGTCCGGGACTTACATTTATTAATTTATTTAAATAAACGGGGCGTTACACCAACGATAGAGGGAAGGTTCCCAAGGAATGGTTTATGTGATAGTTTATACTTGTTGTCTGTGTGATACTCGTATGTGCCTGGTAGGGAGGTGAGTGTGGGCGATGTCCTGTATCTCACCAATAGCAGGGTGTGGATGGTGTTCCACATCTCAGTAGCAGCAGATCAGGGGCGAGGCCCAAGTTAGGGATGAAGTGAGGGTGGGATGGGCCCGTACCTCACTATCATTAGGAGTATGGGCGGGGTTCCATGACTCATCAGTAGCAGGACAAGGGCGGGGCCCAGAGATAGGCGAGGCCTTAGGGCAAGATCCGTTAGGATGTGTTTAGCTTATGTGATGTGATGTGATATGTTTATTTGATATTATGTGTTAGTGGGAGGGGCCCTGTGACAGGCGAGGCCTAAGTGAAACCGATCTGTAACCGAGCAGGGCTCGAAGCCAGGCGGGGCTGTTGTAGCGGGCCAGGCCCAGGATAGCGGGCATGACCTAGTATGTGCAGTATGTGGTTATGCATGGTATGTGGTAGGGTGGGGAACTCACTAAGCTTCGTGCTTATGGTTTTCAGTTTTGGTTTCAGGTACTTTGGTAGCGGAGGGAAGAGCTCGGGGTGATCGCATGGCACACACGATAGATTAGACAGCCTGGGAATGTTTACTCTGATAACGAACATGTATTTTGGAAACTAATATTTGGTTTATGTTTTGAATTGATGAATTTGCTTAAAGTAATGTTTTATTAAAAGAAATTTTTTTGCCTTGAATTTTGGTACGCTACACCAACCCAAGAGTCTACCCCAAAAACGATCAGAGATGGGAGAACATGGGTACACACAATTCAAATTTTGACCCACCAGAATACCATGATGAATGAAAGGAAGCTCCGTCACAGGACAACCAATTTTGTCTACAAAATGAGACACCTGGGATAAGAGGACTGTTACACCAATCAATTTTCTTTTATGCAAATTCATTATAAGCCCTAAATCCAAATAAAAATAACTAAGAAAATAAATAAGACGATTCACATTCTCAAGATCCCAAGAGGAGACAATAATAACATCATCAACAAATAAATAAGAGGTATGAAATCTCAATCCCCGAAATAGAAATCCCACAAAACACAATATACATTTGAGCCCTACGCAAAGAAATATGAAAACCCACCAGAGCTAATATGAATAAAAAAGGAGAAAGTGAATCTCCTTGTTTCAAACCTCGATAAATTTGAAATTCATCGGTAGGATAACCATTAACAAAAACAGAAGCCTTGACATATCTCTAAATCTCCAAAATCCAACCACACCAAAACAGGCCAAACCCAATTATCCACAATAGTCCCACAAGTCATACGTCTTCTCAAAATCCACCTTAAACAACAACGGTGGATTTCCAGAAGATTTGTGTTCAGGTGTCAAACCAACAAATAAAGGGATAAAATAATAACAATTAAAAGCAAACCACTTCTATGATATACTAAGCGATAGTATAGAGCACGCAAGGTTGAACCACTGAGATATGGTCAATAGCGGATAAACTATGGTGCCCATAGTGACACCGGCCACCCCTGTTTTTTTTCAGACGTAGTGTAAAAAATTTTGAATTTTTCTTTTTTTTCTATTATTGTGCCACTACATAAAAAAATTTTGTCACCAACAACACTTACTACGAAATCCTACGTTCGCCCCTAGATAAGGGTCATAATGATTAACCATATTTTCACATGATACACTACTAGCAATTGTTAAAAAGGGGGGGGGGGGGTTGTTAACATTAAATTAAACTTAATAAATAGACAAAATATAATCTAGAATTCAAGAATAAAATACATTTTTGATACCAAATCTTATTCACATACTATGTTGTAAGATGTAATGTGACATCAACTGTAACATCCTGATGGCGAGGTAATCCTATTTCAACCTCTATAATTTAATTATGTTGCATTCCAGCCCCTATGTAGAAGAATGATTACATTGGAAGCCCTAGTGGGAAAATTGTAAATTTGGAAGAATGGAAGTACGCCTTGCATACGTGCGTGTGACATCCCCAATTTCACCACCAGAAAAGACCGATTTGTTTATGCTTTGTTTTTAAAATCAGAGTAATCTTTTAAAGAAAACAGTTGCGGAATTTGTTCCCAAAATATGATAAAGATTTATCAAAACATTTCTTTAAAGAAATGTATTTTCATTATATAACAAAATCTCGGGATGTCATGTTCCGATACAGACACATAAGCATAAACAGAACTTACATTATTTACACTAAAAATTTTACATCTCCTTTAATCTCTCCGTGATATATATCTTCATATCGATACCTGTGATACAAAGGAAACTGAGTGGGTCGAGCTTGGGAGCCTGGTGAGCATATAGGGTTTTCATCCTACAATGTTATATCATATAAATATAAAAAGAACATCCAAAATTATATAATTTCACCATATAAAAGCAACTCTTATCCCACCCCATCGATCCTCACAACGACACGATCTAAACTCTCGTATCTAAACTTTTCCTCTTTATCTGATCCCTACTCACGGATCTAAACTAATCTCTCAACCTGATCCATACTCTCGGACCTAAAACTAACCTCTTGGTCTAATCCATACTCTCGGATCTAAACTAATCTCTTGGTCTGATCCATACTCCTGGATCTAAAACTGTGCCCAATCCATACTCCCGGACTAGGGACAATTAACCATGTCTTAATCCATACTCCCGGATTAATAACAAGTTTACCTATTGGTTTGATCCATACTGCCGGATCTAAAACTGTGCCCAATCCATACTCCCGTACTAGGGACAATTAACTATGTCTTAATCTATACTCCCGGATTAATAACAAGTTTACCTATTGGTCTGATCCATACTCCCGGATCTAAAACTGTGCCCAATCCATACTCCCGGACTAGGGACAATTAACTATGTCTTAATCCATACTCCCAGATTAATAACAAGTTTACCTATTGGTCTGATCCATACTCCCGGATCTAAAACTGTGCCCAATCCATACTCCCGGACTAGGGACAATTTACTATACCTAAATCATGTTCTGATCCATACTCCCGGATCTAAACTGTGCCCAATCCATACTCCCGGACTAGAGACAATTTACTATGTCTTAATCCATACTCCCGAATTAATAACAAGTTTATATTTTTTCCTATTCCATATTCTCGGATCTAAATCCAATCTTTTGATCTAATCCATACTCACGGATCTAAAACTAACCTCTTGATATGATCCATACTCACGGATCTCATCTACCAGTGTCCTACCCAACATATTCGTATATACAAAATATATATACAGTTTAACTCATTAAAACCTATATAGTTCATCCATTCCATCAACATCTCAGATAAACAACAATATATAAACACATAGCACGTATTTCATAGCAAATACTTAATATTTATGTGTTAGAAGAAAGTGACCAGACACTCACTTGATCAGAAGATGATCGGACAGCACTACGGCTTGCAATGGTAGTATTCTTCGGTGAAACCGGGATCACTTCACACACCGGGTTTCTCGCGGGCAGAGCTTCGGCTCGGAAACTCTATTCTTCTCGGGATCTTCGGGCTTCGGGACTTGCTTTGGGTCTCGGGTTGATACCGAGGCTTCGGGGGGTTAAAATTGCACGTAAAACGATGTAATATGGGAGAGAGATGAGAGAATGAGCAACCAAACTCGGCTGGCCCTTCAAATCTATTTATAGGGCAAAATCTGCCCTTGCCATGTCGTGGCACCTTTTTCCACGTCGTGGGCTTGGTCGTCACTGCATGCGTCATCGCAAGTTGCATCTGGGTGACTCCCAGAGGTGTCAGAAGACTTGCCACATCGTGGTATCTGACAGTTTTGGGGTTTCGCGCCCCGAACTTTAGAAATTCATAACTTTCGCATACGAACTCCGTTTTCGACGTTCTTTATATCGACGAGTAGGTGAGATTATGCTATACAACTCTCTTTTTAGACTCCATTGGCTAATTTTTACTTTTTTAATATATTATAAATGTATTACTTATATATTATCGTTAGTAGGCCGGGACAGGAAAACTCTGTTCGAAATTCATAACTCCTTCATCTGAACTTTGTTTTCGTCTGTCTTTTATCGTTGGACTACTATCGAATATATCTTCGACTCTCGTTTAGATCACTAAGGATAGATATCTATCTACCTTAAATTCACTATTTACGTCGCGCTGGGTCGTGACGGTTCTGTCGCGAAACTTCGACAGGTCATAACTTCTTCGTTATAACTCGGATTTTGGCGTTCTTTATATTCATGGAAAACCTTGTGACATATACTTCAACTTGGTTAAGATTAATCATTCTAAATAATATTCCATCAAAAAGTCATTTTTGATGCTTATCGACTCTAAATTGACTAGCCCAGATCTACGGGCGTTACAATTATCTCCCCCTTAGGATGATTACGTCCCGGAATAATCAAAGAAATAGGGCTTGCATAATCATTCCACACGTTATCTCTTCATCCTAGGTAATAACCGTAACTTCTATGTTTCCTTGAAAGAGTATTTAACTCTATGGCTTTCTTGACCGCAGACGATGCCTAATCTTGCATCTGCTTATCGTACTATGTTGTACTTTCAATCATAACTTCCGAGTAACAAAATAAATCCTTATTGAGGACTCCTTCTTCTTCTTAGGATAAGTACTTTCATTCATCTATTGCAATAGATCGATGAGTCATGTTCTAATGACCTCTCATCGTATGATGCAACGCTGACACTCAAGTCTCTTAGAGTCAAATTCCAGAATGGAATATACCTTCCTTCATATTCTAATGTGATATAATCACATTTTTAACATGTAGCATGCCTAGCTACAAACTCCTTTTTTTTAACGAGCGCGATACTATCAATCGCTTTGATTTCAATCTTCTGACTTGAGTCAGATGCTACCTCGAACTTGGTTCTATGAACCTCGTAACAAACTCCTTGTTGTTGGACTCAATTTGATATGACCACTAAGGTCGGAATAACAACCATCTTACTAGTCACTACCGAAACAAGGGTAATGACACACTTGAAGAAAATGGAATCAATTACTAGCTTCTTGGTAACCTTGTGACTTTCCCTGATCCAAGTGTGAGTCATGTGCTTCCGGTAGTATATGCATCTACTACCTTTCACACCTACTCATACTCGTCCCAAGTATTGTCCCGCAGTCCCCAAGTCCTAATACCACAAAAGAATTTAACACATACTAATGTGTCCAATTAATCATACAAATTTTCCTAGACTCTACTAGGACTTCTTCATTGCTCAATCTTCAATCATCAACTCTACTTCAACTCGATTGGCGATGGAAATACCATACGATGAGACAACTTCAAGAATTTCATCAATCGTTCCATCATCCTGCCAATCGAAGGTGTACTTCAGACGTATCGTACTCCTCTAAACGTACTGTTATTTCATAAGACATACTCTAAAGGCAGGATACCACTCTTACAATATCTTCTGATAGGTGTCATCTACTATCATAAGCCTTCATCATTTCCTCCATTTACTCAATTCTCTATGAGTCTTCACCATGACCTTTTGTGCACCCAAGCAGACGTTCGGTGTACCAAGCGAGAATTTAAGATAAGAAAGATTTATTTACGATAAACGTATAAACCTCCTTATCACTCCGAAACGTTTATATGCTAGTTCTAATATCGTAGTCGTACGCTTAGAATCCTATACACATAAGGTTTCTAGATCCGGTCGGCAACAGACCATAGATCCGAACAAATAATAGCATCAATTTAGCTATCACACAAAACAATTAGAACATAAAATCATTTTAGGCATCATTCCTAAATAAACGAGTGCTTGTGTCAATTTAGGTGTACTACCTAACATATTTTAGACACACTCCTCACAATCATTACTTAGCATTCTAAGTTTAAGTCTAGAAATTTCCTACAAATTCCTAGTTCGCTTAAACTACTGCTCTGATACCAACTGTGACATCCCCAATTTCATGGCCAGAAAAGACCAATTTGTTTATGCTTTGTTTTTAAAATCAGAGTAATCTTTTAAAGAAAACAGTTGTGGAATTTGTTCCCAAAATATGATAAATATTTATGAAAACATTTCTTTAAAGAAATGTATTTTCATTATATAACAAAATCTCGGGATGTCATGTTCCGATACAGACACATAAGCATAAACAAAACTTACATTATTTACACTAAAGATTTTACATCTCCTTTAATCTCTTCGTGAAATATATCTTCGTATCGATACCTGTGATACAAAGGAAACTGAGTGGGTCAGGCTTGGGAGCCTGGTGAGCATATAGGGTTTTCATCCCACAATGTTATATCATATAAATATAAAAATAACATCCAAAATTATATAATTTCACCATATAAAAGCAACTCTTATCCCACCCCATCGATCCTCACAACGCCACGATCTAAACTCTCGTATCTAAACTTTTCCTTTTTATCTGATCCCTACTCACGGATCTAAACTAATCTCTCCACCTGATCCATACTCTCGGACCTAAAACTAACCTCTTCGTCTAATCCATACTCCCAGATCTAAACTAATCTCTTGGTCTGATCCATACTCCTCGAACTAAAATTGTGCCCAATCCATACTCTCGGACTAGGGACAATTAACTATGTCTTAATCCATACTCCCGGATTAATAACAAGTTTACCTATTGGTTTGATCCATACTCCCGGATCTAAAACAGTGCCCAATCCATACTCCTGGACTAGGGACAATTAACTATGTCTTAATCTATACTCCCGAATTAATAACAAGTTTACCTATTGGTCTGATCCATACTCCCGGATCTAAAATTGTGCCCAATCCATACTCCCGGACTAGGGACAATTTACTATACCTAAATCCTGTTCTGATCCATACTCCCGAATCTAAACTGTGCCCAATCTATACTCCCTGACTAGGGACAATTTACTATGTCTTAATCCATACTCCCGGATTAATAACAAGTTTATCTCTTTTCCTATTCCAGATTCTCGGATCTAAATCCAATCTCTTGATCTAATCCATACTCACGGATCTAAAACTAACCACTTGATCTGATCCATTCTCACAGATCTCATCTACCCATGTCCTACCCAACATATTCGTAGATACAAAATATATATACAGTTTAACTCATTAAAACCTATATAGTTCATCCATTCCATCAACGTCTAAAATAAACAACAATATATAAACACATAGCACATATTTCATTGCAAATACTTAATTATTTATGTATTAGAAGAAAGTGACCACACACTCACTTGATCAGAAGATGATCGGACAGCACTATGGCTTGCAATGGTAGTATTCTTCCGTGAAACCAGGATCACTTCACACACCGGGTTTCTCACGGGCAGAGCTTCGGCTCGGAAACTCTTTTCTTCTTGGGATCTTCGGGCTACGGGACTTGCTTCGGGTCTCGGGGTGATACCGGGGCTTGGGGGGGTTAAAATTACACGTAAAACGATGTAATTTGGGAGAGAGAAGAGAGAATGAGCAACCAAACTCGGCTGGCCCTTCAAATCTATTTATAGGGCAAAATCTGCCCTTGCCACGTCGTGGCACCTTTTTCCACGTCGTGGGCTTGGTCGTCACTGCATGCGTCATTACAAGTTGCATCTGGGGGACTCCCAGAGGTGTCAGAAGACTTGCCATGTCGTGGCACTGCTTGCCACGTCGTGGTATCTGACAGTTTTGGGGTTTCGCACCCCGAACTTCAGAAATTCATAACTTTCGCATACGAACTCCGTTTTCGACGTTATTTATATCGACGAGTAGGTGAGTTTATGCTCTACAAATATCGTTTAGAATACATTGGCTAATTTTGAATTTATTTTTAATATATTATAAATATATTACTTATATATTATCTTTAGTAGGCCGGGACAGGAAAACTCCGTTCGAAATTCATAACTCCTTTATCTAAACTCCGTTTTTGTCTGTCTTTTATCGTTGGACTACTATCAAAGATATCTTCTACTCTCGTTTAGATCACTAAGGATAGATATCTATCTGCCTTAAATTCACTATTTACGTCGCGCTGGGTCGTGCCGGTTCTGTCGCGAAACTTCGACAGGTCATAACTTCTTCGTTATAACTCGCATTTTGGCGTTCTTTATATGCACATAAACCTTGTGACATATACTAAAACTTGGTTAAGATTAATCATTATAAATAATCTTCCATCAAAAATTCATTTTTGATGCTTATCATTTCTAAATTGACTAGCTTGGATCTACGGGCGTTACAGTGCGTACGCTGAGCGCACATCAGCATAAGCGCGGTGTACTTGCCAGGTTTGGAACCCCTAAAATTTTGGGTTGAGCCCCTATATAACCATCCTTATAGCCTCATTTTCCCTCACATCTTCAGCCTCCACTCTCATTGAGCCATTTTTCCAAACCCTAATCCTTTGAGTGTGTGGTCTTGGTGTGTTGAAGAAAGAAAGAAGATATATTGAAGAGCCTTGGTGTGGAAGAAAGCTTGTTGATCTGGGATCTTGCCTCCTTGGGAAGCTTCAGAAGGTATAAAGCTTTGATCTTTACTTATATTTCCTTAAGACCTGGCCATAAGAAGTTTTATGAGTTTTTAGTCTCTTTTCTTGAACTTAATGAGTATGATCTACTCTAAGACCAAAAGAGTTATCCTTTCAGAAGATTTGAGGTGCATTAAGTCGTAAAAATGCTATCTTGACTCATTGTTGCTTGCATGATAGTTATAGAAGTCTTAAGTGGTTAAGAAAAACTAGGGTTTTGGTATTGATACTTATTTATGCATGCATAACCATAAAGTTGGAAACTTTATGGTTTGGAACACATTTTTAGGCTTAGATCTAGATTTGGACACTTGGACTTGTTCAATTAAGCACTCAATGGAGGTTTTGCATGGCCATTGCATACATTAGCGTACCATGTGGTACGTTGGACGTACATTGTCAACTACCTGTTTTTGGTCAAGGGTTGAGTACACGGGGCATAAGAGCTGAGTATGTTGGGTGTACTTAGTTGGGTTGACTTTCTGTTATCGTTGACTTTTCGTTCACTTTTGACCAAGTTTGACCTTAGGGGCATTTTGGGTATTTTTTGTCAAGCCTAAGGTCTCGTTCTCTCCCTGTGTATAGGTGACCTGTAGAGTGGACTCGCAGAGCGATATTCTTTTCTGCTACCTTTACGGATTTGTAAGGTATGTTTCTTTGGGTCGAAGGCACCAAGGCCGGCCCCTTTGGATTGTTATCCTGGTTTATCGCATGATTATATGATGTAGTGATCTATTAGATCTGTATGCTGGTATATAGGATAATCTTATACTTGGTGATATGTTTGATCTGTATGACTGTCTGTATATGCTCGCTAGGGTTTGATATGGTATATGTTGATATGTGATGGTGTGTTGGGTTGTGGTGGTCCTGCTGTGTGCTGAAGGCCGATAGACCTAGGGCGTCCCAGATAGACTGCAGGCCAATGGGCGTACCATTCAGGCCGAAGGCCCGAAGGACGTTCCAGATAGGCTGAAGGCTCGGTGAGGCGTACCAGTCATGTTGAATGTTAAGTGACCGTACCAGATAGATTATAGGCTGGTGGAGTGTTCCAGTTAGACTAAAAGCTCTGTATGTATGTTGTTTGTTGGTGTTATTATGATTATGTTTTGTGTTGGTACTTTAAGGGAAACTCACTAAGCTTTGGGCCTATAGTTTTGGGTTATGATTCATGTACTTCAGACGATCGCAGGAAGGCGAATGCCTGACCGTACACATCCTCATGTTTTGATTTATGATTTTGGGAAAACTCTGACATGGAACATGTTTTGAAAACTATGTTGTAAACAATTTATGATTTTTGGATTGTTTTTAGAAGTTTAAATTTTTCATGAATTTTATGGATGTTACAAGTCAACTCATGTTTCATCTAGATTGATAATTAAGATATTAATATGCTCTAATATCTTCAAAGTGACAAGAGTATTTTACTCAAAACATGATCTTTAAGTAAACTTGATTTACTTGATTAAATCCAAACAATCTCTTAGATTAGATCACTAAAATGCTTTAAGTTCATGTAATTAATACCACCAATGTAAAATATTCCTCATAGGCTCGGGAATATGAACATATACCCATTGATTACACTAATTTACGATTTTCATAATTTGATTAACAAAGATGATAAGAACCATAATTCCATTGATCAAGTAAAATGAGTACAAATCAAGCATTTAATGAATAACAAATCAAAGATTACTCGATAGAAACATAGAATCAAGTGTAAATTAAAATCTAAACAACAAGTACATAGAAATCTAGAACCGGAAATGATAAGAAAAGTTAGCCACACATGACTAACTTAGAACAAAAATTCAATAAGTTTTGATCATTAAACAAACTTAGAAAAAAAAAAGTGTTTCCAAAGTAAAAAATGATGACAAGATGTGTGAAAATCGCCCCTTTAAAGTTCTTGGCCGAAATCTACCCAAAATGACAAGAAAAACTGCTTTTAACTAGAAGTCGTAAATCTCAAAACTGTCAGAATTCGTTACACGACCCGTGTAATGCATGCCTTGCCATTACATAACTGTGTAATGAGATAATTGTGTTGAAAGACCTCCAAAGCACAGCCGCATAAGACATGCTTTGCCAAAGCGTGGACTGTGTAATGACATGAAAAATGCACATCTTTTGATTTTCCAAATTCTTCAATTTAGCTCTGAAAACTATGAGACTTTACTGAGAGCTTCCTAAGAATATCCCAAGCATGGTCGAATCTTAAAATTACCTTGAAACATCCACAAAAAATCGTGAAATGTAGATATATCCTCGATTTGTCCTAAAACGCAAAATGCATGTAAAATTACTCTAAAATGCCATGCACTGCTATAATAAATATGAAATAAATATGTGAAAATGTGAAATTTATGCAAATAACAAATCTCCCCAAGATTGAACATTTTCTTGTCCTCAAGAAAACAAAACTCGTTTCAATTTAGGACAAATAAAAGAAATTCATATGCAAACAAGAAATAAAAAGAAAGAATGACTCAAGTGGTTCATCCCGAAAACATAATCATGATTAAAGGGTTGTCAACCAAAACAAGGCAGTAGATTTACCCAACACTTAGCTTAAATACATAGAGCAATAGTATAAGGTATCTCTTAGTGTCACACCCTCAATCTAGTGGTTGAAACACCGAAGGGGCTGACTTCCGAAATTGTGGCTTATGGAAGAGGTTTTCATGTTGAGTTTTGCCCTAAATCTCTATCTCCTTTGATAGTATGAGATTCGTCTGTACTTTGTGGTTAGCCTTTTACCTCTATTGGTTGACCTAGGAAGACATGTTATTTTGAGAGGTCAACATAATGTTGGTGAGTTCATAGGTTTGGTAAGCGTAAAAAATACTTTGTCGATGTTCTTAAGTTAGCACTCGTTGCAGTCTCCACCTATGTTAATGTGTTAGCGTAATTTCTAGTGTTTTGGTAATAGGATTCAGATAGTTTAGTGACTAAATTTGAATCTTGATTTGGATTCAAGATGTATATTTTACTTATTACCTTAACTCAAGGTTAGTATTTTGATAATATACTCCTAATATTTCTTTTTATCATGTTGTAGGCACTACTTATTAAGGCATTCCTCAAGAATGGTGGATGTTTAGTTTAATGAATGCATTCGAACTCTTTTTCTAGAGTTTGTGTAAACTATCTCTATGTATAGTATTAGTAGTTTAAAATAGTTTAGATTGAGTTTGACCTAAACTCGCTTCCTCAAGTTTGTGTGTACTACCACTACTTAACTAATTCTTAATAGTAGTTTATGATAGATAGTTTTTATTTAAAAAGTTATGATGACTTCCTATAATCGAGTTATGATTGTTGATCCTGAAAGAAATACCATGATGCTTCATCGAACATCTCTATGTTCAGAAAGTTATGCCTGCTTCGACTTATCGTCATGTTGTAGCTAGAAACCACCAATTGGGAGTGTCAATATCGTATAGATCTATACATATCTCTCTTGCTCACTTAATAATTAACGATTATAGGTCGGGTGCTAGTTGAAAAACTATCAGCATGTTGATGAATTGTATCTCATCTAACTCTTGTCGTGTGGGCCTCCTCTGGTCGTTCATGTTCTTATTCAGGTTGTGTTTATACAGTTTTACTTATTATATATATATATATATATATATATATATATATATATATATATATATATATATATATATATAGACACACACACACACACACACATATATATATAGTGTTTTACGTAGCCCAGAAGTTGAGCAGAGTAACACTAGGTACTAAGCTTATCCAAAAGTGGCTATAAAACGAGTTTCAACGTTTCCTAACAACCAGCCAACGTGACGACTAGGTATGATCATATCTATCATAGTGGTTTGGTAAAACAACTAGGCATAATATTAGCTAATGAGTTTACGAAAAGTATCTACTGAGCATAATATCATCCTAATGTTATGAGCATAATTATCTAAGTAAAATTAGAAATAACTATGTAATGTTTCATTTTAGACATGTATTCCCCCCCCCCCCCCCCCCCGAAAGGAGTTGGAAAACGGGGTTGTGAAACTCACCTGTGAGTTATGAAACCATTCATGCAGGGTAGATGATCCATAAGTCTGACACTAAAGAGACGCTTAGGGATTGTTGGCAAGAATTTAAAGAGAGAGAGAGAGAGAGTGGGAGAGAAAGAAAGGTGTTAAGGTGTGAGAAAAGATCAGTTGAGACTAGCTATTTATAGGTGTTTCGAGCTGCAGGTTTCGCATTGTGCGCCGTAAATATGTGCACAAACCGTACAATGTTGCCATGTGTCGCCTTCTCAGTATGTCACGTCAGTTCATATCTAGATGTATCAAGTGTCAGGTCCGTACGAGCGCGTGTGCCAGGATTATTAAACTTTTAAATTCCATAGCTCTCATGTACGAACTCCATTTCCTATGATCTTTATATATCCTTGTAGATCCCATCGATCTCTACAACTTTTCTTTTTTGTCGTTTTGACTTTCGTTTTTGGACTAGTTTTTATTATTGTTAAAAGTCATATCTCTCTTATATGATTTCCGTTTTAAGAGATCTTCGCTCCATAATTCCTACATTAAGTAGTACTACATTTGCCGAGTTGGCGAGTTTTCCCAAAAGTCGACCAATCTTCTTGTAGTTTTCGTCGTTGTAATTTTCTAAGTACTACATACACTTATTTACTATAAATGTCATATCTAGGTCATACTGTATCGAATTCTTTCGAAATTATATTTTTGGAATTGTGGTAGCATGTATAATCTAAATAGGTTAACCTGTTCGCAAATCGACATAACTGTTTGCACACTTATTTTCGATCCTATGGTTTGACGTTAACAGGAGTGATGGTTGAATTTTTTTGGCGTTTGCAAGATTGTATTATCGAGTTTTGATGTTGACTATCAACGGTGGTTGGGGGCGTATTTCCTAGGTTGTCACACCTAGTAACTTTTACTGATAAGGTAGGTGTAATCCATTCTAGATGGCGTACTCACTGAAGCACTTTCATTCTTGTGGGCACTCATATCACAAGATATGTGAACTCACTCATATCAAAGAATCTACAATCATTTATTTAAGGGTACTCGGGCATCGGTAAGGCATATCCCACTCTCCATAGTCTTCTCTTCATGCTCTTCAATAGCTTGCGATTGTTCAATCTTCATGTCATCATCCAAATATCGTGTCAACTTTAAACAATCCATAATAAGAGACAAAGCTATAAACCATAACAATGTCATAAAAGAAACATTCAAGGCTATTTACAAACACTAAGAATACAAATAAAATAAAATAGAACCATGTAACATAACTGTTGGCCTCCAATAAACTATCAATACTAAACAAGCCAATAATATCAAAACTATACCACTGATTACCAATCCTTTATGAAATAATTAAATATCATCATCACAAATCTAGAATCATTTGGTATAAATCATATAACATATCTTCATATAAACTATTACGACCCTTCGTTACCCAATGTATTATATCTATAAAAATACATATATGGTATAAATCATATAACATATCTTTATAACATTCCCTTTAACACATATCGTCTTTGCACATAAGCACATATAGCAATTTATCAATTAGATACTCCATATCTATGTGTAAGATGAAGGTAACTATACACTCACATGTTAAAGTGGATGATTGGAAAGTCAAGCAGTGCTTCGCTTTAGTACTTGGCTTTTCCCTTGATGTGACCTAGGTTTAATTATCACTAAGTCTTAGTTTATTATTTCTAATGACTAATTAATACTTGAGATCACTTAATAATCCTAATGTCTACTAATCTATAGTTGATAAGAGACTATCAGGTAGGATCATATCGGAGGTAGGATTTGTTTGGTATACAAAGTATACTGTTTGGAAATTCCACTTTAAACACCTCTCTAAATCCAGCCTAGACATCATCCCCATAAGTAGATCAATCAGTAAAATTACTTGGAATCACTGATAAATCTTAATTATAGGTTCATAATAACGACTATAGTATAATTAAAAGTTACAATTAAAAAAATAAGTGTAACTTAACTTACAGAGTAATCTAGTGAAAATTAGGAAATTATGCAGAAAAAATCTCGATCCTGGAGCTTTTATTCTCCGGCTATCTTACACCGTAGGGCGCCACTATAGTGACCGGGAACTACGCAATATAGGGAGTAAGGAAAAAATAAGTGTAACTTATCTTACATAGTAATCCAGTGAAAATTAGGAAAGTACGTAGAAAAAATCTCGATCCTGGAGCTTCTATTCTCCGACTTTCTTTGGGGGGCTGCCATTATTTGGTGACACGTCAGCCTGTGCGGGGTGTCGGCGACAATGGTAGCTGAGTCGAGCTATGTGCCAAATTTTAGTGTCTCGTGAATTGTAGACGACATAGCTTGCAGCTTGAAGAGTGTTGGGCGCCCTAATAGTATGTTTTGTTCTGTTGGGTGGCGTATTACAAAGAATTCAATTGTTCATGCCCTGCTCTCTCTTCCGCCGTGTATGACTATAGCTAATGGGAGATGTATTGTTCCGAGGGGCCATAGGTTGTGTCGCATGAAGCCGATCAGAGGTCCACCTATCGGGGGCTTCAATTCTGCTTTCCAAGACTCTGGTAATTGCCGGAAACAATGTTCATACAAATATCCGTTCTGCTTCCATTATCTATGTAGAATCGATGGATTTGTTTGTGGCGTATGCACACGGTTATAAGAAGCAGGTCCATGGGGTTCCAACCTTGCGGTATCGGGTCCACAATGGAGAAATTGATGTTCTTGACATGTTAGGTCAGCGCTTTGATGTTCTGGTTCGCCTCGTGTCGCTCATGTTTCTTGTATGGTCTATTGATCGTAAACACTCTGTGTTTGCGATGCTGTTTTTCTAATGTCGGGTTTTGTTGACCATAAAGGTGGTTAGTGGGGATCCTATACTTGTCGCAAATTCTATGACGGTGCTGGTCAGCCGAACTCTTGGCGCCAAACAACCAATTATGCTGGCAGGCAGTGTTTTCCTGGTAGAACCGATGCTATTGTTTTGTGGTGCTACGAGCTTTGTGTTTTTCGTCGCGCACACGTATTGTTCTTTATCGGGTTGTGCCGTACTGGGTGCACGTCCGGATGGCACCAATTGTTATGATAGGTCTCCGGCTTAACTCAGTCTCTCTAATGGATGTGATGGAGTGCCTAAGAATCACATTAAAGGAAACAAGCTCGTCAGTCCTCGTCCAGGTGGTGGTCCCGGAACGAAGCTATGACGACCAAGTTAGTCGATTTCTTAGAGAGAAGGTGAAGGTTTTATGAAAGGGCTAGAAAATTTTATTTTTCGGCCCCTTCTCTTGGAGGAGAAGGGACCTTTTTATACCTTTGATTAGGGGAACAAATCTCTGACAGAATCTTTTACCTTTTCAGAAGTGGCAGGGGAAAACAGTCCTTGATTGGTAGATCGTGTTCCGCTAGTAGTTTCTTACCATTGGTGCAGGGCTTCCATAAGCGACATTCTAAGTGGCACACCTGTCAATTAGGTAGACGACTAGTACTATTTTGTCTCAACACCAGATTTGATGCTTGGGTGCCAAGGAATGAGTTTAGGATCGTGAGAATGTGAGCGAGAACAGGGGCGCAACGTTAGGCGTACGCCGGTCTTTGCTTAAAACGTCTGACGGTTCCGTTATTTTTGACGTATTCTTGGTGGAATACATCAACAGTTAGGAACATAGGTTCGGTCTCTCTTCATGTTCTTTTTTGATTTTTGGCTTGGGATCGGGAACATGGACCTTTAATTAACTTTGGTTTTACAGGAAGATGCGGTGTGCACAGTCAGCCGAAGCCCGAATTGGAAAGTGGTTCCCAAAGTACTCATACTTTTTATGTTTGCGGAGTTTTGATTTTGCTGATATATGGGTTGTTAGAAAAGCATGCTAGTGGATAAGGTTCTTTTAGAAACTGTTGGATAGAAGTACTTGAGTTTGGTATTGCCTTATCATATAGGGAATTGCTTGCTATATGTTACTTGATTTTGTGATTGCTACGTATATGTTGATTAGTTGTATATGGTCGGGATTGAATAGTCTTAGAATGGTCGACTTAGCCTTACTTCCTATTCCTTGTTTGGTTGTGGACTTAGGGCAGATTCGATTATTCGACAATCTATCTGATCTCGTATTGTGTACAACAAGAATGCATAAAAGCAACCGGTGGTGTAGAAACGAGGATAATCCTAGGAAGAATGCCTAGGAAGTTAGTGGTGGCTCGTAGGAGAAGTAGGTGTTAGCACACCTAGGAGTGGTATGGTGTAGTCACTTAGGAACTTGGGATGAATTCTGAATCGATTACGTATAGGTGTGGAAGGTAGTATGAGCCCTTACTACTGAAAGCACAAGATCTGTATAAGGTTCGGGAGGAATCTCTAGGTTACTAAGGAACTAATAGGAGTGTGGCATGGTGTTTTGAGCACTGTCTTTTTGATTTCTGATCTTTCCTTGGTATATTTTCAGTATGGTGGCTTTTGAAGGTTCAGGATCAGAAACTAGTGGCACTAGGAGAGCAGGTCTAGGTGAGGAGGAGATTCGTCGGATCATTACTACCGAATTGGTTGAGTCGTTCAGGGAGGCAATTCCGGAGTTGTTTGGGTCGGTCAAAACCGCATTGATTGAGGAGTTTGACCGACGCTATGCCGCCATCACATAGATAGCTATTGTCACATCCACATCAACTATCACCATTTCAGGATCTCAGACAGGTGAGGTGATGTAGTACCTAGATTTCAAATATATGAAGCTTCCAAAGTTCAGAGGCGACAGGGACCCGATCATCACTTCAAGGTGGATTTTTGATGTGGAGGGATGTTTCTTCACGTGTTCATGTCCTGAGGGCCAGAAGGTGAAGTTTGCGTTGAATCTTCTTCGTTGGGGTGTGAAGGATTGATAGGAGTTTGTGACCCATGGATTTTCACAGGACGAGTGAGCTACAGTGACTTGGGAGTAGTTTCTATACATGTTTCGAGCGTACTACATTCCTCATGTGGAGCGGGAGTGATTGGCTCAGGAGTACCTGGATCTGATATAGACGACTGAGTCGGTGACGAAGATCACTAAGATGTTCACTAAGAGGGCTTTGCTCTGTCCTGATTTTGCTGCTTCAGAGCAGGCTCAAATGAATCGATACTTGAGCATGTTTAGTACGGATATTTGGCAGTTTGTGTCTACCCAACGATACCTTACCCTCTTTGAGCTTCAGGATGCCATCAGGAGGCGAGAGATTGAGATAGATACCTAGACAAGGGAGCATTGTCAGGCTCTGGTTTAGTCCCAACCTGCAACAAAGCGGTTCAAATATGTCGGCCGGAGTTCAGGATCAGCTGAAGGGAGGTGCAAATATTTTGTATGTCACAGGTGTAGCGAGGAGGGTCATTTTTATAGAGATTGGAGGCGAAGTGCATGAGTTTGTTTCCATTGCGGCTGGGAGGGCCAAATAGAGCTCGTTTTCCCTTTCTTGTTGTTGGTGAGGTACTTGACCCTACACCCCTAGCTTGGCAGTTACCCGACGATTGTCATATGACAGCGAGAGTTCCGGTGGACGAGGTTTGAGTTTTAAGTTCTTCTATTTAGTCGGTTGTTCCAGTTTTGGTATTCATATGTATATTATGTTTATGTTTTGAAGTTTAGTTGTAACCTTGGATAATCAATCGAACGGAATAGCCTTATTAGATCTATTCTAATTGAATTTTTATTATGAATGGATTAATTATCTTTGTCCTCGATTGTATGTGTTTTGGAATTTGTGAATGTTGTTTGAGTTCATGTTCTCCTATGTATGTGGATATCAATGGTTGGGATCAAGTAGTAGAGTTCAAGTGGGTCTGGGTATCAAAGGAATGTGAAGTTGTTAGATTCTAAAATATTTCAAGTGAGGGAGAGTGGAATCTCGTAGTAAGAAGACCTTTTGCCAAGGTTCGATTATCAGTAGAATTTCTATATGCTCAAGACTTCTGCATAATTGTTGAATCTTCCGGTTTCGCGTCAAGATCATTGTCAGTTGTTCGATTTCCCCTTGATTCCTATTAATTTTAGTTGTGATTGCATCTATAGGGCGAGATTGTTCTTTAGACTCTAAGATGTTAGGAGCCCAGGTTGAGAGATGTAATGACGACTTCCTTGTCTGTTCTTGTTTGATTGGGTCTTGGAGGTCTGAGTCACAACCCAAAGACCTGGTAAGGTTAGTTAAGTCTTATTGGGCCTGAGTGTTGTCATCGGTTAGTGTATCATGGGTAATCCCGAGTATCATCATCGGTTAGTTGATCGGGGGTAAGCCCAAGTATTGTTGTCGATTAGTGGATTAGGGGTGGGCGTGAGTGTTGTCAGTGGATAGCTAAGTAGTGATATCTGAGCCGAGTAAGAGTATGACCTAGTTTGGTATGTGACAAGTTATTTCTCGTCGCGATGGTGAACTTATGTGCGAGATTAGCATGGCGGAGATTGGCCGAGGAGGTTTAGAGCCAATCAAATTTGTGGGTTTTCAGTTAGGGGTTCCATCGTGAAGCGGAAGCGAGAGCTAATTTCAAGGACGAAATCTAATTTAAGTGGGGAAGAAATTTAACATCTTGTTTCCTGCCATTTCTGAGTCGTGGGCCGGAAGTCGATCGTGTAAGGTTTGGGACTTAAGGAGGTAAATTTTAGTCGTTGTGTAAGGAGATAATGATAGTTAAAAGATTTTACCCTTGAATTGTGTTTTGGGCTAAAGGGTAGAAAGGGAAAAGTCATAGGCCGGGTTCTTGCATGAAATATGGATTTTTGTTCAAGAAGTTTTTAGTCCAAGATGTCTAAATAATATTCTATGGCTCTTCAACACCTTTTCTTGGATATAAAGAACATCAAAAACAGAGTTGGAACTAAGAAGTTACGACCATTTGAACATAGGACGATTTTGAGTTAGCCGCGTACGTTGGGCCTACTAGGCATTGTAACACACCGTGTACATTGGCCCCATGTTTAAGTAACCAACTCGCCGATTCAGAGGCATGACTCGACGAGTTGGAGCTGGAGGATGAAACCCTAATTTTCGGGGTTTTGCACCCTATTTAAAAGGTCATTAGCCTCCCTTAGCCTCCCTCACAGCCCCTTGTGAGTGCATAAACCCTAAATGGCCGTTTTTCTCTCTTGCTGTGTGATATTAAGCCTTGTGGTGGATTGTGGAAGGAATATCTTGAAGTACTCAATCTTGGAACAAGAGGAAGGCTTTAGATCCGAGTTGTTCTTCATCATAGCATCGTTTTCGAGGTAACAAGTTGTTACCTTGACCTTCTTCTATCTAGCTCTATGCACGTATGAGATTAGGGCCACTTTGGCCATGTTGATATGTTGTTTTGGGTATTATGAATGATCTGATGTTGTAACTTCAGATCTAGGCTTATCTTGGTCTGCAAGATCATAACGTTTAAGCCTTTAGTGAGTTAATACCTTTTTCATCCCTTAGAACCTTTATTTAGCTTGATTTGGGCCATTATCACCTTGCATGTACGTAAAGTTAGCAACTTTACGTAAGAAGTATGCCTTAGGAGCTTGGATCAGCATTATGGAGCTTTAAGTGGCAAAAAAATTGTTTGGATGGAGAAAGGATTGAAGGGACTCGACGAGTTGCAAGGCCAACTCGGTGAGTCTGATGAAGATTGTCGTGCAAGGATTTCTGCATGGACTCGGCGTGTCAGCTAGGGTTTTCCCGACATTTGGACATGCATGAACTCGGCAAGTTGCACGGAGACCCGACGAGTCAACAAGGGATTTCAAAACTTCTCAACTTCAAGAAGGACTCGACGAGTTAGTGAACTGCACTCGACGAGTCGGGTCAACATGGACTATTGACCTTGACCATTGACTTGGACGTTGACCAAAGGTTGACCATTTAACTTTTGGGGTATTTTAGTAAATTGGAAATTTATGGAATTAATGGTCCTATGGTAAATATAAGTGGTGACGTTTGTATCCGTGGTTCGAGAGTTTATCACTTTGATTCTATAGTTGAGAGGTGAGTTATCCTCACTATACTAAGGGGTCTAAGGCACCAAGGTCGGCTCGTTGGATTTGAAATCTCATTAGTTGATGATGTTTTGAGTATGAGATAGTTATGCATGCTAGTTTGCTATGCTAATTAGGTAGATCTATATGACTACATGTGTTACTGTTTGATTATATGTATGTGAAATTAGTCGTATATGTAGAGATTTCGTGTGGGTAGGGTTGAGGTTGCACTGTCTCGTGTAGTGACTAACAAACCCTGGGGTATGCCAAATATGAGCTGAGGACCAAGTGGTATGCCAGACTCGTATGCCAGACTCGTACTGAGGGTAGGTCATCTATGTTTCAGTTTTAGGACTGAAGAGGGGGCAGACCAGTCATAAGTTGTAGGCTCGAAATCAAACCAGGCTTATGTTGTGGGCTCGATGGCAAGCCAGATGTGAGTTGTGGTCCCTGAAGGCAAGCCAGACTCACACTGTGGGCCCAGGGGGTAATCCAGTATGTAGAGTTGTGGACCTATTACATGTTGTTATTATGTGTACTGTTTGTTATGTATCGATATTTTGGGTAAGCTCACTAAGCTTTAGGCTTACAGTTTCAGTTTTGTTTCAGGTATAGCAGATGATCGCGGGAAGGCAAAGGCGTGATCGTACAGCTTCTCATGTTTATGACTTTGTTTCTGGGATACTCTGATATTAAACTATTTTGAAAACAAGTTTTGTAATGATAAATGGTTTTGAAATGTTTTTAAAAGTTTAAATTTGGCATGATTTTTTATGGGTGTTACAAGTTGGTATCAGAGCCTTGGTTTGACTGAATTGGAGGAACACTTGTGTGAATGCAGTCTCAAACTAAGGAAAAGATTTTCAAAATGATTTTCAAAAAGGTTTTCAAAATATCAAAGCAGGATGCAGGGTGTACGATCAGTCGGATCCAGTATGTAGACCCTAAAATACCATACGGTTATTTGATATTGTGATATGTTAGAACAACATGCTAGTACTAGGCTAGGGATCTTCAGGAATTTCATGATAGAATTGCCTGATTACATGATGGTGATAGCCTAGGTTTTCCTATATGAAATTGACATCATTATTGTAGTTGCTTGTGTACGCATCACAGTTGTACATAATTAAGATCTTATAGCCTGAGAATGTTTGGTTTAGCCTTATTTTCTGTTCTTGTTTGATGAAGGGATTAGGGTACGATTAGGCATTCGAAAGTCTATAGGGTACAGCATTATGTATGGTTAGCATACACGAGTGTTGCAGGGTTGATGAAAGTTTCATGAGTGGGTTGTGTGAGACTGGTAGGTCAGTTACGAGACACTTAACTTTCCTCTGAGAATGAGGAATGAGCAACCACCATGTATATGTATGTTTTTAGGGAATTGTGATGATACTTGAGAAAAATATGGGTAGGTATGGAAGGTAGTATGGTCCCGTACTACTGAAAACACAGGACCCATACGCGTAGCAAGGAAGTCACAATCCCTAGGGTGGGAGTTGGTTCCCTATTATTATGCGGATTATCTGATATCTTCTAGGTATATTTTCAAAATGGTGGTTACGAGGCGTTTTGTGACCGGATCCAGATCGAGATCAGGGTAGGGCGATCAGGGTGCTCCGACAGAGCCCGAGGTTATCGCCCAGGGTGGGCCAACAGTGATGGAGTATTTTTTTATGACAGATATGCAGCCCTAGCCAAGATAGTTGTTGCAGCAGCTACATCAGCTGTAACCGCAGCATGAGGAACAGTTGGCTGAGCTTTTCAGTACCGGGACTTCGATAACATGAAGCCCCTAACATTTGATGGTACTCGGGATCCGATCAGAGCCATGAGGTGGTTGTCTGATGTGGAGGGTTGTTTCTTCACGTGCTCTTGTCCTACTGACCAGAAGGTCAAATGTGCCCTGAACCTGCTAAGGTCTGGGGCAAAGGACTGGTGTAGACTGATGACAGGGTCTTATTCGGATGACCAGAGAGTTGTGGTTACTTGGGAGCAGTTCAAGGATATGTTCCGCATTTGCTATATTCCACGGGTCGAGCAGGATCAGCTAGCCCAGGAGTTTTTGGAGTTGAGACAGGATGGTGAGATCGTAACTGAGATCACCCGTATGTTTATAGAGAGGGTGATGTTTTTCTCGGAGTTTGCTTCTAAGCAGGCTCAGATGACACGTTATCTGAGCATGCTCAAGACTGACATCTGTCAGTTTGTTGCTACCCAACGATGTGACACACTGTTGGAGTTACAGGAGGCCGTCAGGCAACGTGAGTTAGATATCGAGTTATAGTTGTGGGAGCAGAGGCGGACCCCGATGTAGTCACAGGCGCCAAGGTGGTCCTAGACCGCTGATACTAGGATCGGAGGTCAGCACAACCGCACTTGTGGAAAGTGTGGAAGGGGTCATTATGGAGTTTTTCGACCCGGTAGTGGGTGCCACAAGTGTGGCAAGGAGGGGCATTATGTGAAGGATTGTTGCCAGCCTACCCCAGTTCTGAGTGTGATGTTATGTTACCACTATGAGCAGATTGTCCATGTGAAGGCCAACTGCCCGTTGCTCGCCGCTAATTCGGCACAGGCTCCCGCACCAGCTACACTAAGGATCACTGACGGGGGTCAGGATTGAGCAACGCCCCCGAGGGCCCAAGGACGCGCCTTCCAGCTTACAACTGAGGAGACCAGAGCAACACTGAATGTGGTTACGGGTATGTTTTTGTCCCTTATCTTACTGATTATATATGTTTCATGCTTATATGTTTGTACATGTGATTAGGTATGTTTTTAGTGAACTCCTTACCTGCTTTGGTACTCTTTGAATTAGGGGCGAGTCATTCATTTAACTCTAAGACTTTTAGTGGGGAGGTTGGGTTGCCAGTGGGACAGTTAGATTGTCTGTTGCGAGTCTCCATCGCCAACGAACACGGGGTTTCCGCCTCTTCGGTCTATCGGGGTTGCATAGTAGAGATTTTCGGAGTATCTTTTATGATAGACCTGATTCATATCCCCAAGAAGGATGTGTGTGTGATTGTGGGTATGGACTGGCTTAGTCGTTTCGATGCCATGATTGACTGCGAGGGGCAGCGGGTGGTAGTTCGAACCCCAAGTGGGAGAGAAATGATTGTTTATGGCGAGGGCACCAGATTGGGATCAGGGTTTTGTTCAGCCACCAGGGCTAGGCATTATATTCAGCACGGGTGTGTGGGTTATCTTGCGTATGTGGTAGATACATGGGTTAGGGATCAGATTTCAGTTTCATAGGTTCCGGTGGTCAGCGAGTTTGCTGACGTGTTCCCAGAGGAGTTACCCGGAGTGCCTCCGGACAGGCATGTCGAGTTTAGGATCGACCTAGAGCCCAGTGCGGCCCCTATCACCAAGGCGTCGTATCGATTGACACCACCAGAGATGCAGGAGCTGTCATCATAGCTGCAGCAGCTACTGGGCAAGCAGTTCCCCGTGGGGAGCGCTAATACGCTTCATCAGGAAGAAGGATGGTTCACATCGGATGTGCATTGATTGCCGGGAGTTGAACAAGTTGACGGTGAAGAACCATTACCCACTCCCGAGGATAGATGATCTTTTCGATCAGTTGCAGGGAGCATCTTGTTTCTCTAAGATAGAACTGAGGTCCGGGTACCATCAGGTCAGAGTTAAGGAGGAGGACGTAGAGAAGACCGCGTTCCGAACTCGTTATGGACATTACGAGTTCGTGGTGATACCGTTTGGGCTCACCAATGCCCCAACAGTATTCATGGACCTGATGAATCGGGTCTGTAGACCGATGCTCGATCGCTCGGTCATTGTGTTCATAGATGATATCTTGGTATATTCCAAGACCCAAGGGCAGCATGAGGAGCATCTACGGGAGCTATTGGAAGTTCTGAGGCGGGAACGGCTTTATGTCAAGTTCTCGAAGTGTGAGTTTTAGTTATGAGAGCTTCAGTTCCTCGGACATCTCGTTAACCAGGAAGGGATTTTGGTCGATCCGGCCAAAATCGAGGTGGTTATGCAGTGGGAGGTTCCGAAGTCTCCTTCGGATATCAGGAGTTTTCTGGGATTCCCAGGGTACTACCGGATATTCATACAGGATTTCTCCAAGATTGCAGTACCCCTCATTCGTTTGATGAGGAAAGGGGTGGATTTCCGGTGGGGGCCCGAGCAGTAGAGGGCGTTTAAGACCCTCCAACAGCGACTATGCGATGCTCCGGTCTTGACTCTCCCGGAGGGAGTTGAGGATTTTGTAGTGTTCTGTGATGCATCCATCACGTGATTGGGGGCGGTCCTCATGCAGTGAAGACGGATGATAACCTACGCATCGCAGCAGCTGAAGCCGCATGAGACAAGATACCATACTCATGATCTGGAGTTGGGAGCAGTGGTATTTGCTCTCAATTTTTGGAGACAATACCTCTATGGGGTCCGCTATACCATATACACGGATCACAAGAACCTAAGACATATCATGGATCAGCCGAACCTGAATATGAGACAACGTAGGTGGCTACATGTAGTCAAGGACTATGACTGTGAGATCCTTTACCATCCAGGTAAAGAGAACGAGGTGGCGGACGCTCTGAGCCGCAAGTCAGCTGGGTCTTCAACACCAGCGATATGTATAAGGATATCAACGGATTCTCCATTCGTGAGTTTGATTAGAGATGCTCAGGCTGAGGGAATGCGACCCGATAACTGGAAACTGGAGAGGATCAAGGTAAAGAATGCCCGATTTGTGCAAGATAGTCAAGGATTGTTGACCTGATGCGGTCAGGTATGGGTTCCGATGACTGGAGGGTTCAGGCAGACGGTTATGGAGGACGCTCAAAATTTTGACTTCTCTATTCATCCGAGGGCCACCAAGATGTATCGGAATTTGAGTTTGAGCTACTGGTGGTCGTGCATGAAGCGAGAAATCGCTTGGTACGTCGAGAGGTGCTTGACCTGCAAAATGGTCAAGATCAAGCATCAGAGGCCGCATGGCAAGCTCCAGCCTCTAGAGATTCCCATGTGGAAATGGGAACAGATCACGATGGAATTCATTACCATGTTGCCGAGGACATCGAAGGGATTTGATGTTATAAGGGTCATCGTGGACCGATTAACCACGAGGGCCCATTTCCTGTAAATACGGGAGAGTTTGTCGGCCGAGAAGCTGGCCGACGTGTATATCCACGAGATCGTTGCTCGCCACGGAGTTCCGGTCTTTATTGTTTTTGACCGAGATGTTAGATTCACCTCCCCCTTCTGGCAGAAGTTTTACGAGGGGAAGGGCACACGGCTACATTTTAGCACAGCTTATCATTCGCAGACCAACGGTCAGAGTGAGCGGACTATACAGACCCTTGTGAACATGTTGACGGCTTGCGCCATCGACTTCGGTGGGAGCTGGGATTCCCACCTACCCCTTGCAGAGTTCGCATACAACAATAGCTATCATTCCAGTATTGGTACCCCACCTTTTAAGCTGTTGTAGGGGTAGAGATGTCGCACCCCAGTCTATTGGGGTGAGGTTGGTCACAGAGTGATGGGGCGGAAAGATGTAGTGTTGCAAACTACCAAGAAGATTCAACATATTATACAACGGTTGCAGCCTGCACAGAGTATACAGAAGAGCTACGTCGGCCGGCGCTGATTAGGATTAGAGTTTCAGGTCAGTGACATGGTACTCCTGAAGGTCTCGCCCTGGAAGGGTGTGATCCGCTTCAGGAAGAGGGAGAAATTAGGTTGCTGATACATTGGGCCGTTCAGGGTCATTCCCAAGGTTGGCAAGGTGGCATATAGACTAGATCTTCCTGAGGAGCTCAGTCAGATCCACAACACTTTTCAGGTTTCGCAATTGCAAAAGTGCATTATGGATGAGGAGGCAGTAGTATCATTGGATAACATTCAAGTTGATGAGCGCCTGAATTATGTGGAAAGGGTCGTGGCCACTCTGGAGAGGAAGGTGAAGGTTTTACGGAACAAGATTGTCGCGAGAAAGATTGTCGCGCAAGGATTTCTACATGGACTCGGCGAGTCAGCTAGGGTTTTCCCGACATTTGAACATGCATGAACTCGGTGAGTTGTAGGGAAACTCGACGCGTCAACAGGGGATTTCACGACTTCTCGAGTTCAGGAAGGACTCGACGAGTCGGGTCAACATTGATTGTTGACCTTGACCATTGACTTGGACTTTGACCAAAGGTTGACTAGTTAACTTCTAGTGTATTTTAGTAAATTTGAAATTTATTGAAATGGTCATATGGCAAATATAGGAAGTGGGGTTTGTGGCCGTGGTTCAAGAGTTTGAGATTATCACTTCGATTCTACAGTTGAGAGGTGAGTTATCCTCACTATACTAAGGAGTCTAAGGCACCAAGGTCGACCCGTTGGATTTGAAATCTCATTAGTTGATGACGTTTTGAGTATGAGATAGTTATGCATGCTAGTTTGCTATGCTAATTAGGTAGATCTATACGACTACATGTGTTACCATTTGATTATATGTATGTGAAATTATTCGTATATGTAGACATTTTGTGTGGGTAGGGTTGAGGTTGCACTGTCTCGTGCAGTGACGAACAAACCCTGGAGTATGCCAGATATGAGCTGAGGGCCGGGAAGGCATACCAGACTCATATTGAGGACTCACTAGCATACAAAATATGAGTTGAGGACCAAGTGGTATGCCATAATCGTACTGAGGGCAGGTCAGTTATGTTTCAGTTTTAGGATTGAAGATGGGGCACGCCAGTCATAAGCTGTGGCCTCGGTGGCAAGCCAGATGTGAGATGTGGGCCTGGAAGGCAAGCCAGACTCACATTGTGGGCCCAGGGGGTAATCCAGTCTGTAGAGTTGTGGACCCACTACATGTTGTTATTATGTGTATTGTTTGTTATGTATCGGTATTTTGGGGGAACTCGCTAAGCTTTGGGCTTACATTTTCAGTTTTGTTTCAGGTACATCAGATTATCGCGGGAAGGCAAAGGCGTGATCATACAGTTCCTCCTGTTTATAACTTTTTTTTTTCTGGGATACTCTGATTTTATACTATTTTAAAAACAAGTTTTGTAATGATTAATGGTTTTGAAATGTTTTTAAAAGTTTAAATTTGGCATGATTTTTTATGGGTGTTCCAGGCATCCTGGTGCACTGGGTGTACCAAGAGTACGCACGACGTATGCGATCAGACCCCAAACCCTATTTCCATGGTTTGATCCCTATTTAAGCTCCTTAACTTCCGTAAACCGATTCGATTCTCAGCCTCCACCCCTTCAAGGTCCTCCCTTGAAATCGTAACCCTAGTTTGAGCATCATGAGCAAAAATAAGATGTTTTTAAGTGATTTGGAATGTTCTTGGTGCATCTTGGAGAAGAAGGAGCTCATTAGAGAAGTGTTGGTTGCATTGGAGATTGTGGATCCAATCCTTTTTTACATTGATCTTTCTTATGGAGGTATAAGGTTTGTATCTTGATGATGCATTTGCTATATCTGGCTAGTTTTGGTTGTTATGAGCTTTTGGTTACTTTAGTACATAAAGTTTAGATCTTGAAAGTTTATGACCTTGTTATTGATAAAGTTGGAAACTTTATCCATCTAAACATCACATTGATTCAGATCTGAAGGTTGGAGACCTAGACTTAATGGATTATGTAGAAAAAGATGCACTTTTGGTCCCTTTGAAACTTGAAGATTAGATCTTGTTTGTTGGGACCATTCTAATGGATAAAGTTGGAAACTTTATCCATTATGAAGCTATTAGGAACCATAAAAATATGATCATAGTCCTTTTATCTGTTCCATGCAAGATTTATGATGTCTTAATGGATTAATAACTTAGGGTTTTGGCTTTTGGACCTTTTCTAGCCATTAAAAGTCATAAAAGCGGAAACTTTATTACTTAAGTCGATGTTTTGACTCTCGATATGACCTCTGGACAAAAGCTATTAAGTGATAAAGTACTTAATGGAGAAGTAAGATCAGATTGTGTACGCTGGGCATATGAGGAGTACATTGGGCGTACGCAGCTACCATGGCCTTTGACTTTGTTGACCTTCGTTGACCGTTGACTTTGGACCAAGATACTCAGTGCGGGCCGGCTGTAATCTGTAGGCATGGAGGCTTAAGAAGAGAGGTTTGGTTAAGGCAATAGGCCAATAAACCCTGGGTATTCCAACCTATTGGCTGATTGGACATGTTGCATGTTGACATTTCAGTCAGTTGACTGATTGGGTCTTGGTATTCCAATCTGATGATTGTGGGTCGTTATGCATGTTTATATGTTTATCGTATGGGTATTTTAGGGTAAATTACTAAACTTTGTGCTTACCTAGTTGTTTATTGTTTAATGTATCATTGGTCATCATGGGAAGGTATAGGCGTGACTGTACACATTCATCAGCAACAATGAAGATTTCGCTCTTTAATACTACTATGATTTTCAATAAATGTATTTGGAATGAACGGTTTTCTTCATAATGGATTTATAATTGAGAAACTTTACTTTAAAAAATGATTTTTTTTTGTTTTGAAAATGGGACGTTAGAAGAGGAGTCTTTAGAATACACATTCCTCCTCTTTTAGGAACAAATCACCAGTTTCCAATTTGTCAGTTCAACCCCATTCCCTCATGTATATTGTATAGTCGATACCAAAACCTAAAGAAAATTTAGGGACTGGGGCGATGGGTCTAGATGGAAGTGGGAGTAAGGAGATCAGAATTAGAGAGGTTGACGGGGGTGTAACACTTGTTTGTCCCTATGTATGTCCCTATGCCCCTGTACTCCCTTAGCCATTGCTTATAATAACAAAAAAATCACACTTTTTCGAACATTGGAGAGAGATGTCCAACTAGTCCTAATTCTAAAAAAAGTAAAATCTCGAAAGCCAAGATAATAAGTCTCCCAAGTGTCTCTTTGTTTGTCAAAAGTTGGCTCTTTATTAGACACGAGTTATAGTTTCCTTATTTTAGTAGTAAAGTTACATAAGGATTCCAAATTGGACTTTATAAATACTTTTATTTTTAATGAGAATGAACGGAATTAGTTCATAATAATAATATCAGAAAATTATGTTAACCCCAGTGCGCCGATCGATTACTATCATCTCTGGCGACCTCCACTAGTTGTCGTTGCCGCCTATGACCCTCTTAAGCAACAATGTCTTAACCAACTTTTGTCTCACAAATATCCTTCCTATAAACCAAAAATTCCTCGGCAGCTACTATTATACTCCTTCTATCCTTTTTTAATGGCAAATCTATTTTACTCGTATTTTACTTTAATACCATATATGTCTCAAGTGGGATTTGAACCTTCATCTTATAGAAAGATCAGACCTTTTGATCTACTCCTTTTATCATAATCCCTCTATAGTAGATTTTATTTCTCTTTCTTTATCCCTCTCACAAAAATGAAAATACATCTTGCATGCCATTCTAGACTTCTAGTTCCTTTATATTCTACACATTAGGCTACCAGACATACATTCACGGGGATAAAGAAAGAAGAATAATGATAAACAAAGTGCGGAATAAAAAGAATTTATATGTTATTGGGATAATGTTAATATTGTTATTGTTGTTTCACTATGTGGTAATGAGTACATGTGAAAATTTAACCCACAAAAGGATATCTTGATGAATCGGGTTTGCAGACCGATGCTCAACCGCTCAGTTATCGTGTTCATAGATGATATCTTGGTATATTCCAAGACCCGAGAGCAGCATGAGGAGCATCTATGGGATCTATTAGGAGGTCTAAGGCGGGAACGACTTTATTCCAAGTTCTCGAAGTGTGAGTTTTGGTTACGAGAGGTTTAGTTCCTCGGACGTCTCATTAACTAGGAGGGTATTTTGGTTGATCCGGCCAAAATTGAGGCAGTTATGCAGTGGGAGGTTCCGAAGTCTCCTTCGGATATCAGGAGTTTTTTGGGATTGGCAGGGTACTACCGGATATTCATACATGAGTTCTCCAAGATTACAGTATCCCTCACTCGTCTGACGACGAAGGGGGTGGATTTCCGGTGGAGCCCCGAGTAGCAGAGGGCGTTTGAGACCCTCAGGCAGCGACTATGCGAGGCTCCAGTCTTGACTCTCCCGGAGGGAGTTAAGGATTTTGTAGTGTTATGTGATGCATCCATCATGGGATTGGGGGCGGTCCTCATGCAGAGAAGATGGGTGATAGCCTACGCATCACGGCAACTGAAGCCGCATGAGACAAGATACCCTACTCATGATATGGAGTTAGGAGCAGTAGTATTCGCTCACAATTTTTGGAGACATTACCTCTATGGGGTCTGCTATAACATATACACGAATCACAAGAGCCTGAGACACGTCATGGATCATCCGAACCTGAATATGAGACACCGTAGGTGGCTAGATGTAATCAAGGACTACGACTGTGAGATCCTTTACCACCCAAGTAAAGCGAATATGGTGGCGGACGCTCTAAGCCGCAAGTCAGTTGGGTCTTCCACACCAGCGATATGTAAGAGGATCGGTGGATTATCCATATGTGAGTTTGACTAGATGCTCAGGCTGAGGGCATGCGACCCGGGAACTGGAAACTGGAGAGGATCATGGGCGAGAACGCCCAATTTGTGCAGGATAGTCGGGGATTGTTGACTCGATGCGGTCGGGTATGGGTTTCGATGACTGGAGGGGTCAGGCAGATGGTTATGGAGGAGGCTTATAAGTCTCACTTCTTTATTCACCTAGGGGCCACCAAGATATACCGGGATTTGAGTTCCAGCTATTGGTGGTTGTCCATGAATCAAGAAATCGCTTGGTACGTCGAGAGGTGCTTGACCTGCAGGATGGTCAAGGCCGAGCATCAGAGGCCACATGGCAAGTTGTAGCCTCTAGAGATTCTCATGTGGAAATGGGAACAGATCACGATGGACTTCATTACTAAGTTTCTGAGGACAACGAAGGGATTTGATGCTATATGGGTCATCGTGGATCGATTGACCACGAGTGCCCATTTCTTGGCCATATAAGAGAGTTCGTCGGCCGAGAAGCTGGCCGACGTTTATGTCCACGAGATCGTTGCTCGCCACGGAGTCCCTGTCTCTATTTTTTCCGACCGAGATGTTAGATTCACCTCCCGCTTCTGGCAGAAGTTTCATGAGGAGCTGGGCACGCGGCTACATTTTAGCACAGCTTATCATCCGCAGACCGACAGTCAAAGTGAGCGGACTATACCGACCTTCGTGGACATGTTAAGGGATTGCGTCATTGACTTTGGTGGGAGCTGGGATTCCCACCTACCCATTGCAGAATTCGCCTACAACAACAGCTATCATTCCAGTATTGGTGCCCTACCTTTTGAATTGTTGTACGGGCAGAGATGTCGCACCCCGGTCTGTTTGGGTGAGGTTGGCCACAGTGTGATAGGGCTAACAGAGGTAGTTTTCCAAACTACCAAGAAGATTCAACAGATTAGACAGTGGTTGCAAACCGCACATAGTAGAGAGAAGAGCTACGCCGACTGGCGCTTATCAGAATTAGAGTTCCAGGTCGGTGACATGGTACTCATGAAGGTCTCGCCCTGGAAGGGTGTGATCCGCTTCACGAAGAGGGGAAATTGGGTCCCCGATACATTGGGCCATTCAGGGTCATTTCCAGGGTTGCAAGGTGGCATATAGACTAGATCTTCCTGAGGAACTCAGTCAGATCCACAACACTTTTCACGTTTCGCAATTGTGAAAGTGCATTCTGGATGAGGAGGCAGTAGAATCATTGGATGACATTCAGGTTGATGAGCGCTTGAATTCTATGGAAAGGCATGTGGCTATTCTGGAGAGGAAGGTGAAGGTTCTACGGAACAAGGAGATACCTTTGGCAAAATATAATGGGAGCACCGTAGAGGGTCTAAGTGGACATGAGAGCCAGAGGCTGAGATACGGGAGCACTATCCGGAGTTGTTCACCGCAGCGGGCTTCGAGGACGATGTCTAGTTCAAGTGGGGGAGAATTGTAACACCCTGACCCTCAGTTATTAATTATATAGCTTTATTTTCATATTGAAAGGTCTAGTCGACAAGTTGGATGCCCTGAATCATCAAGTAGGAACGTTTTTGGCCCCGTGTTTAAGTGACCAACTTGCCGAGTCGGAAGCGTGACTCAACGAGTTGGAGCTGGAGGATGAAACCCTAATTTCCAGGGTTTTTCACCCTATTTAAAGGGTCATTAGCCTCCCTCATAGCCCCTTGTGAGTCCAGAAACCCTAAATCGTTGTTTCTCCCTCTTGTTGTGTGATATTAAGCCTTGTGGTGGATTGTTCTTCATCTTGAAGTACTCAAGCTTGGAACAAGAGGAAGGCTATAGATTCGAGTTGTTCTTCATCTTAGCATCGTTTTCGAGGTAACAAATTGTTACCTTGACCTTCTTCTATGTAGATCTATGCATGTATGAGATTAGGGCCACATTGGCCATGTTTATATTGTGACAACCCGAAATTTCTAGCTTTCATTCTTCATTGTTATTAAAGTTAGCTTCGTTTTGCTATTTTATAATGAAGATTTGGGTCTAAAAGAGTGCTTAAAGCTTAGTATAATTGAGATACGTGTCGTAGGATGGGTTAGATTGGGTGTAGCATTGGAAAAACGGGCCAAACACACCAAACCAGGTGTGTGCGGCCAGCCAGCTGCACACAGGCCAACCACACACACCTCCAGCCGCACTCACCATCCTATATATACTATCCTTGGTCTTTTGATCATTTCTTACACTTCTACAAAGCAAGGACCCGAAAATCCTCTCAAGTATCATCCGGAAAGGAAACCTCTTTCACCAAGAACACCAAGACCACCATGTTTTCTGGTAGCACACGCCTTCTGGCAGGACACCTGGCCACACACACGTGCTGGCAGCACACCTGGCCGCACACACACATATAGTGTATATTTTGGCCATACACCTTCTTGTATAGCCTTATAACCCTTCATACAATCATATATGGTTGTAACACTTCAATATAAGTGTTTACTAGTCCCTAAGGTGGTCCCAATTCTTTAATTAGTTGTTCATAACACTAATTATATTCATATATGTGCCAATATATGCTAAATAGGATCCGCGTGTATACTCAAGTCACCACTTGGTACTTAGCAATTGATCCAACATTGTCATCAGAACCACTCACTACAGGTGAGTTAATACCCCTAAATTAACCTTTGAAATGTTTTTAAATGCTCTTATGGGGGGGAATACAAGTTGAGCAATTATAGTTATTATATAAATCACATGAGATTAATGACTACCAAGCAAATGGTTTTCTTACTTTGTAAGTAGGATTGAAAGGACTTAGGACTGCTAGTCTACCCTGCTTCATGTTCTTGTTTGATTGTGGTCTTAGGGTATCAAGGTTAGTTGTCCGAAGGTCGTTTGAATCCTAGTTATATCTTATGTATATGTATATAGATATAAAAGGTTATTTCTTTCATTCAATTCCATTCCCTTGGGTAGCAAGGGTATACAAACATGTCCATACTTTACTAGTAAGCTAACATACGGGTAGTTTAGGAAGATACTATTACTAGAACAATGAAACATACAATGAGTCAGTTCATCCATTGGTCAATACATACTATGATGAGAATCAAACATGAAATAGAGTGATGAGAAACAAACAATAGACACTATGATGAGAAACAAACATACAGGCTAGACAGAGAAAGAACACACAATACAACTAGCACACAAATCACATTGCATATACATTAACCACATTTATGTGAGCCATTAAGCAGGGCATGACACTACCTGACATGACTGTTTTTGTATCAGAATCTCCTTCATTGGGGAGCGTATTGAGTTTGCGTATATATCTATACTGGATTGACTATCCTACACCTTGTTGCTCGCTACAGTGGGACTTGCAAGTCTATAGGTGCCAAACGTCATTTTTACGACATCTTACATTGTCGTTTTCAGCTAATTCGGTAGCAAGATATAGGCCGATCACATGTCACCTTAAAATTTACATTTGGTTTAAGGTAGTTAGTACAGCAGTAGTTACAAATTACTACATTGCAGTACTATAACAGTTTCCATTTACTTTTTACTTTGTGATGTTCACACAATAAACAATAATGTAAAAACTATATTTTTGGTTAATGATAGTCGGATTTGGGAAAATACACACTTTTACAAGAGACACACACAAAAATACTAGATGCCTTGGTAGAAGGCTACTTTTAGTAGAAAACATAAGGTTTTCTAGGAGAGTTCAAGCAAATACAAACCTTTTACAAACATACACAGTACATCTTACAAAACATCCTACAAATGCTTTCATACAAACACAGACACTAATATACTTATGATCTCACCAGCTTTAAAGCTGATACTCGCTTTCAAAATAACTTGTATTCTCAGGTCTCCAGTAGACAGGTACAGGTGCCAAGTATTGAGAAGAAGGATCTCGTTCAAGACTCCTCTTTTATTTTGATGTATATAATTTTTGGTGTCTATAAAACTTGACAGAACACACTTATATGAAATTATACTATTAATGCAATGGATGATGTTGTTGCTTGTTTACTACTTTGCATTGTTGTGATACTGTACATGACGTCCTCCACCCGAGAACGTTTCTGTCGTTCATCGGTTTTGGGGGTGTGACAGATTGGTATCAGAGCATTGTTTATAGTGAATCGAGTATATCAACCCATAAAAGATATACGAACTATAAACACAAGCAGGATTTAAAACACTCTGATAAAGAGTCTATACTTTTAAATAATAAAATATTTAACCAAGTATACATACCTGCATTCATACTAAAATCAGTGTCACCAGGACAGAACAAAAGTATTACGATTGTTGGACAGCACAAGTAGACTTAGAGACATATGGTCAACCCTGGGAAGATGTATCCTGATCAACTACATTATCTGAGGAATGACTAGCATGTGCCTAAGTATGGTTGTGAGGTTGCAACAAGTCTAAAAACTTACCAACACTTCTACAACAAGAACAGTAGAACAGAACATTAAACTTAAAATACTATAGGAGTATTTTGTGTTACAATAATCACTTATCTGAGAATTAAAGGTCTTTATTAGTATGTCAATAGTTGTTTAGTGGATACATTACGGGTATATTTGCCTAGGATGTCATAGCCTTAGAATCTGTAAATCTTTGCTTTACTTCCTGTTCTTGTTTGATTGTGGGCTTAAAGTTAGGATTCACTTATTCGAATGGCTATCCTGTCATGAGTATATATAGTTGGTATGCACTAAACAAGTATTGGAGTATCTGATAAAGATCATCTAATAGTTATCTAGTTAGTTTGTCTATTAATTATTTCCTTATCCCTATTCTCGCATAGATTAAATGACTGGATTCCATATCCCCAGAGACCTATACTTCCCCAACCACGGCAATGCAGGATGGCTAGAAGATGAACCGGAAGATGATCACCCAATTCCTTTGGATGATCATGAAGCTAAAGGCTTTTCTGATGGTTCTGACTCAGATCCTGAAGTCAACAACCTACCTCTTGTAGGTCAGGCTCCAAATAACAACCCCCGACCCGCATTTCAAGGACCCACACCTCTGTGGGCAACAAAGTTGAATACATGGAGTCATGAACAAGGTCAACCCATTCCCTACAATGGAGATAGAAGTTTCTCCAACCTCACTGATAGAGGTTCTGCTGACAGAGTCCTACCCATCATAGTTAGTAGGATGTCTCGGAACACGATACTAGGGCAATCATCTATCAATCGAATCTTGGAGATTGATGCCAAAACTGGTGTTAACACTGTCCACATTCGCCAACTAGAGTCTGCTCAGGAAAGAGCTCAGGTCGGCAAAGCAATGCTTCAGAGGGAGCTTGCTGAAACCCGAGCTGAAGTCAAGGAACTTTGAACTCAGCAAGCAAGATCGGATAGGCGTTTAAGGGACATCGAGCGTCTTCTGTCGGATTCGAGGACTCACTCTAACAGTTCTCATCGCCGATAGAATCTTATTAACTTTTCTTTTGGATATAACCTAGTTATGTAAAAACTTTAGGCTAGTTTCCTATCCTTGTAAATCTTAGACCTATTAGGTCTTGATTAGGTCATAGTTCTGTCAAAATTTTCCATCTTGGTTGATGTAAGACCTACTTCTAGGTCATTTTTCCCAAACTTATTACATCTGTAATTCCAGTATCTTTGACAGATGTCTAATCTAATGGAAATTATTATCCAAATTGCTTTCGTCTTCATTCAATTATGTTGTTGGGCTATGGAGAGTTAGTCCATGAGTCATTCTCATCAATTATACTATCAAATTCTTATCAATATTTGTACCTTTCTAAACTTTCAGTTAAAAGATGCCTCCACGCAAATCACCAAGAAACAATCCTCCACCACCACCTATTTCTCAATTTGATACAGCAGCCCTCAATGTTGTTGTAGCTGCAGCTGTGGCAACAGCCATTGCTGAATATCATTCTTCAAGTTCCGTTGGAGGAGGGACTCCTATTCCAACTATATAGGTTGAAACCACTGTGCACTTGAAAGAGTGCTCCTACAAAGATTTCACGAACTGCAAACCATTGTCCTTTAAAGGAACTGGCGGAGTCATTGTACTCTCACAATGGTTCGAGAAAACCGAATCGGTTTTTGCAATCTTCTCCTGTCCGAAAGGGAGCAAGGTGAAGTTCGCAGCTTGCACCTTCAAAACAAAATCCCTAACGTGGGGGAATGGCCATGTTAAGTCCTTATCTCTTCCAGTGGCAAATAATATGGGCTGGGATACTTTGAAAGACCTCATGAGTGAGGAGTACTGCCCGAGGGGCGAGATTCAAAAGTTAGAGGAAGAACATTGGCGCCTAACTATGAAGGGCTCCGACATCGTTGCATATACCGCTAGGTTCTGTGAACTGGTGGCCCTCTGTCCCAGTATGATTCATACAGAGGGAAAGAAGATCGAAAGGTTTATATGGGGACTGGTGCCACCATACCAGGGTAATGTTTTGTCATCACGCCCTACTACATTCGATAGTGCCAAGCGATTGGCACAGCAACTAACTGACCACGGGGTCCATACCCCTGCAGCAACGACCACCCTAGCCATCTCAGAACCCGCCAGAACCGCAGTTCCAAGCGGAAATTCTGGGATGACAAGAAAAAGAATAAGGCTGCCAAGAAACAATAGATCGTGGCAGTTCATGCTGCTACGGCACCTGCCACTGCTGCTATTCCATTGAAGCAGTATTCTGGAAGCTTGCCGATCTGCAACAAATGTAACTACCACCATGTGGGAGCCTATCGGGAAATGCAGTGTGTAAACTGCAACAGGAAGGGGCACACTGCCTATTTTTGCAAAGCTCCGGTGAGGCCAATCACCCAAGTCCCCGGCGCTGGAGTGGGCCAAGCTTGCTACAACTGTGGCGATGTGGGTCACTACAAAAGGAACTGCCCCAAGGCAGGAAATGCCGGTGGAGTAGGAAGAGTTTTGGCTATAGGCCATGAGGAGGCGATTGCCGACCCCACAGTGGTCACTGGTACATTCCTCCTCGATAACTCTTATGCATGCATTCTATTTGATAGTGGAGCGGAGAGAAGCTTCGTGAATCAAAAATTTGCTCTTTTACTTAATCAAAAATCACGAGCACTCGAAGAACCGTTCACAATAGAAATGGATAATGGGAAGACAGAGAGCACTAGCTGCATATACATAGGGTGTACTTTAACTTTAGATAGTCATTCATTCTCGATCGATCTCATGCCAGTCTCAATTAAAAGTTTCGACGTCATCATTGGCTTGGATTGGTTGAGTCTTCAGCGTGCCGACATCATGTGTTACGAAAAGGCTATCCGCCTTAATCTTTCGTCTGGCGAAACCCTAATAGTTTATGGCGACAAACCCGACACGAACCTTTGTATCATCTCGTGCATTCAAGCTCAGAAATTCTTGCGAAAGGAATGTCGCACATTCCTTGCTCATGTGGTCGATGTGAGCCAAGAAACGAAGTCTATTCAGAACATTCCAGTAGTACGTGATTTTTCCGACCTCTTTCCAGAGGAACTACCAGGACTACCTCCGCAACGACAAGTCGAGTTCAGAATCGACTTAGTTCCAGGGGCTACCCCCGTAGCCAGTTCGCCTTATCGTCTAGCACCTGCAGAGATGCAAGAACTATCCTGTCAACTTAACGAACTGCTCAGCAAGGGCTTTATAAGACCAAGCTTCTCACCCTGGGGAGCCCCAGTCTTGTTCGTCAAGAAGAAAGACGGATTGTTTCGAATGTGCATTGACTACAAGGAGCTCAACAAGCTAACCGTTAAGAATCGTTATCCTTTTCCAAGGATAGACGGTTTATTCGATCAACTTCAAGGGGCGAACTTCTTTTCAAAAATCGACTTAAAATCCGAATATCACCAACTACGAGTGCTAGGGAAGGATGTTCCGAAGACAGCCTTCCGAACTCGTTATGGGCACTATGAATTCGTAGTAATGCCGTTTGGATTAACAAACGCGCCCGCAGTATTCATGGATTTAATGAATAGGGTGTGTCGTCCTTACTTGGATCGGTTCGTCATCGTATTCATTGATGACATACTTATCTACTCTCGAAGTAAGGAGGAACACGGCCAACATCTGCGTCAAGTCCTAGAGACATTACGTTCAGAGAAGCTTTATGCGAAGTTCTTGAAATGCGAATTTTGGATCCGCCGAGTCGAATTCTTAGGGCATGTGGTTAGCGAAGAGGGAATACACATGGAACCTTCCAAAATTAAAGCCATTGAGAGCTGGTCAGAACTGAAGATGCCTACAGAAATTCAACAATTTCTAGGCCTTTCTGGCTACTATTGCAGGTTTATTCAGAACTTCTTCCGCATAGCGAAGCCTCTTACAACACTTACCCAGAAGGGCGTATCCTTTGACTAGGAAGAAAAGCAGGAGAGAGCGTTCCAAACGCTCAAACGAGCCTTGTGCACCGCACCAATACTATCCCTTCCCGAAGGAATAGAAGACTTCGTTGTCTATTGCGATGCATCGAATCAAGGACTCGGATGTGTTCTGATGCAACGAGGTAAGTTCATCGCCTATGCCTCAAGACAGCTGAAGACACATGAGGTCAACTACACGACCCACGATCTTGAACTAGGAGCAGTTGTATTTGCTCTGAAGATCTAGAGACATTATTTGTATGGAACGAAGAGCACAATCTTTACAGACCACAAGAGCCTACAACACATATTCGACCAGAAGGAGCTCAGCATGAGACAACGACGGTGGGCCGAGCTACTCAATGACTACGAATGTGAAATTCGTTATCATCCCGGCAAGGCCAATGTAGTAGCTGACGCCCTAAGTCGGAAAGAATATTCTGGTCGTAGAGTCAAATCATTGACTTTGTCTATCCATTCACACTTGTCCACACAAATTAAGGCAGCTCAGCTTGACGCTTTAAAGCCCGAAAATGTGGCGGGTGAATCCCTGAGAGGGATGGATCAGAACTTCGAGGTTAAGGGTGGCGGAACTTATTATTTCATGAATCGGATCTGGACCCCGAAACTTGGTGGTTACAGAGACTTAGTCATGAACGAGGCGCACAACACTCGTTATTCCATCCACCCAGGTTCAGATAAGATGTATCTGGATCTTAAAAAGTTATACTGGTGGCCTAACATGAAAGCAGAGATCGCTACCTTCGTGATCAGTAAATGCCTTACTTGCGCAAAGGTTAAGGTCGAGTACCAGAAACCCTCAGGCCTCCTTCAACAGCCTGAGATCCCAGAATGGAAGTGGGAGCGGATCACTATGGATTTCGTTACCAAGTTTCCCAATACAACGGTTGGACTTGATACCATATGGGTCATCGTCGATAGATGACCAAATCCGCGCACTTCCTACCTATCAAGGAAACAGACAATATGGAGAAACTTAAAAGAACTTACATTAGGGAGATAGTATGACTGCACGGTGTTCCCATATCCATTATCTCGGACAGAGATAGTAGGTTCACTTCAAGGTTCTGGCAGTCGATACAGAGTTCCCTAGGAACTAGGCTGGACATGAGTACAACCTACCATCCACAAACAGACCAAAGTGAGAGGACTATTCAAACCTTGGAAGATATGTTACGAGCCTGTGTGATCAACTTTGGGAAGGCATGGGATACTCATTTACCCCTTGTCAAATTTTCCTACAACAAAAGTTATCACACAAGCATAAAGGCTGCTCCATTCGAGGCCCTCTACGCCCGCAAGTACAGATCCCCTCTGTGTTGGGCTGAGGTGGGTGATACCCAGTTAGCTAAAGGACGAGTTCCTGAAAGCACTCTCACAGGTCCGGAGATCATACAGGAAACGACGGAGAAGATCGTTCAGATCCGTAAATGATTGAAAGCCTCCAGAGACCGACAGAAAAGCTACGCTGATAAACGTAGAAAATCGTTGCAATTCCAGGTGGGCGACCGTGTTTTATTGAAGGTCTCACCTTGGAAGGGCTAGATACGCTTCAGAAAGCGGGGAAAGCTAAATCCAAGGTACATTGGGCCTTTCGAGATTCTTTCCAAAATCGGCCCAGTAGCTTACAAACTCAATCTACCGAGCGAACTTAGTAACATACATTCTACCTTCCACGTATCGAACTTGAAAAAGTGTCTGTCCGACGAGACTCTTGTAATCCCACCCGACGAGATTGAGATTAACGAGAGCCTCAACTTCGTGGAAGACCCAGTAGAGATCACGGACCGAGAGGTCAAGCAAACGAAACAAAGTCGTGTCCCGATAGTGAAGGTTCGCTGGAACGCCAAGCGAGGACCTAAATTCACTTGGGAACGAGAGGATCAGATGAAACTGAAATACCCTCATCTTTTTACTTAGTTAGTTGTAATTACTTAATTGCTTAAATTCTAATTTCGGAACGAAATTACTTCTAAGGAGAGGATGATGTGACAACCCGAAATTTCTAGCTTTCATTCTTCATTGTTATTAAAGTTAGCTTCGTTTTGCTATTTTATAATGAAGATTTGGGTCTAAAAGAGTGCTTAAAGCTTAGTATAATTGAGATACGTGTCGGAGGATGGGTTAGATTGGGTATAGCATTGGAAAAACGGGCCAAAAACACAAAACCAGGTGTGTGCGGCCAGCCAGCCACACGTAGGCCAACCACACACACCTCCAGCCGCACTCACCCTCCTATATATACTATCCTTGGTCTTTTGATCACTTCTTACACTTCTACAATGCAAGGACCCGAAAATCCTCTCAAGTATCATCCGGAAAGGTAACATCTTTCACTAAGAACACAAGAACACCATGTTTTCTGGCAGCACACGCCTTCTGGCAGCACACTTGGCCGCACACATGGCCGCACACACGTGTTGGCAGCACACCTGGCCGCACACACACATATAGTGTATATTTTGGCCATACACCTTCGTGTATAGCCTTATAACCCTTCATACAATCATATATTGTTGTAACACTTCAATATAAGTGTTTACTAGTCCCTAAGGTGGTCCCAATTCATTAATTAGTTGTTCATAACACTAATTATATTCATATATGTGCCAATATATGCTAAATAGGATTCGCGTATGTACTCAAGTCACCACTTGGTACTTAGCAACTGATCCAACATTGTCATCAGAACCACTCACTATAGGTGAGTTCATACCCATAAATTAACCTTTGAAATGTTTTTAAATGCTCTTATGGGGGGGGGGGGGGGGGAATACAAGTTGAACAATTATAGTTATTATATCAATCACATGTGATTAATGACTACCAAGCAAATAGTTTTCTTACTTTCCAAACTATTTATCAAACTGTTTTACCTCAAACTGTCTTACAAACTCCGTTAATTGTCAAATACTTTTACTTAAACTCTTTTAAACTTATATTCTGTGTATCTGTATAAATATAGTTATCTAAGTAGGATTGAAAGGACTTAGGACTGCTAGTCTACCCTGCTTCATGTTCTTGTTTGATTGTGGTCTTAGGGTATTAAGGTTAGTTGTCCGAAGGTCGTTTTAATCCTAGTTATATCTTATGTATATGTATATAGATATAAAAGGTTATTTCTTTCATTCAATTCCATGCCCTTGGGTAGCAAGGGTATACAAACATGTCCATACTTTACTAGTAAGCTAATATAGGGGTAGTTTAGGAAGATACTATTACTAGAACAATGAAACATACTATGAGTCAGTTCATCCATTGGTCAATACATACTATGATGAGAATCAAACATGAAACAAAGTGATGAGAAACAAACAATAGACACTATGATGAGAAACAAACATACAGGCTAGACAGAGAAAGAACACACAATACAGCTAGCACACAAATCACATTGCATATACATTAACCACATTTATGTGAGCCATTAAGCAGGGCATGACACTACCTGACATGACTGTTTTTGTATCAGAATCTCCTTCATTGGGGAGCGTATTGAGTTTGCGTATATATCTATACTGGATTGACTATCCTACACCTTGCTGCTCGCTACAGTGGGACTTGCAAGTCTGTGGGTGCCAAACGTCATTTTTACGACATCTTACATTGTCGTTTTCAGCTAATTTGGTAGCAAGATATAGGCCGATCACATGTCACCTTAAAATTTACATTTGGTTTAAGGTAGTTAGTACAGCAGTAGTTACAAATTACTACATTGCAGTACTATAACAGTTTCCCTTTACTTTTTACTTTGTGATGTTCACACAATAAACAATAATGTAAAAACTATATTTTTGGTTAATGATAGTCGGATTTGGGAAAATACACACTTTTACAAGAGACACACACAAAAATACTAGATGCCTTGGTAGAAGGCTACTTTTAGTAGAAAACATAAGGTTTTCTAGGAGAGTTCAAGCAAATACAAACCTTTTACAAACATACACAGTACATCTTACAAAACATCCTACAAATGCTTTCATACAAACACAGACACTAATATACTTATGATCTCACCAGCTTTAAAGCTGATACTCACTTTCAAAATAACTTGTATTCGCAGGTCTCCAGTAGACAGGTACAGGTGCCAAGTATTGAGAAGAAGGAGCTCGTTCAAGACTCCTCTTTTATTTTGATGTATATAATTTTTGGTGTCTATAAAACTTGACAGAACACACTTGTATGAAATTATACTATTAATGCAATGGATGATGTTGTTGCTTGTTTACTACTTCGCATTGTTGTGATACTGTACATGACGTCCTCCACCCGAGAACGTTTCTGTCGTTCATCGGTTTTGGGGGTGTGACAGATTGGTATCAGAGCATTGTTTATAGTGAATCGAGTATATCAACCCATAAAAGATATACGAACTATAAACACAAGCGGGATTTAAAACACTCTAATAAAGAGTCTATACTTTTAAATAATAAAATATTTAACCAAGTATACATACCTGCATTCATACTAAAATCAGTGTCACTAGGATAGAACAAAAGTATTACGATTGTTGGACAGCACAAGTAGACTTAGAGACATATGGTCAACCCTGGGAAGATGTATCCTGATCAACTACATTATCTGAGGAGTGACTAGCATGTGCCTAAGTATGGTTGTGAGGTTGCAACAAGTCTAAAAACTTACCAACACTTCTACAACAAGAACAGTAGAACAAAACATTAAACTCAAAATACTATAGGAGTATTTTGTGTTACAATAATCACTTATCTGAGAATTAAAGGTCTTTATTAGTATGTCAATAGTTGTTTAGTGGATACATTACGGGTATATTTGCCTAGGATGTCATAGCCTTAGAATCTGTAAATCTTTGCTTTACTTCCTGTTCTTGTTTGATTGTGGGCTTAAAGTTAGGATTCACTTATTCGAATGGCTATCCTGTCATGAGTACATATAGTTGGTATGCACTAAACAAGTATTGGAGGCCCTCTATGCCCGCAAGTACAGATCCCCTCTGTGCTGGGCTGAGGTGGGTGATACCCAGTTAGCTAAAGGACGAGTTCCTGAAAGCACTCTCACAGGTCCGGAGATCATACAGGAAACGACGGAGAAGATCGTTCAGATCCGTAAATGATTGAAAGCCTCCAGAGACCGACAGAAAAGCTACGCTGATAAACGTAGAAAATCGTTGCAATTCCAGGTGGGCGACCGTGTTTTATTGAAGGTCTCACCCTGGAAGGGATTGATACGCTTCGGAAAGCGGGGAAAGCTAAATCCAAGGTACATTGGGCCTTTCGAGATTCTTTCCAAAATCGGCCCAGTAGCTTACAAACTCAATCTACCGAGCGAACTTAGTAACATACATTCTACCTTCCACGTATCGAACTTGAAAAAGTGTCTGTCCGACGAGACTCTTGTAATCCCACCCGACGAGATTGAGATCAACGAGAGCCTCAACTTCGTGGAAGACCCAGTAGAGATCATGGACCGAGAGGTCAAGCAAACGAAACAAAGTCGTATCCCGATAGTGAAGGTTCGCTGGTACGCCAAGCGAGGACCTAAATTCACTTGGGAACGAGAGGATCAGATGAAACTGAAATACCCTCATCTTTTTACTTAGTTAGTTGTAATTACTTAATTGCTTAAATTCTAATTTCGGGACGAAATTACTTCTAAGGAGAGGATGATGTGACAACCCGAAATTTCTAGCTTTCATTCTTCATTGTTATTAAAGTTAGCTTCGTTTTGCTATTTTATAATGAAGATTTGGGTCTAAAAGAGTGCTTAAAGCTTAGTATAATTGAGATACGTGTCGTAGGATGGGTTAGATTGGGTGTAGCATTGGAAAAACGGGCCAAACACACCAAACCAGGTGTGTGCGGCCAGCCAGCTGCACACAGGCCAACCACACACACCTCCAACCGCACTCACCATCCTATATATACTATCCTTGGTCTTTTGATCATTTTTTACACTTCTACAAAGCAAGGACCCGAAAATCCTCTCAAGTATCATCCGGAAAGGAAACATCTTTCACCAAGAACACCAAGACCACCATGTTTTCTGGTAGCACACGCCTTCTGGCAGGACACCTGGCCACACACACGTGCTGGCAGCACACCTGGCCGCACACACACATATAGTGTATATTTTGGCCATACACCTTCTTGTATAGCCTTATAACCCTTCATACAATCATATATGGTTGTAACACTTCAATATAAGTGTTTACTAGTCCCTAAGGTGGTCCCAATTCTTTAATTAGTTGATCATAACACTAATTATATTCATATATGTGCCAATATATGCTAAATAGGATTTGCGTGTGTACTCAAGTCACCACTTGGTACTTAGCAATTGATCCAACATTGTCATCAGAACCACTCACTACAGGTGAGTTCATACCCCTAAATTAATGTTGTAACTTCAGATCTAGGCCACCCACCGTTCATCGGTTTTGGGGGTGTGACAGATATGTTGTTTTGGGTATGAGGAATGATCTAATGTTGTAACTTCAGATCTAGGCTTATCTTGGTCTGTAAGATCGTAAAGTTTCATCCTTTAGTGAGTTAATACCTTTTTCATCCCTTAGAACCTTTCTTTAGCTTGATTTGGGCCATTATCACCTTGCATGTACGTAAAGTTTGCAACTTTACGTAAGAAGTATGCCTTAGGAGCTTGTATTTGCATTATGGAGCTTTAAAGTGGCTAAAAATCGTCTTGATGGAGAAAGGACTGAAGGGACTCGAAAAGTTTCATGGACAACTCGGCGAGTCCGATAAAGATTGTTATGCAAGGATTTCTGCACAGACTCGGCGAGTCAGTAGGATGACTCGGCGACTTGGCTAGGGTTTTCCCGACATTTGGACATGCATGAATTCGGAGAGTTGCAGGGAAACTCGACGATTCAACGAGGGATTTCACGACTTCTCGAGTTCAGGAAGGACTCGACGAGTCGGTGAACTGTACTCGACGAGTCAGGTCAACATGGACTGTTGACCTTGACCATTGACTTGGACTTTGACCAAAGGTTAACTACTTAACTTCTGCGGTATTTTAGTAAATTGGAAATATATGGAAATGGTCCTATGGTAAATATAGGTGGTGGAGTTTGTGGCAGTGGTTCGAGATTTTGAGATTATCACTTCGATTCTACAGTTGAGAGGTGAGTTATCCTCACTATACTAAGGGGTCTAAGGCACCAAGGCCGGCCCGTTGGATATGATATCCCAGTAGTTGATGATGTGTTGAGTATGAGATAGTTATACATGCTAGTTTGCTATGCCAGGAAGGTAGATCTATAGGACTACAGGTGTTACCGCTTGATTATCTGTATGTGCAATTAGTTGTATATGTAGACATGTTATGTAGGTAGGGTTGAGGTTGCACTATCTCGAGTAGTGATCAACAAACCTTGGAGTATGCCAGATATGAGCTGAGGGACGGGAATACATACCAGACTCATACTGAGGACTCACTAGCATACCAGATACGAGCTGAGGACCAAGTGGTATGCCAAACTCGTACTAAGGGCAGGTCAGTTATGTTTCAATTTTAGGACTGAAGAGGGGGCAAGCCAGTCATAAGTTGTGGCCTCGGAGGCAATCCAGATGTGAGTTGTGGGCCTAGTGAGTAATCCAATATGTAGAGTTGTGGACCCATTACATGTTGTTATTATGTGTATTGTTTGTTATGTATCGGTATTTTGGGGGAACTCACTAAGCTTTTGGTTTACAGTTTCAGTTTTGTTTCAGGTACATCAGATGATCGCGGGAAGGTAAGGGCGTGATCATACAACTCCTCATGTTTATGACTTTATTTTTGGGATACTCTGATATTATACTATTTTGAAAACAAGTTTTGTAATGATTAATGGTTTTGAAATGTTTTTAAACATTTAAACTTGACATGACTTTTTATGGGTGTTACAGGCATCCTGGTACACTGGGTGTACCAAGAGCACGCACGACGTATACGATCAGACCCCAAACCCTATTTTCATGTTTTGAGCCCTATTTAAGCTCCATAACTTCCCCAAACCGATTTGATTCTCATCATCCACCCCTTCAAGGTCCTCCCTTGAAATCGTAACCCTAGTTTGAGCATCATGTGCAAAAAGAAGATGTTTTTAAGTGATTTGGAGTGTTCTTGGTGCATCTTGGAGAAGAAGGAGCTCATTGGAGAAGTGTTGGTTGCATTGGAGCTTGTGGATCCAGTCCTTTTTTACATTGATCTTTCTTATGGAGGTATAAAGTTTGAATCTTGATGATGCATTTGCTATATCTGGCTAGTTTTGGTTGTTATGAGCTTTTGGTTACTTTAGTGCATAAAGTTTAGATCTTGAAAGTTTATGACCTTGTTATGGATAAAGTTGGAAACTTTATCCATCTAAACATCATATTGATTCAGATATGAAGGTTGGAGACCTGGACTTAATGGATTACATAGAAAAAGATGCACTTTTGGTCCCTTTGAAACTTGAAGATTAGATCTTGTTTGTTGGGACCATTCTAATGGATAAAGTTGGAAACTTTATCCATTATGAAGCTATTAGGAACCATAAAAATATGATCATAGTCCTTTTATCCGTTCCATGCAAGATTTACGATGTCTTAATGGATTAATAACTTAGGGTTTTGGCTTTTGGACCTTTTCTATCCATTAAAACTCATAAAGATGGAAACTTTATTACTTAAGTCGATGTTTTTATTGGAATAGTGTCTAAGGCTGCAACTATATTAGGCAAGTATTTGACCCGGTTGTGCATGGTCCTTTTGGGTTGCTGATGGAACATCAGCCTCCGGCGAGTCTTCTGGCCTTCTGCTGCGGCGGAGGTCTAACATCACAGTCAGAAAGACACGTTAGAGCCGTCCCAGGGACTGTGCCCCGGGAACGGACTCCAACGGTCAAGTTAGATCAGCTAGAAGATCTGAGATGGTCCTCCATAGCCGGAGAGAACCATCTTGGTGCTGGTGGTGGCTGACGGCGGCGGGTGGCGGCTGAGCCACCCGGCCGAAGTGTAGTGGCGGCTGAGCCATGGGGGAAGATCTAGGGAAGGGGTCCCTCTCCATGGAGGAGGTACTGTTCATTATAAGGGGACAATTAGGTCAGGCCTTGGGCCTGCCCAATTCAGGCCCAGCTAGCAGGGAGCTGGGCAAGGCCGCCCGGAGGCGCCGGGGAGGGCTGACGGGCACGCCCTAGGCAGGGCTGGCAGGAGCGCGCTAGGCCAGGCTGGCGTGTTGGAGCAGTCTGGGCCACGCCAGTGGACCATATCCCATCAAGTCCCCCCAGTCTGGTGTTATTGGTACGCGACCAATGACATCGGACTGGAACTAGTCATATAAACCAACAGGAGAGTCCCCAGCGAGGCTAGCGAGGGAGTCCCCAGCACGGTTGGCAGGAGAACGCCAGGCAAGGCTAGCGGGAGCGCGCCAGGCTAGGCTGGCACGCTAGAGCAGTCTGGGCCTTGCTAATGGACCATATATCATCAATTGCCTTCACCATAGCAACTTGACATGATGATTTATTATGAGAGAAGAAATATTATTAATATATTATGAGAATAATATAAGGAATAATAATATTATTATTTGATTAATATAAGTCATAAATTAATTAGGAATTAATTTGGTGACTTAAAGAGATTAATTGAATAAAGGGGCATAAACTGTCAATTGTATGATAGTTGTACTTTGGGCTATAATCCCTTATGGATAAGGGGTGGACGATTTCTAGGGCTTAAGATAGGCTTAGAAGTCGTCCAAGGCTTATCATTAGGGTATTGGATTGCTTAGGGCCTAAGTTATCCAATTAGGGTTTAAGGGTGAAACCCTAGGAGCCTTACAAGTATAAATAGACCCTAAGGGTTAAGGAAATCGGCACCTATGCTCTAGAAGAAACCCTGGCCGATTCTTGATCCTCTCTCCTCTCTCTCAAATCATCCTCTTGCTAGTTGGTGTTTGTAAGCCATTAGAGGAGTGACAATTGTTACTCTAAAGCTCCAAGGACAAGAAGATCAAGCAAGTGATTCAAGGTAATCTTCTAATTCTGATTTCTTATTGTTATTATACTCTATTAGCCATTAGAAGTCTTGGATTTAATGTATGTTCAATTAGAGAAACCTAGATCCAAGCATTAGGGTTTGCATCTGCACATAGGAATGTTCATATGGCTAAAACCCATCAGTGGTATCAGAGCCTAGATTGGTTTCTATTGAATTGATGCAATGGATGCTTGCAAAATTCGAATTTTGTGTTTCTGCCTGGTGAACTCGGCGAGTCCGAGCGTCAGAATGAGCTAATTTCGGGATTTCTTGCTGTTTATCTTTTAGATACTTACCTTAATCATATTAGGTTAATATAAATCTGATTTTAAGATATATTTGAGTATATTCTTGACCTAATTGAAGATATTTATCAATTAATGAAATATTTATTTCCTTATGTGATAATTGATTAATTATTTTAATTAAATTGGTAAATTGTTTTGCAAGAAATAATTAAATAAATCAAATATGGATAATTATGTGATTAAATGTTAATTTAGATTATTTGTTATTTGATCCTCTATGTTTTGAAAAGTTTAAAACTTGCCCTCAAGTTTTGAAATTTATGTTTTGTGATTAAAAGTTTAATTTAGACAATTTAAATTTCAAACCCTAGAATTTTACAAGTTTAAAATTCAACTCTATACTAATATAATATTACAAGATTAATATACATATATATATATATATATATATATATACATATATATATATATATATATATATATATATATATATATATATATATATGTATAATTAAAATGCTAGTATTACCGTTAGTAGGCCTCATTCACGAAACCGGTCTATAAGGAGGGTATAAGGTTGCTGCCTATAAAATGGCGCTTAATGGGTGTACACTCACACCCACCGCTTGCTTGATCGGTGGAGGGTCATTAGCCGAACGGGTAGGATAGGGCAACCTCATCTCTTCATTAAAAGTATAATATGAAATACAAAGTAACTACATGTTTTTCAAAATTTCCCAATCCTAGTTACTTTAGGAAAAGTGAATTGATGCAATCCCATGAAATTACACTTTGCACCCTTGCTGAGAAGTTAGTGGAGTGTGTGTGGTTTACCAGCACACTAATTGGTTCTAAGCAAATGTGGAAAAGGGTGATTCATTGTTTATCATAGTTCGATGGAGCGTGTGTGGTTTACCAGCACATCGAATAGGTGATTGTTACAATGAAGGCACCATGTGAATTTGCATGGTAATTCACACCCACTTTGTGATCCTCGGTATCCCAGTCACAAACGAGAGGGGCATATTGAGATTTAAACATGCCATTGAAAAGTTTCAATGAATCTCATCCAAACCTAGGAATTCTCAATACATTTAGAACTTAAAGTTATGTTTTCATGGTGGAGAATTAGTGAATCGTCATTCACTTACCTTCAAATTGTTTGCATGTGAGATTACGGCATCCCTTTTCTAATATGTAAATATTGTTGTTGGATCCTAGCCCTAATTTTTCTTATTGGGTGATAATTAGGGATTCAAATTCTAATCTATCTTTGTCCTTTCTATTTGTAGATGTCGAACGCGAACAACGCTACTGCTAGCTCGTTCACATTGATGAGCCTTTGCCAAAAGGTTACTTTCGATGGGACGAACTTTAGCGAATGGATAAGATACATTCGCACAATTGCTCGCAATGAGGACAAGGAGTATGCCCTCGATGAGAAGCTCGAGAAGATCAACCCAGAAATCGCTACTCCGGCTGAAATGACTACTTTTGAGACTCATGAACGTGATGCAACGAAGGTTCATTGCATCATGATAGCCACAATGAACGCCGAATTCCAAAAGTCCTATGAGGACATGTATCCGTACGAAATGCACCAAGACTTGTTGGAGAGATACCACTAAAACGCGAGGCAAGAGCGTTACGAGATTTTCACTAACATGATCTCCGCCAAAATGGGTCATGGAGAATCTCTAACCGTGCACCTGCAAAAGATGCAAAGGTATGTCGATCGTCTTCGCAAGTTGAATGTTGACTTTGGGGAAGACTTGGCGATCGACATGGTGCTTCACTCTTTGCCTCCGTGTTACAATCAATTTATGATGACCTACCACATGAACAAAGAAGAGGTCACCCTAAGTAAGCTCCAAGGTCTCCTTAGGTTGCTGAAAGCAACCTCAAGGACAAGTATGTTGCACCCACTCCCAATCCACCCGCTGCTCCTGTTTTGGCCATTGGGCAAGGAAGAGGCAAGAAGAGGAAGGCTCTATCTAAGAGCCACCGCAAGGGAAAGTCCCAAGATGGTTCCTCCTCTAGTGGGACCAAAGTTGATCCCACTAAGCCTAACCCTAACCCAAAGGAGGCAGAGTGCCACCACTGCCACAAAATAGGGCATTGGAAGAGAAGCTGCCCAGACTACCTGCAAGCCATCAGGGAAGGAAAGATCAAGCCGTCTTTCACATGTATATACACAATTAAATCTAATGATTCATCTCATGCTATTTCTTGGGTCCTTGATACCAGTTGTGGTTACCACATTTGTTCTGAATTGTAGGGACTAAGAAGAAATAGGGATGTGGAGCATGGAAGAATAAATCTAATCATGGGGAACAGAAGATTGTCGCCTGTGACCAAGATTGGTGTGTATTCTTTAGTGCTTAGGAATGGTTTATGTTTAGATTTGAACAATTGTTGCTATTCGCCAGAAATGGCAAGAAACATCATTTCATTTCATGGTTTGTTTAGACAAGGATTTAGATTTTCTTTTAATAATGAGAATGGTTCTATTTGTGCTTATCTAAATGGTGTCTTATATTTTGAAGCAATACCATGTAATGGAATTTATGAAACTGTTATGATTGTAGATAACTTAGGAAATGATGTTTTATGCATGGATTCTTCCAATGGTATGGATAGAGCATCCTTATGGCATTGTCGTCTTGGACATGTCAACAAGAAGCGCATAGCCCAACTCCAAAAGGATGGAGTGTTGGAGTCATTCGACATTAGGGAAGATGACACATGCGAGTCTTGTTTGCTTGGAAAGTTGACTAAGTCACCCTTCACTAGTACATGTGAAAGGGGTGAGGGTCTATTGGACCTCATACATACCGATGTATGTGGACCGTTTAGATCAACCACAAAGGATGGGAACCGCTTCTATGTGACTTTTACCGATGACTATAGTATATATGGGTATATCTACTTAATCAAGCAAAAGTCAAAAACGTTTGAAAAGTTCAAAGAGTTCAAGAATGAAGTGGAGAATCAATTGGGCAGGAAAATCAAGATGCTTCGATCCGATCGAGGAGGAGAGTACCTAAGTCTTGAATTCCACGACTATCTCAAGGAGTGTGGAATAGTTTCACAATTGACGCCACCTAGGACACCGCAGTTGAATGGTGTGGCAGAAAGGCGTAATCGAACCTTGTTAGACATGGTCCGCTCTATGATGAGTCGTGCTTCACTACCTATCTCATTCTTGGGGTATGCCTTAGAGACTGCCACCCATATCCTTAACCGAGTCCCTACTAAGAAGGTTGCCAAAACACCTCACGAGATGTGGACAAGGAAAGCTCCCTCGTTAGCACATATCAAGGTTTGGGGTTGCGAGGCTTTCATAAGATGAGATACTCACGACAAGCGCGAACCTCGTAGTGAGCGATGTATTTTCATCGGCTACCCGCAGAAATCCTTTAGATATCTCTTCTATAGACCTAAGGACAATGTTGTCTTTGTTGCGAGGAGAGGAGTTTTCCGAGAGCGAGAACTCATAAGCCAAGGAGACAGTGGGAGGCAAATCGAGCTTGAAAAGATTCAAGAGTCGATAGATGAAGGAACCTCTACCGCTGGCACTCAACCCGAGGAGGAAACTCCGGTTGAACCAATTGACGAGTCCTTACCTCTTAGACGTTCCGAAAGAGCTAGAGTTCAACCCCAGTTTTATGGTTTTCATATTACTACCGAAGGGGACACGTATATTAGTGATGGTACACTAATAAATCTTGATGAACCTAGTAGCTATAAGGAAGCCATGGCAGGCCCGGAGTCTGCGAAATGGAAAGAGGCAATGGACAGTGAGGTCCAGTCCATGTATGACAACCAAGTTTGAAATTTGGTTGATAATGTGCCCGGACGTAATACTGTTGGGTGCAAGTGGATCTTCAAGAAGAAGACCGACATGGATGGAAATGTACACACATATAAAGCGCGATTGGTTGCGAAGGGCTTTACTCAAACTCCCGGAGTTGACTATGATGAGACCTTCTCACCAGTTGCGAAGATAAAGTCTATTAGAGTGATGCTAGCTATTGCCGCATTTCATGATTATGCGATTTGGCAAATGGATGTCAAAACCGCTTTCCTTAATGGGAAGTTGGCTAAGGATGTTTACATGGCTCAGCCAGAGGGTTTTGTCGATCCGAAGCATCCAAATAGAGTGTGTAAGCTTGAGAAGTCCATTTATGGACTTAAGCAAGCGTCTCGCAGATGGAATTTTTGCTTTGATGAGAAAGTCAAAGAGTTTGGATTTGTACGAAGCGAAGATGAATCATGTGTATATGTCAAAGCCAGTGGGAGTATAGTAAGCTTCCTAGTTCTGTATGTCGATGACATACTACTCATAGGAAATGACGTCCCGACTCTGCAGGAGGTTAAGTCCTGGCTTGGGAAGTGCTTCGCTATGAAGGACCTCGGAGAGGCTTCCTATATTCTGGGAATAAGGATAGTGAGAGAACGAAGTAAGAGACTAATAGGACTTAGTCAAAACACTTACTTAGATAAAGTACTGAAACGTTTTAGTACGGAAAACTCGATGAAGGGAGAATTATCGATACAAAGTAATGCCAAGTTGAGTAAGACTCAAAGTCCGTGTACCGAAGCTGAAATAGCAGAAATGAGCCGAGTTCCATATGCTTCCGCAGTTGGCTCAATCATGTATGCTATGACTTGTACTCGCCCTGATATAGCCTTTGCTTTGAGCATGGTTAGTAGATATCAAGGGAACCCTGGCAGAGCCCATTGGATTGCGGTCAAGAATATCCTTAAGTACCTTCGGAGGACGAAGGAATGGTTCTTAGTCCTTGGAGGGAGTGATGACTTGAAGGTGCGAGGGTATAGTGACGCCAGCTTTCAGACCGACAGAGACAACTACCGTTCGCAGTCGAGCTGGGTCTTTACCCTGAATGGAGGAGCAGTAACTTGGAAAAGTTCCAAGCAAGAACCCGTAGCTGATTCAACACGTGAATCAGAGTACATTGCAGCGAGCGAAGCGTCGAAGGAGGCAATATGGTTGAAGAACTTCATCGGTGATCTTGGAGTTGTACCTGCCATAAAAGAGCCCATGGAGATTTTCTGTGATAATGAAGGAGCAGTTGCCTTGACCAAGGAACCGAGGGATCATGGTAGATCTCGACATATCGACAGAAAATATCACTTTATTAGACAACGTGTAGAAGGACAACTCGTGGTGAAGAGGATATCATCAGAAGATAACCCAGCAGATCCGCTTATGAAGGGACTGAGTAGGGTTAAGCACTTGCAGCATGCTAGAAGTATTGGGCTAAAGGATGATATTAGTATAGATTAGATAGTAGTGGAAACATGTAATAGATAAATGTAATTAACATTTGATGATTAAATAAAATAGTATTATTTATGAGTAATGTTACTGTCTTATGTTAATTGTTTAACTATTGTTTCACTTTGCATGTTTTGACTTCCAGAATAATTGAGTTTATTAAGAATAATCGAATTATTCGAATTTTCCACAATCGTTCATATGTTGGAAGTAGATATGAATGAAGATTGTCATGAATTGGTGTGTAGATTGTCTAAATGGTATTAGACATAGCAAAAGTTTGTTGCAACGTTCATGAGTGCTTATGAACTAGTTTTGAGCATTGGAACAAACCCGCACTTGCTGGAATCACCTTATGGAATTTGATAAAAAGGGTGATCGCAAGACGATAATATCATATAGTCTTAAAATCTAGATATATGGTTTGTTATTTGTTAATTGATTGTTCATTGATAATGCGAAACCGCATCAGTAACTTGATGTTATAAAACACATTGTTGTGTATAGTTGATTAATGAATAAGTAAATGCATATAAGTTGAAGTTTATCTGTTACTTTTATCCTAAGAGGGTAAAAGCGATATATCGGCCGCTCGATGATTTGATTTGACTTATGTGTCGGGCTCGGTCAGAACTGAATTGATGTGTTCGATTAAGTTCTATGTCGAATAAATCTGAAATCGAGAAACCAAATGCTAGACAAATTGGTTCCATAGAATTGTCAGCATGATATTTAAACAGAGGACTGTACTTGTATATATAGTTACTAGACTTATCTAAAGGACAAGATTGATTATATCAGAGTTTGACAGAGTCTTTGAGAGCTACGATTGCTAATCGGATTATACTTGTATATATAGTTACTAGACTTATCCAAGTGGGAGACTGTTGGAATAGTGTCTAAGGCTACAACTATATTAGGCAAGTATTTGACCCGGTTGTGCATGGTCCTTTTGGGTTGCCTTCACCATAGCAACTTGACAGGATGATTTATTATGAGAGAAGAAATATTATTAATATATTATGAGAATAATATAAGGAATAATAATATTATTATTTGATTAATATAAGTCATAAATTAATTAGGAATTAATTTGGTGACTTAAAGAGATTAATTGAATAAAGGGGCATAAACTGTCAATTGTATGATAGTTGTACTTTGGGCTATAATCCCTTATGGATAAGGGGTGGACGATTTCTAGGGCTTAGGATAGGCTTAGAATTCGTCCAAGGCTTATCATTAGGGTATTGGATTGCTTAGGGCCTAAGTTATCCAATTAGGGTTTAAGGGTGAAACCCTAGGAGCCTTACAAGTATAAATAGACCCTAAGGGTTAAGGAAATCGGCACCTATGCTCTAGAAGAAACCCTGGACGATTCTTGATCCTCTCTCCTCTCTCTCAAATCATCCTCTTGCTAGTTGGTGTTTGTAAGCCATTAGAGGAGTGACAATTGTTACTCTAAAGCTCCAAGGACAAGAAGATCAAGCAAGTGATTCAAGGTAATCTTCTAATTCTGATTTCTTATTGTTATTATAATCTATTAGCCATTAGAAGTCTTGGATTTAATGTATGTTCAATTAGAGAAACCTAGATCCAAGCATTAGGGTTTGCATGTGCACATAGGAATGTTCATATGGCTAAAACCCATCAGTTTTGAGTCTAGATATGACCTCTGGACAAAAGGTCTTAAGTGATAAAGTACTTAATGGAGAAATAAGATCAGATTGCGTACGCTGGGCGTATAAGGAGTACGGTGGGCGTATGCAGCTGCCATGGACTTTGACTTTGTTGACCTTCCTTGACCGTTGACTTTGGAACAAGTTTAAATTTAGGTCAAAGTTGAGATTTTCGGACTATTGATTAAGGTTTTATTTGGTTTTGGTGATTATGGATTCGTGGGAGCACGCAATGCAGAAAGGGAAACGCGTCTCAGTTTTTCAGGTTTCTTCGTTTCAGGTGAGTTTTGCCTCATTGTACCCGTGGGTCGAAGGCACCAATGCCGGCCCACTAGTTTTGGTTATCTTTTAGTAAAGGGATGTCATATGGATTGTATATAGTCATGTAGGATAGACTGAGGACTCTTGATCTAGGCTTTCTTTCTTGTTCCTTGCTTAGTTGTGGCTCTAGAGTATGATCACCTCTCCGGATGTCAATCTCACCTCTGAATATATATGGTTATGTATTCCTTGGATTGTTGGTATTTAGTATGTTGCTATGTTATAGTGATATGTTAGATCTATATCCTGGTATATAGGATGTTGTTATGCTATAGTGATCTGTTAAATTTGTATCCTAGTATTTAGGATGTTACCTTGTGGTTGTGATCTGTAGATCTGTATGTCTACCTGTACTTGTTGGTTATCATCTAGAGGAGTGCCCTAGGAATTGTATGTAGTCACGTAGGATAGCCTGAGAACTTTTGATCTAGTCGTTCTTGCATGTTCCTTGTTTGGTTATGGCTTTATAGTATGATCATATGTTCGGGTGGCTATCTCACCTCTGGTTACTTATGGTTATACATTTCATGGAGGTTAGTTGGTAGCGGGACAGTGTGCTGAGAGATGACTAGTAGGCGGTAGTGAGTTGTATGATTGATGTTTACATGTATTTTATGCCTACTTGATCCTTGATTGTTTATATGACGACATATGATGGTAGTGGGTTGAGTCGATCCTGCTTTGTGCTATAGGCCAAGATACACGGTGCTGGCCGGCAGTAATCCGTAGGCATGGAGGCTCGAGAAGAGCGGTTGGGTTGAGGCAATAGGCCAATAAACCCTGGGTATTCCAACATGATGGCTGATTGGACATGTTGCATGTTGACATTTCAGTCAGTTGACTGATTGGGTCTGGGCATTCCAATATGATGATTGTGGGTCGTTATGCATGTTTGTATGTTTATCGTATGAGTATTTTCGGGGAACTTACTAAACTTTGTGCTTACCCAGTTGTTTATTATTTCATGTATCATTGGTCATCATGGGAAGACATAGGCGTGACTGTACACATTCATCGGTAACAATGAAGATTCCGCGCTTTAATACTACTATGATTTTCAATAAATGTATTTGAAATAAACGGTTTTCTTCATAATAGATTTATAATTGAGAAACTTTGCTTTAAAAAAATGATTTTTTTGTTTTGAAAATGGGACGTTAGAAGAGGAGACTAGAGAATAGACCTTCCTCCTCTCTTAGGAACAAATCACCGGTTTCCAATTTGTCAGTTCATCCCCATTCCCTCATGTATATTGTATAGTCGATACCAAAACCTAAAGAAACTTTAGGGACTAGGGCGATGGGCTTGGATGGAAGTGGGAGTACGGAGATTAGAATTAGAGAGGTTGACGGGGGTGTAACACTTGTATGTCCCTATGCCCCTGTACTCCCTTAGCCATTGCTTATAATAACAAAAAAATCTCACTTTTTCAAACATTCGAGAGAGATGTCCAACTAGTCGTAATTTTAAAACTGAATAAAGTAAAATCTCGAAATCCAAGAATAATAAGTCTCCCAAGTGTCTCTTTGTTTGTCAAAAATATGCTCTTTATTAGACACGGGTTAAAGTTTCCTTATTTTAGTATTAAAGTTACATAAGGATTCCAAATGGGACTTTACAAATACTTTTATTTATAATGAGAATGAACGGAATTAGTTATATCATAATAATAATATCAGAGCATTATGTTAACCCCTGCGCGCCGATGACTATCATCTCTGGCGACCTCCACTAGTTGCCGTTGCTGCCTATGACCCTATTAAGCAGCAATGCCTTAACCAACTTTTGTCTCACAAATATCCTTCCTATAAACCAAAATTCATCGGCAGCTAGTATTATACTCCTTCTATCCTTTTTTAGTGGCAAATCTATTTTACTCTTATTTTACTTTAATACCATATATGTCTCAAGGGGATTTGAACCTTCATCTTATAGAAAGATCAGACCTTTTCGTCTATTCCTTTTATCATAATCCCACTATAGTAGATTTTATTTCTCTATCTTTATCCCTCTCACAAAAATGAAAATTCATCTTGCATGCCATTCTAGACTTCTAGTTCCTTTATATTCTACACATTAGGCTACCAGACATACATTCACGGGGATAAAGAAAGAAGAATAATGATAAACAAAGTGCGGAATAAAAAGAATTTTTATGTTATTGGGATAATGTTAATATTGTTATTGTTGTTTCACTATGTGGTAACGAGTACATGTGAAAATTTAACCCGCAAATGGATACATATATCGGTATTATCAATTGCACGTGGCACTGCCTTTATTGTTTTTATGATTGTAAAATGACAACTTGACAAGGATGAGCTTTACTCGATACGTCAATGAGCTCCAAAGTTTTCATTACAAATCATGCTCAATAAACAAACACGAGTTAGGAGCTCAAGTTGTGTTTGATCTCGAATAACCAGAAAAACCATTTTGCTATTTCACTAGTCTTAATTACATAAATACTAATACTACATATGACACATGGCTAAAGAAACTCGATAACAATTCGAGTTGAGCCTTATAAGCTCAAGTTCCGCTCATTTCTTTCACCACCAAACAAATGCAAATGAATTAATTTTGACTGGATTTGGTGCAAGAAACGCAATTGCCTAGCTTTTCTGGGCCCTTTGATATTCTTATGCTTGATGTGTCTAATTGAAACAAATCAAGCCACAAGCCACATGAAGAACATCGACCAAAGGGTGAGTGTCACTGACGCCAAACCATACGACCACATCATAATCACCGAACATTCACTTTCACCAGCTCCAAATAATTGTGTTATTGTACCTACAATAATCACATCAACAAATTTCATAACTTGTCATCCAATCGAAAATCCAAGAAATTAAAACATGTACAACAAATTTCACAACTTGTACTTTCATACCAATGTTCATAGAAGGTGGAAGCGCAAACTGTAGTAAAAGAACGTAAACATAAAGAGGATCCGCATGCACGAAGCCAAGGTAAAGTGCTCCTTTCACGATAAAAATGCCAATAATTGGCAACAAAACTAACCGAGCTGCTACGATTCCAAACACAAGTGGTAACGAGACACCCGATGATCCTTTCAAACCTAAAAATCATGTCCTATTAATCAATATCAACTAACTCATTACACAAGAACGCGATTTATAATCTAAGTTTACTTACCTCTTAAAAGGTTAGCACCCAGAATCAATGTCATAGTCGGGATCGCCGCATCCCTGAGACAATGGTGAACACGATTCATCAGTGTCAGACTCTTGTGGGTCCCATTCGATAACGGGACCCACTACATGAAATGAAATATATAGGTTAAAAAGATCATACCCGACTAAGGATGCGGAATCTTGAATCACGTGAAGAGGAGCTTCGGTGCCTACTAGTAGCCTACGAATTGGGGCAATCATTCCAACTATGAGGCCTACAAGCTTTATGATGGAAGAAAGATATATATATATATTATAAGTAAATTCACATTTAATATATGGTTGCTACTAAATAAAGACCCTTTAAACACCCTAAATAATATCAATTTAAGAGTGGGAAAAAGCAATGTACAGCTCCGGTGGTTGATGGTGACAACACCGCTTTTAAGTTAACAGCTCTTGAAAAGTTCCCGAAATGTTGCTTAATTGTACCTAACATCCCCTGAAGTCAAACTCATGAGTAAATTACATGGTTGACTATATTGAATTTAAAATATGAAATGTGAAAGCAAAAAAACAACCTTCTCTTTTCCCATCATGTTAACATTAGATGTAGATGATGGAAGCAATCTTTCACTCAAACCCTCTTTCATGGTTACTGTGTCTGTGACAATATTGTTACCAGAATCTTCCGAGAATACCCTTAGTAGGTTGTACACGAAAGTCCACACAAATAACGTTCCCATCTATAAACATGTTGTTAGAAGTTAGAAAATATAAATAAATATCGCATTAATTAAACGTGTTCAAACAAATAGTTATACAAAAAAATACATACTGCCATAGATAATGAAGCATACGCCATGGCATACCCATGACAAACATCAGGATCACCAAAGGGACTTCCTTTCTCTTTGCATACTGCTGGGACTATAATCAAAGGCAAGTTTCCCAAGTTTCCTGTAATTCACAATCAAAATTTTAAAATTTTGTTAACTTATATGGGGGTATTTTAGGTAATTTACCTGCTGAACATACACCCAAGATGAGGCCTTTTAGATGTGGAGGTGGTTTTGTGATGATAAAAAGCAACCATCCAAGTGCTGCTCCAATTATGAATGTAATAATAATATTAACAGGCATAAACCACCTGAAGTTTTTAACAATTTTAAAGGCAAATCAATGGAAACAACAGAATATATCAAGACACAACTCATTAAATCGAACTTACATAGAAATTATGCTTTCAAGAGTGATTGTTTGAGCAAGATTGCTAGACACAAGTGCTGGATTAGACACAAAGAACACAACCTGGATATAAGAACGAGTTTTGTGAGTCACGTATTGAGAAAAATCGAATCTTTAATCAAATTTAGCAATTTTCTTGAACATTGGTATACGAACCCAAGATTATGACTTTCCAGAATCAGCAAAATTGAATTTTTAATCATCATATGCTTAATAGATTAAGTGATTAAGGGAATTGAAAATGAAAAACTTACATTATTGACGTAATTTCTTGCACTTTGGCCCAAGATATCGACAGAATCCATGGCAAGAATTGAGCCGAGTGCTGTGATTATCAGAACTTTGAGAATAGGCGTAGAAGCAGTAGACAGAAGATCAAGAAACCCCATCTTAAAACAAAAATGTCTCCAGAAATCTGAAACAAAATATCGAAATGCGATGAAGGTGAATATTATATATGAACTGAAATTCTTGGGACCAACATCATAAAAACACAACAACAAAAGGCATGCATCCCGAGAAAACACATTTAAGTACAATAGGAGATACCAACCACCCAATTGATTTTTTTTTTTATTTAATACTATTAGCAAGATTAAAACTTACTGCAACTCAGTATTAAACTTCAAATTCAAGAAAACAAACCCTGCAAGATTCAAACTTCGAGATAGTAATTAAGTTGTTTTATACTCTTATTCCATTGATAATCTTCAAAGCATCTGCTATGCACCACAATTTACTGGTCCACGATTTGTTTAAAATGGTCAAAGAGTTTAATTTAAGGCGGCTTATTAAGCTATTTGGCAGCCACACTTTTTTTTTTCTTCAGATTATTGCACACTAAATAACAGAGTATAAGATATTTAAAAAATAAAATAAAATAAAATAAATAGTGTATTGGTGTTTCAATGAATTTAGGGGGATTTTATTCACAACCAAAACAATTTTTATACATCTAATTGACATGACCTGAATTGACCAGCGATGACATCTACTTTTCCAATTCAATAATAATAATAATAATAATAATATTTTAATTGAATTCTTTTATAGTTTTAGTTTTCCTTTTAATTTACTATAAGACTATTAGGTGGGGGCAACATGTTATCATATCCAAAAAGTGTTATGTCAGCATCCTATTCATACATGGGTGTTATAACACCCAATGTGGAAATGAGCAGCATCTAATAACATATGATAACACCAATTATTTCCTATTTTTCTTTCTATTTTTTTTCTATATTTTGAATTTGTTTTTTTTTTTTAATTTATATTTGAAAAGTAAAAATAAAATTTTAATAAAACTTAAATTAAAAACAATATTAAAAAAATTACAACAAAACACAAAAACATTTAAAAACCTAAAAAGCAAAAAAATAAATAAATAAAATATGATAAAACCTACATTTTTTGGCCTAAAACTATTCATCTTCGTTTTCGTGACCAACAAAGATGTAATCTGCCAAGTCTTCACGTAGTTGCTTGTGTTTTCGCTGATCTTGAATATCAACCACTTTATTTAAATATTCTGATGTCCCTGGTTGAAATTGCATGTCTTGGCTCCATAGGCGAATACGTTGCAATATTGCGTCCTTTATCTTCAACAACCATGTTATGCATTATGATACATGCATACATGATATATCATAGAGTATCTAACTCATAAGGTCTCGCTGCATGTTCAACTATGTGTCATTTTGATTTCAAAACCCCAAAAGCATGTTCAACTTTCTTACGTGCTCCTTCTTGTCCTCTCTTTAAATATTTGTCTCTTGGATCTATTGGGTGTCGAAACGCCTTCACAAACGTGGAATATTGTGGATATATTTCGTCTGTAAGGTAATACCCAAACTTATATTCGTTTCCATTCACTGTGAATGGAGCATTCGGGGCTTTTCCTGACAAAAGATCGTCAAATATTAGTGATTGATCGAGAACGTTGATGTAACAACCCAATTTTATCAAGAAATTTTTCCTTTTTTAATTAATCAAACAAATCCCATAATCCATAAATTTCCAAACCATTTGTTTTCCAATTCACAATCATTACAATTTCATTGTACTTTTTGAAAACATCATAGAGTCCCAAACACACAAAAAGAGAGGTAGAGTGCGCGCCACGTCATCACACCTTGCCCTTGCCCTCAGGCTCTGAAGTACCTGAAACAATCAACAACCTGTAAGCGAAATGCTTAGTGAGTTTCCCAGAACATACCACACACACACAAACCACATATCATATATCCTGTTAACTATAAAAGCTACACACATATCACGTAAGCCATGCATACATGAAACCTATGAGAATGCCATGGGCTACCCCACACGGTCTTTACCTAGGACTGCAATGGGCTCCCCTACATGGTCTTACATCCAATGTCATGGGCTACCCCACATGGTTTTACATCCAATGCCACGGGCTTCCCTCGGGGTCTTCATACAAAACATGCAATCACATAACAAAACACAGAATATCTAACACATATATCATAATCACATAATGGGCCAGCCTTGGTGCCTTAGACCCATAGGTATGGTGAGAAGACTCACCTGACACGAATGTTGAACTGACACTTTGCGACCAAATATACCCCACGAGCTTCTCCACTCAACTGCCTAAAAAGTGTCATACCACATCCAGTCATTTCCCAAAACTCAATCCTGGTCAACTACAGCCAAGATCAAGTCAACAATCCATGTTGACCCTAGCTTGCCGAGTACAACTAGTGACTCGCCGAGTTTCCCAGGATAACGTCTACTCGCCGAGTCATCGAGGTGACTCGTCGAGTTCACACGGTCTTGATTGATAATCTAAGGTCATTCTTCGAGTTTCCTTGCTTGCCACTCGACACGTCTACGAACATCCAACAGTTGGGGAAATCTTACTCGACTCGCCGAGTTGTTCCTTCAACTCGTCGAGTTCTAGGTAATCTTCATCCGGCTCGCCAAGTTGTTCATCCAACTCGTCGAGTCTAAGACAATATTCATCGGGCTCACCGAGTCGTTCATCCAACTCGTCGAGTCCATGCCTGCCTTCATATGACTCGCCGAGTCACTCCCTGCTACTCGCCGAGTCCTATCAGATCTCAATCCATACAGACTCTTTTGAGCCATGCAATGCTTCCAAATTACAGATCTAAGCTTCTGAGGCATGCTTTCCACGTAAAGTTGCAAACTTTACGTGCATGCAAGGCTTTAAGGCCCTAAAATAGCAAATCTAAGCTTGGAATGGAGTCATATACTTGAGGGGAGGCACAAGCTAGGCTCAACTGGTAACTTTATGCATCTCAATGCTAAAAGGAGTCCAGATCTGAAGTTACAACTTCAGATCTTGGCTTAAACACAAAATCCCTTTCTTAGAATCCATGCACAAGAGGGTTTTGGGTGGAAATGAGCCAAGGAACAACTTAATACCTTTAGAAAGTGCTCCACAGAAGTAGATCTTGAATCCCCACGAGTCCTTTGCTTCCTCTAGCTTGTTTCCTCAAGTGTTTCCTTCACTAAATCCCTCTTTCAAGCTTAAAATCACCAAGAAACACACTCACACTCGAATCAGGGTTTTTGGGAGGTAAAGAGCTGTAAAGGGGAGGCTAATGACCCTTTAAATAGGGTGCAAGGCCCCGAAATCTAGGGTTTCATCTGTCAGCATCTACTCGTCGAGTCCCATATTGAACTCAGCGAGTATGTCATTAAACTTCGCGGACAAACCCGCTACTACTCGACGAGTAGGGAGGCCAACTCGTCGAGTAGGTTCTTAAAAATCCAAACCAAAATATCATTATTAATAACTGAGGATGAGGGTGTTACAGTTGACGTCGTTGTTACAACCCGCAACCCCAAAAAAAGCATATCAAATCCATAAATCTTGTGAAGCAACAACCTCTAAGACCAACGAAGGCGCTCCATGATGACCGCTCGAATACTGGCATTTCCATGCCACGGGGCAATTTCTCCATTTCCAGTGTGTGCAGTCAATGCTCCCAAGCATATCCGGAAAACCATGTCTTTCTTCATGCGCCGCATATAGTTGTTGCGTATCATGCAGCGAAGGTTTGATCAAGTATTGGTCACCGAAGGTTTCAACAACACCTCTTGCCAATAAATACAAACTTTCTCGTGCGGTCCTCTCAGACATTCTCATATAATCGTGAACAGAATCGGGCGACTCTCCCATTGCCATAAGTTTTATTGCAGCAACACATTTTTGCAACCCTGTAAAGCCTCGTTTGCCTCTAGCATCATATCTCATTTGGAAAAATTCATACCTAAATAAATATTAAACATGTGAAAATTGTATTTATTTTTTCTAAAAGTGACATTTTATAAATTATAAAAATTGAAACAAACAATACCTAAATAAATATTAAACATGTAAAAATTGTATTTATTTGATCTAAAAGTGACATTTTATAAATTATAAAAATCGAAACAAACAATATCTAAATAAATATTAAACATGTAAAAATTGTATTTATTTTATCTAAAAGTGACATTTTGTAATTTATAAAAGTTGAAACAAACGATACCTTGCTTCCATAGCGTTGGCTATCCTTTCAAAGACTTTTTTCCGCAAACGAAATCTTCTTTTGAAATCGCTTGGCTGGTAGACACAATTTTCGGCAAAGTAATCGTTTACTAGCCATCTATGCCCTTCGCCACGATCTCTATTTAACGTCGTACGTCGCGTGAGTAGTGGAGTTGGATCTGGCTGTAGTAGGTTGTCTGTATAATACCGGTACATCATAGTCACGTACAAATCGTCTTCGTCGTTATCATCGTTGTACGGATGAGCCAAATCAAGACGATTCATATTTTGGTTTTGAAATATTGAAAGAATTATGTAGTTGAAATATTGAAATATTGAGAGAAATTTATGTTTTTTGTATTTAAAAATGATATAAGTTGTATGTATTTATAGTGTAATTTTTTTTTAATTAGTTACCATTTTAAAAACACGGTCGAAATTGTGACCGTTTGCATCAATTATACGCGTTATGGCTCGTTGTCGTGATAACATTTGGTAACGTAACACCTAATAACGACAAGCCGGGGCGGTGTTCCACCCGTTATGGCGCCGTTATTAGGTGTCATGTCACCTATAACGGGAAACCTCGTTGCCCACACCCGTCCCTCTTATTTAAATAGCGTTGCTTTTATATTTTATATTTTTTTCTTTTTTATTTATTGTAATAACAAAATCAATAATTTGTTACCTTTTTTTGTTTTATTATCATTAAACAATTATATTAAAAGTAAATTACATCATTTATTCATATGATTTGAGAATTTATATGGTTGGTTTCTAACTTATTTTTTACCACAATAGATTCGTCAAATTTTAATTTGTTACATATTTTGTTCTTAACATACATAAAAATAATATTTTGCACTTATATATAATTTTTTATTTTCAATTAGTTTATTTTTATATAAAGTTATTTTGTCTATTTAATTATTAATACTTACTAATTTATTATCTCCCACTCACATCCTCATTGTTCAAAGATTCAACCACCACTACCTACGATCACCCTAAATATGTCACATGCGTCTTATGTGTCTTATATGAACACACAAAACACATGAAATAGATTGTTATTTTGTTTGTGAACATGTTGAATCTCAAGAAATTCATACATTTTCTATCAGCTCCACTGAACAAGTTGTTGACATTTTTATTAAACCACTCGGTGCCAAACAATTTCATTATCTTCTAGGTAAGTTGGACTATCGCAATATTCACATTTCAACTTAAGGTCTTAAGAGGGAGTAAAAGGAAATGGTGTTAATAACATTATATTAATCCAATTACCCAAACTCTTAATAGTTATCTAGCATTTATTTAAATATTTAGTTTTCTATTTTGTCTAGGTTTCCTTATGCAATTTGTATAAATATCTTTTGTTGTCTTAGTTTTATTTTACAAGAAATAATAGAAACCATTCGAACCCTTTTTTTATTTCTATAATATTTGGTCCTAATAATCAAATAAAAATAAATAAATATTTTAAGTTTTTATTTATTATAAAGAAAATAAAAAGGACAATGATATTCATAATGCTATTATGAAATATAAACGTGATTTTTTTAATAATAGAAATTGAAAATTGTTAAAAGTAATGCATACTATATATATATATATATATATATATATATATATATATATATATATATATATATATATATATATATATATATACTAGCCGTCTACCCGTGCAAAGAAGCGGGCGGCGAATAATTTGATTTCTTTAGAGTTAAAACCATTTTGCGTTCACTTCGAGAAATGAATATTAAATGACATCTATTTTTCAAGAGCATTACCACACCATATTAAGGGGGTGTTTGGCTAAGCCTTTTTAAAACAACTTATTAGGTTTCACATCACTATAAGTTAAAAAAGTGTTTGGATTAAAATAACTTATTCCGGTGGGGAACCTCTAATACGTCATTTTTTCATAAGTTATCTTACACTTACTTATTAACTTATAAGCTAATAAACTAATAAGCAATAAGCTTTTTTGCCAAACACCCCCTAAATGGTTATTACTTCCATTTATACATACCCAAACCACTTGTACTGTTTATCGTCCTATTTTTTTCGTTTTCCTTAATTCCTTTATTAATTTAATGTCCTACTAAGTAAAATGCTAAAATATATAAATAATAGTTTATAAAAATAAACCTTTAGAATATCAGGTGTTGTGATTCAAAAGTCGATAAATAGACCTTTGAGAAGGCCAAAATACTCAGGTGTCAACTTGTTCATTGTGATCTTAAATCAAGTTTGGTCACAAATTAAAACATTTTCAACGATGGTATGTAATTCAAGGATTCATATTGATTTAGGTTCTCGAAACCTTAAAATATTGAACAAAATCTATATAGAACCTTATAATAAGGACAATAATCACCGTAATCAGGAAGTCCATGTGATGAAACTTGATAGTATAAGGACCAATGATGAAAAATGTTTCATTTTTAGACTAAACAAGATGAAAAATATACAAACTACCTTAATCATGTCAAATCTTGTGTTTAACTGTTCTTTATTGCAAAAGTAAGATGCCAAAATATACAAACTAATGATAATACAATGCTCGAACTGGCCCTCTTGGTTGAGTTCTTTGAACCTGCAAAGCCAACACATTAAAGAAACATAGTAAAAACCTTTTTAGGAACAAACCTGATATAATAAAGCCTTCACCTAATATATTTATAAGATAAAAATACAAAAAGTTAAAAATGATGAAATCAATTACAAGTAAGGATTAAAATAAAAACCTGTTAAGAAAGAGCCATCTGCAGGAAGGAGATTTGAATCAACATGTATTTTCTGATGGTTTCAAATTTTGAATTATCCGAAATTCAGGGAAGGAGATAGAATTTGTTGAGAAATATAAGGATTCAAAACACAGGTTAAAATTTAATATTATTTTATTGATTACTACTTGTACTATTAGCTTAATGATTTGAACGTCTTAAAAAAATAATATTATTATATTCAATCTATTTTTAGAAATAGTGGGATTTCTTTTATAAGATAGTAAAGATATATATATATATATATATATATATATATATATATAAAGTAATAAAATAAAATAATAATAGTAATAAATATAACCCGAAATTATATATTTGAAGCTTTTTACATATAATATTTAAGAGTAAATTACACGAATGGTCCTTATGGTTCGGCGTAATTTGTGCGTTTGTTCTCTAACTTATCTTTTTAACTCGGAAGGTCGCTACTGCTTGTTTTTTTATGTGTTTGGTCCCTGCCTTACCTAAAAAGACTATTTTACCTTGTTTTTTTTTAAATTATTTAAATAAACACACCCCAACCCCACTCCTACCTCACCTTACCTTACCTACACCATGATTTTTCCTTATCCCCCCTTCCATTCCTGTTTCATGTCTGTGACTGCCCCTCCTCCCTAGAACGCTATCTACCATACTATTCACCACCACCATCCACCTTATCATCAGAGTTAGAATCACTGCATGTCTACATCTAAAAACAAATTTATGATAAGCCTCGACATAATATATAATATTTAGCATTAAGATTTGGACTGAGATATTTGATTCAAATATTGAAGCATAAATCGGTTATGAAATCTAAGATCAAAATTCAAACACAAATCATACATGGAGCACGAATTGAAACTTGAAATTCAACTTATGTAGATATAGTTGACATCAGACTCAAAAACTTGAAATTAAACACTCATGGACATAGATTTATGCAACAATAATTAAAATCAAACAAAGAAATCTATACAAAGCAACTGAATAGAACTCAGCTGAGACCACAGGCGGTCAGATTGACAATGGAGGTCGGCGACGTTCGCTTGGCGATGGAGGCAGTTGGCGATTGCTTGTGATGGAGACCAGCGACGGTATACAACATTGATGACATGTGAGACGGTAAAATAGAACATGGCAATGGAGGTATGCCACGTGTCATGTCTGGCCAATAGAGAGAGACAATGGAGACAATGGGGCAAGTGCCGATCGGATGGTTGGTGTCATGAGTAATACTGTTACAACGATATCTAGGTCACAAAGGGTTAATCTTAAAGTTGGGGTTCTATCAGTGATGAAGAAGTGGGCGGTGAGTAGTGGACGAAGAAGATACTCGACGTTGAAGATAAAGGAGGGAGCATTTTCAAGTCTATAGAGAAGAGGACGTAGGGTTGAGGATGGGGAGGTTGGCGATGATGATGAAGAAGGATCAATCGACCAAGGATATTGAGAGTGGCAGTAAAGGAGTGAGACACACCATGCTTTTTTACTATTATTTATAATAAATTAAAATAATATAAATAATAAAAGAAATTAGTAATGCATAATAGTCCTTTTAGGTAAGACAAGGAGCAAGCCTGTAACAAAAACAAACATCAGAGACCTTCCAAGTTAAAAAAAAAAAGTAATTTAGAGACCAAAAATGCAAATTATCCCAAACCATAGGGACCATTCATGTGATTTACTCTATTATTAAAAAAATATGTAATGATTATTTGATGTGACGAGGGTTGAATAGACTGGATAAGAGGTTTTCTAACATGTTTTTTACCAAAAATAATGGTAGTTTTTGCTTTGCTAAAATGGGTTTGAGTGTGAATTATAACATCCAATTTATTTTATTTGATTATTAATTTTCTTAAATATATATTTTAATTATTATAAAAAAAAATTTATATACTTTTGTTATTATTTTATACATTTCAACCAGTTTATCATTAATTTCACCAAACATTCTTTATCAATTAACTTATAAATTTATAATTGTCGTTTATGCTATTTTCTCAAGGCTAAGGGGAGTGTTCATCACCAAACCACTAACATTTGGAAATGGTTACCACTCCACAATATTTATTTTTTTATTTTTTTTATATTAGATTAAATAAAAAAAAACATAATCTAATACATAAGGGAAAGTGGAAAAATATAGTTATAGAAAAAAAAATGTAGGTTGGAAATTTTATCAAACACTTGGTGGGCAAAGGGAAAGGCTCATGAAAATATCATCTTTTATTGAAACAACAAACCAGATAACCCATAAACAAAACAAAAGAACGGGAATGACAATAGAATCCAGATAAGGAACTGAAAAAAAAAAGTTTGTTAAATTCAGGTATGACTGCCAAGTTAAAACGCCTCTGGAAAAAAAAAAGTGAGCTTTCTTGCATTTGGTGTTGATCATGTACGATGCTTTAGTGATGTTGCTGGGAATCTTCAAGAATCTGGTAACAAGAAAGAAAAACGGTCAAATATACAAACTCGAATCCTATTGATCGTCTTGGCCTGTCTTCACAAGCACTCCACAGTCAAGCCACCAGACACTAGGGTGGTGTTCACGCATGACTAGGCCTGCCACATAGACTTTCACACCTCTCTTTCTCTACCACTCTGGATAGTCTACATAATATTACTCTTTATAGTTCATTTCACGGTAAAAGTGCACGTGTTCCAAAGTCAATTATTAATGGGCCTAAAAATTAATTTAAAACATACTTCAAGTAGTATTTCGAAGTATTTATTTTTTTATTATGGAAAGGTCCATATGATTTCAATTTGTTTCTTGGTCCCTAAACCATGTGAAATAACTTTTATATCATCTTTAATTTTATTTATATTTTTCTTTGTTTATTTTGAATAAAATAAAAATAGAACTTCCAACCCTTTCTCATACCTCCATCTTCTTCCTCGTTTATTTCTTTATTTCCATTTATTTTTTTTCCTCTTTCAAATACACACACACACACACACGTTTTCAAGTCAATAAAGTTAGAGGTTGTAACAGCCCGGAATCTCAGGTATTGTTAAAATTATGTTTTTGAGGTGATTTAAGAGGGGACTCGGCGAGTTGGAGCCTAGACTCGCCGAGTAGGATCGCAGACTTGGTCGCGGGTTCGCGACTGGACTCGACGAGTCCAGATATGGACTCGGCGAGTCTACGCTGTTTAGCGAAAACCCTAACCGTTCAGGTTTGGGACGTATAAAAGGGACTTATTGGCCGTCATTGTTCACTTTAGCCTTCTGAGAAGAACCCTAGATCGATTGTGTGCATCTGGAGCAAGGATTATAGGCCATTGTAGATTATAGAAGAATTGTTGTGCAAGGAAGAGAAGGGATTGGCTAAAGGAACAGCAAGGGAGTCACATTCTGAGGATTGGGGACACAGAGAATACATCATCCAGGTAAGAATTCGAGTATACTCTGCTATTTTGATGTGATTATGGAATTAGGGTTTATGGAACCCTTTTTGTGAATAGATTGAATGTTACCCTAGTCCCCTAAACGAATGTAACCCTGTATTGGGACCTTTGGAGGTCCAGAATGTCCCATGTCTGTGCATTTCGGGAATTGATGAAGGTTTTGGATTGGAATCCTTATGCCTTAGGTCAAAATGTAAAGTATGAATCATAAGGTGTATCATGAGCACTAAAATGAGGACTTTACGTGATGGATCAGCCTAGGAAGGCCAGACCTAGGAATGGTCGGAGCGATTCTGACCTTAGGATGCAGTTTGAGCGGCTGCATGGCATGGACTCGCCGAGTCCGATGAACAGACTCGGCGAGTAGCTCGAAGATTAACTGGGACTCGTCGAGTTGTTCTTCAGACTCGGCGAGTTGAGTCGGGGTGGCCCCGCGATTCTTCCAGGAGTAACTCGTCGGGTCAAGGAGGATACTCGACGAGTAGAAAGGGAATCTCAGAGAATTGGAGGACGTCTAGACTCGCCGAGTCGCCATGGCACTCGCCGAGTCCGGTCGAGTTGACCGTTGACCAGAGTTGACCTAAGTCTGACTTCTTAGGGATAGTCACACTTAGAAGATATAAGTGTTAATGAGAGATATGTGATGTTATAGGGAGGTTGTAGCTCGACGGATTGTGCACGAGTGATTTCAGGATTTGCTAGCTTTCAGCATTCACGAGGTGAGTCTTCTCACTATACTGTACCCGGAAGGGTTTGACTGTGGGACCGGAAGGTCAGATAGGATATGTGATATGTATGATATATGTGGTAAGTTATTTGTTATATGTGCTATGTATGTTATATGGGCCGGAAGGCAATATGTGATGGGCCGGAAGGCGATTATATTATGGGCCGGAAGGCGTTGTGTTGAGGACCGGAAGGTCAGGGCCTGGAAAGGCGTATGCACGTAAGTTGTATATTGGGGAACTCACTAAGCATTTATGCTTACAGTTGATATGTATGTGTTTCAGGTACTAGCGAGGACCGTGGGAAGGCGCCGACGTGATCAGTACACACTGAAGGATGTTTTTTTATGATCTTGGGATTTAGACAATTTGTATTTGACATAACACTTGAATTATTTATGCCTTGTTTTGTATGGAAATACTTTATTTTTAAAATGAAAAATTGGTTTGAAAATTTGTGTTGTTACAATTGGTATCAGAGCCTTGGTTTGAGGGATTCGGGTGCACCTTCGGGAGTAACTGAACTCAAACCGAGGATTTGAAGAAATTTTTTTAAATAAAGGCATAAACTTTTGTAAATGGTTTTGTAGTAAGCAAGAAAGAAGCAGTGTGTACGATCAGTCAGCGCCCGAACGGTAAAGATCCCCAAAATACCTTACAATATTATATGATATGAATTGTTATGCATGCTAGAAGACTAGGTATTCATGATAGGACTAGAGTGGCCTGATTTGTGATGCCTTAGTCTAAGGGAGTTTGTCGATATGAGATGCTTTGCTAGTGTGCGGGTAGATAGTGCATAACAGAAGTAGAGTACTCACTATCCGGGGTTTGGGGAGGAAGATTTGGGATGAATGCTGATGCGGTGTGGTCGGTAGTATTGGGCCCGTACTACTGAAGATACCGGGTCAGTGGGAGACCCAAGTAAGAATCCCTGGATATCGGAGACTGAGTAGGGTTGCGTTATCGAGTGCGATTATACTCGATGGGGTCTCTGATAGTTTTATGTTGTATTTCAGAGACATCATGGTTAGACCACGCCACGGAGCGAGTTCGAGCGGTGTGAGTGACGAGGAGATTCGTCAGATGATTCACGAGGAAGTAGCTGCGGCGATCCGGGCCGAGATCCCGGAGATGTTTGGGTCTATTAAGACCACCCTGATGGAGACGTTCGAGGAGCGGTATGCCGCATTGACTGAAGCTGCAGCCGCTGCAGCTACCGCAGCTGTGGCCGCTGCCAGGCCACAGGGGGTGACTCGTTGCTGTTCCGGGAGTTCAGCAACACGAAGCCACCTGAGTTCGATGGGACGCAGGATCCGATTGCTGCGATGAGGTGGATCGCGGATATAGAGGGGTACATCTACACTTGTTCATGCCCGGAGCACCTGAGGGTACGGTTCGCTTTGAACCAGCTCCGTCTGGGAGCGAAGGACTGGTGGAAGTTCGTGACGGCGAACTTCACTTTGGCAGAGATTACAGCAGTGACATGGGAGGGGTTTACTGCTATGTTCAGGGACGAGTACGTTCCCCCGGTGGAGAGGGAACGATTGGTTCAGGAGTTCTTAACCCTCAAGCAGGGTACTGATTTTGTTGCGGTGATCACGCGGAAGTTTCATGAGAGGGCGATGTTCTGCCCCGAGCTGGTGTCCACAGAGCAGGCTCGGATGAGCCGGTACTCGGGTGTTTTGAGGAGGGATATCCGGGAGTTTGTGTCGAACTCCACCTATCATACTTTTACTGAGCTTCAGGCGAATGCCAGGAAGCGTGAGATCGAGTTGGAGACCCAGGCCAGGGAGGAGGCCGAGTCTCAGCAGGTGGACCGGCGGCCGGCTCAGTCTCAGCCGGCAGCCAAGCGGACCAAGTCCGCCGATTCGAGGACGGGAGGTCCGAAGGGCCGCACTTGCGGAAAGTGCGGCAAGGGTCACGATGGGGCGTGTCGAGCTGGTGCTTGCTACAAGTGCGGCAAGGAGGGGCACATTGCTAGGGAGTGCCCCAAGGGGTTTATGGTTTGCTTTCATTGCAACCAGACCGGCCATCGGAAGGCCGAGTGCCCTCAGCTTCGTCAGGGATCTGCACCTACTGCCAGGACTACTGAGACTCGACCGGTGAAGGTCGAGGCCCCGAGGGCTCGTGGGAGAGCCTTTCAGCTGACTGCGGAGGAGGTCCGCGCTGCGCCCGATGTTGTGGCAGATATGCTGTAATTCATGTATTTATTTTTAATGTCGAGATGTTATGCTTATGTTATTATATGCGTAGGTACTTTCCTTGTGAACTCTGTGCCTGCCTTAGTGTTATTTGACTCGGGTGCGAGTAGGTCCTTTGTATCTTTAGCCTTTAGTCAGCATATCAGCGTTAGTCGTGAGTCGTTGAGTCGACCTTTGAGAGTTTCTATAGCTGACGAGAAAGTGATTTATGCCACGGAGGTTCTTCGGGGATGCGTGCTAGAGATTTTCGGGGTTGAGTTCCCGATTGACCTGATTCCTATTGCGATGGGTGACGTCTGTGTCATCGTGGGCGTGGACTGGTTAAGCCGATTCGGCGCTGTCATCGACTGTGAGCGTCAGCTGGTGACTATACGAGACCATAGTGGGGGAGTCCTTTCGGTGTATGGCGAGGGTACCCGTTCGGGATCAGCTTTTTGTTCGGCCGCTAGGGCGAGGCAGTGTCTACAGCAGGGCTGTAAGGGTTTTGTGGCGTATGTGATGGATATGCGGGAGGTTTCCGAGAGACCGAGGTCAGTGGAGGAGGTCCTAGTGGTGCGTGAGTTTCCAGATGTTTTCCCCGAGGAGCTGCCGGGAGTACCTCCTGTGAGACAAGTAGAGTTTGGTATCGACCTGGTTCCGGGGGCCGCGCCTATTGCTAAGGTGCCTTATCGTCTTGCACCTCCAGAGATGCAAGAGTTGTCCTCGCAGCTCCAGGAGTTGCTGGGGAAGGGATTCATTCGGCCGAGCAGTTCGCCGTGGGGAGCACCTATTCTGTTCGTCAAGAAGAAGGATGGTTCACACCGGATGTGCATTGATTACCGGGAGTTGAACAAGTTGACGGTCAAGAACCGTTATCCGTTACCGAGGATCGATGACTTATTCGATCAGTTGCAGGGAGCATCTTGGTTTTCCAAGATCGATCTGAGGTCAGGGTACCATCAGGTGAGAGTGCGGGATGAGGACGTCCAGAAGACAGCGTTTAGGACGCGATATGGGCATTATGAGTTTGTGGTGATGCCTTTCGGGCTCACCAATGCCCCGGCTGTGTTCATGGATCTCATGAACAGGGTTTGCAGGCCGATGTTGGATCGGTCAGTGATTGTATTTATCGACGACATTCTAGTGTATTCGAGATCTAGAGAGCAGCACGAGGAGCATTTGAGGGAGGTCCTTGAGGTATTGAGGTCGGAGAAGCTTTATGCAAAGTTCTCCAAATGTGACTTCTGGTTGCGGGAGGTCCAATTTCTAGGACATGTTGTTAATCAGGAGGGGATATTGGTCGATCCGGCCAAGGTTGAGGCGGTGATAAGTTGGGAGGTGCCGAAGTCACCCTCTGAGATCAGGAGTTTCCTCGGGTTGGCAGGGTACTATCGGAGATTTATTAAGGATTTCTCCAAGATCGCAGTGCCGCTCACCAGATTGACCCGCAAGGGTGTTGCATTCTCATGGGGATCCGAGCAGCAGACTTCCTTTGAGACACTTCGCCAGAGGTTGTGCGAAGCCCTGGTATTAGCTCTCCCGGACGGGATGGAAGATTTTGTAGTATATTGCGACGCATCGATTTCGGGACTGGGTGCAGTGTTGATGCAGAGGGGTCATGTGATAGCTTATGCGTCGAGGCAGCTGAAGCCTCACGAGGCGAGATATCCCACGCATGATTTAGAGTTGGGGGCAGTAGTGTTCGCTCTCAAGATTTGGCGTCACTACCTGTATGGGGTTCGATGTACGATATACACGGACCATAAGAGCTTGAAGTATTTGATAGGTCAGCCCAACCTAAATATGCGTCAGAGGAGGTGGTTGGATGTGGTCAAGGATTATGATTGTGAGATCCTGTACCACCCAGGCAAGGCTAATGTGGTAGCCGATGCATTGAGCCGCAGGGCGGAGAGTACTCCATTGCGAGATGTATGTTTGAGACTGACTGTGATGGCTCCAGTATTGGATGATATTCGTGGGGCACAGGCCGAGGCGGTGCGACCAGAGATGCAGAAGAAAGAGCGGGTCGTTGGGTTAGTTTCAGAGTTCGTTAAGGACGGACGAGGGCTTCTGACGTTTCAGGGTCGGATCTGGGTACCGTTCGTGGGCGGTACGCGTATTACTTTGATGGAAGAGGCTCATAGATCGAAATTCTTGATCCATCCCGGTGCTACGAAGATGTATTTGGATTTGAGAAAAGAGTATTGGTGGCCCTGTATGAAGAGGGACGTCGCATGGTTCGTTGAGAGATGCTTGACCTGCCACAGGGTTAAGGCCGAGCACCAGAGGCCGCATGGCAAGTTACAGCCATTGGAGATTCCTGAGTGGAAGTGGGAACAGATCACTATGGATTTCATCACCAAATTGCCGAGGACTGCCAGGGGAGTTGATGCAATTTGGGTGATTGTGGATAGATTGACAAAGAGTGCACACTTCCTTGCCATCAGCGAGAGTTCTTCAGCGGAGAAGTTGGCGGAGATATATGTGAGAGAAGTGGTGTCTCGGCATGGGGTGCCAATCTCGATTGTTTCAGACCGTGATGTACGCTTCACTTCCAGGTTCTGGAAGAAATTCCATGAGGAGTTGGGTACTAAATTGCATTTTAGTACCGCATACCATCCCCAGACAGACGGTCAGAGCGAGCGGACGATTCAGACGCTGGAGGACATGCTTCGAGCGTGTGTGTTAGACTTCGGGGGTAACTGGGATGCGTATTTACCCTTGGCAGAGTTTTCCTACAACAACAGCCATCATTCGAGCATTGGTATGCCACCTTTTGAGCTGTTGTATGGTAGGAGGTGTCGGACCCCCATTTGCTGGGGAGAGGTGGGACAAAGAGTGATGGGCAGCACAGAGATCGTACTTCAGACGACAGAGCAGATTCAGCAAGTTAGACAGAGATTATTGACCGCCCAGAGCCGACAGAGGAGTTATGCAGACAGGCGCCGATCCGAGCTTGAGTTTCAAGTCGGCGACTTCGTTCTCCTGAAGGTCTCTCCTTGGAAAGGAGTGATTCGATTCAGGAAGAGAGGTAAGTTGGGGCCCCGGTATATTGGGCCATTTCGGGTGATTGCAAGGATAGGCCGGGTAGCCTATCGGTTGGAGTTGCCAGCGGAGTTGGGACAGATCCACGACACCTTTCATGTGTCGCAATTGAGGAAGTGCATAGCCGATGAGTCGGCAGTGGTTCCATTAGAGGATATTCAGGTGGATGCGAGCCTGAATTATGCTGAGAGACCAGTAGCCATCAGGGATCGGAAGATCAAGGTTCTGAGGAACAAGGAGGTACCTCTGGTGTGGGTTCAGTGGCAACACCGGAAGGGATCGGAAATGACTTGGGAGCGGGAACGTGAGATGCGGGAGCAGCATCCAGAACCTCAGGTATTGTTAAAATTATGTTTTTGAGGTGATTTAAGAGGGGACTCGGCGAGTTGGAGCCTAGACTCGCCGAGTAGGATCGCAGACTTGGTCGCAGGTTCGCGACTGGACTCGACGAGTCCAGATATGGACTCGGCGAGTCTACGCTGTTTAGCGAAAACCCTAACCGTTCAGGTTTGGGACGTATAAAAGGGACTTATTGGCCGTCATTGTTCACTTTAGCCTTCTGAGAAGAACCCTAGATCGATTGTGTGCATATGGAGCAAGGATTATAGGCCATTGTAGATTATAGAAGAATTGTTGTGCAAGGAAGAGAAGGGATTGGCTAAAGGAACAGCAAGGGAGTCACATTCTGAGGATTGGGGACACAGAGAATACATCATCCAGGTAAGAATTCGAGTATACTCTGATATTTTGATGTGATTATGGAATTAGGGTTTATGGAACCCTTTTTGTGAATAGATTGAATGTTACCCTAGTCCCCTAAACGAATGTAACCCTGTATTGGGACCTTTGGAGGTCCAGAATGTCCCATGTCTGTGCATTTCGGGAATTGATGAAGGTTTTGGATTGGAATCCTTATGCCTTAGGTCAAAATGTAAAGTATGAATCATAAGGTGTATCATGAGCACTGAAATGAGGACTTTACGTGATGGATCAGCCTAGGAAGGCCAGACCTAGGAATGGTCGGAGCGGTTCTGACCTTAGGATGCAGTTTGAGCGGCTGCATGGCATGGACTCGCCGAGTCCGATGAACAGACTCGGCGAGTAGCTCGAAGATTAACTGGGACTCGTCGAGTTGTTCTTCAGACTCGGCGAGTTGAGTCGGGGTGGCCCCGCGATTCTTCCAGGAGTAACTCGTCGGGTCAAGGAGGATACTCGACGAGTAGAAAGGGAATCTCAGAGAATTGGAGGACGTCTAGACTCGCCGAGTCGCCATGGCACTCGCCGAGTCCGGTCGAGTTGACCGTTGACCAGAGTTGACCTAAGTCTGACTTCTTAGGGATAGTCACACTTAGAAGATATAAGTGTTAATGAGAGATATGTGATGTTATAGGGAGGTTGTAGCTCGACGGATTGTGCACGAGTGATTTCAGGATTTGCTAGCTTTCAGCATTCACGAGGTGAGTCTTCTCACTATACTGTACCCGGAAGGGTTTGACTGTGGGACCGGAAGGTCAGATATGATATGTGATATGTATGATATATGTGGTAAGTTATTTGTTATATGTGCTATGTATGTTATGTGGGCCGGAAGGCAATATGTGATGGGCCGGAAGGCGATTATATTATGGGCCGGAAGGCGTTGTGTTGAGGACCGGAAGGTCAGGGCCTGGAAAGGCGTATGCACGTAAGTTGTATATTGGGGAACTCACTAAGCATTTATGCTTACAGTTGATATGTATGTGTTTCAGGTACTAGCGAGGACCGTGGGAAGGCGCCGGCGTGATCAGTACACACTGAAGGATGTTTTTTTATGATCTTGGGATTTAGACAATTTGTATTTGACATAACACTTGAATTATTTATGCCTTGTTTTGTATGGAAATACTTTATTTTTAAAATGAAAAATTGGTTTGAAAATTTGCGTTGTTACAGAGGTATTTGTAGGCTTTAGGTCTCAAAGTAGCTATGAAAGTGAACCGCGACTAGTGTCATTGATTCCGACGATGAGCTTAGGAATCTAGTTGTGGAAAAGCTAATACCAACTGCGACGAATTTTGTAAATCTTCGATAAACCATCTTCTCAATCATAACACCATCCTTCGTCGATGGCATCGTCTCAGCCACCATCACACCATCCTTTAGCGTAGACAACATCTCAATCCTTCATAAGCGACATTATCTCAATCTTTTACGCTACCAACATCATCTGAAATTGGGATCAATTATATATTCTCATGGACTGATTCACCCCCACAACTATATACAAAAGATTGTTAATCTTGCATTTTAGGGTTTCTTAAAATTCGGGATTGAAGTTAAGTGTATCGATTCACCCTCCACAACTCTCTACAAAACAATGTTCTTGGCGAAGGAAAACCCATCATTGTAACATTCAGATCCTCAATGTATGAATTTAAAGTAAATTATAAGTTTTGGTATTAGCCACGATGTGATGAAGGTATCATCACGATGTGGCATGGCAATGTGAGGTATTTTTTCTGTTTAGGTGTCACGACGTGACACTCTATTGGTCACAACATGACATCTGATTAGGAGCAAACCCTAATTTACAGGATTAAGTTGTATTTAAAGGGAGTTAGGGGCTAGGGTTTCCTCCACCCTCAGTTTCCATCACCTCATAAACCCCCTTGAAGATACCCTAATTCATCTCCTAAATTTTTGAGCTCATCTAGGTGTTTTTGGTGGATCTTTAAGGAAGAAGAAGGCTTTTGTGGAGTTGTGATCATCTTGGCAAGTTGCGATACCTCTTTTAGGCATCTATGGACCTTTGTAAGTGTTCAAGATCCAAACTTTATTGTTCTATGTTTCTAGATCTAGGGCTTTGTCCCATTTTCTTCAAGTATAAACTAGTAGGAATGGTAGGATTTCATAAAGTTAGCAACTTTATGGATCCATGAGGTCCTTTGTAGATTATATTGTTTAGATCTGGAGTTTGGTGTACTTTTGAATCCATACATGGGATTTTGGTCCCATTTCACCATTTTGATCCATCTTCAGCTCAAGACATGCATGTCTATAAAGCATCGACAATGATAATTTCTGAGATGCCCATCATATTTTTTATAGTCCCTATTAGTATGCTGGTTAACCACACACACTCCACTTACGACATATAAAGCATGATGTGCATTTTCATGGATTAGTATACTTTTCACATTTTCCTTTAGTAACTAGAGTGATATTTTTAAAGAAGGTTTTAGTACTTTTGTATCATTATACTTTTAATGAGGTTATGTATTATCGAATCCGTTCTACTAACGATGCTCCACCAAACAAGGGAACAATAGGTGAGAGTGGACACCCATTCAACGGTCATTTTATAGGTTGCTTCCTTATACCCCCTTATAGTATGGCTTCGTGAATGAGACATACTAGCGATTCGACTGACTTATTCTTATACATATAGTAATAACTTTTAATAATAATATATAAGGTGTATTTGAAAACATTTCAAAATACAAGGTTAAAACATTTAATTATCTAAATTAAATTTAAACCAAGTATGATTTAATCTTTATATTTTAATTAACCTTTAATTAAATTAATTTAAATCATTAGGGATTAAATAATTATTTTTTATTAAAAAATTAATAAAATAATTCAAATTTAATCTTAATCCAAAACCCTTCTAGTTTTTGAAAATTAGGGTTTTATGGTTATCTAATTTTAATTATTCAAATTTTAAGGTTATTAAAATAATAATTAAGAAAACTAATAAACCTTAGGGTTTTCGAAATTTAGGGAGGAGGCTAGGGTTTCAAGAACCCTAGCCATTTGCCAAAATTCAAGCCCATTAGGGTTTAATTTCTATAAACCCTAATTTTGATCTATTCATTATTATGCACAATCAACTAGAAAACTATAGCTCTGATACCACTTATATGTCTTGTAGGTTATACGTTAAAGCATGAGGCGAAATAACTTAACCCTTAAGTTCACATGCAACCTACTTTAGATCTAAGTTTACTCTATTGATAGTTATAGTCTATGAACATCAAAGAACCCTAGTTTATTATAAAAATAACAAGGATTAGGGTTTACATACCTTTTGATTATTATGATAAATAACTAAACAATTCCTTTCTTGATGCCTCTTGGAAAGCTAACACCAAAAACTTGATGTCACTAATGGTTTGTATTCAAACCCTATCAATGGAATCCTTGAGAGTAGAGAGGATAGGGGAGCAGAAATTTGACTCTTCTTGCTATAGGTATGCATAGATGAAAATTGGGAACCCATAGAGTCCTATTTATAACTAACAGAAAAACCCTGGATAACCCTAATTTGAAATAAAATAATAATATTTCAAATTTTACTTTATTTAGTTTCCTTATTATCCACATAGAGAATCCTAGAAACCCTAGAAGGCTCTTAAAAATCTGACCACCACATGAGTATTCTAGAATCTTGCTCTTGTATAACTTTTGAAGAATTACAGCTTAAGTCTTTGTACTATTAATTAATCCAATTAATCCCATAATTAATCACAATTTATTTCTAATTAATTATTAATTAAATAATACTATTTCTATTTCTAATTATATATTAATCTCATAATATATTAATAAATTATTTATTGTTATTTATTAATCATATAATAAATCAGTAAATCAACATCTCTCTCACCAAAAAGTCATTCCAATCAATTACTAGTTTTGAGGGCAACCTAAAAAGGACTTTGCTTTTTAATTCAAGTATATAACAATTTAGTTATTGGCTTTCACACCTAATCCAGTAGAAACCACCACCCACTTTATCCGAATGTTATCGGTTGACTATCTCCCCCATCAGCACACCACCATTTCCTCAATATCTCTGATCCACCACCCTTCACCACCATAGACCACCTTATACCACCACTATCAACATAATACACCACCATTTCCATCAAGAAAAGAAGTTTCAACCGATTATCCATCAGTTTTGAAAACACCTACTTTTACACTCCATTGCACCTATTAGAACTGGAAAAAAAAGCAATCAGACCACCAACACCACTACACAACCTATTTCACCCTTATACCACAAACCTCCACAACCCCTAAATTTGATTGATTTTAAACAAAGGATAAAGGCTTTATATGATGTTTAATGACACAAAACACAAAGGTGACATTTACTATGGGGCAATTCTGCATGTACTTCTTTATTCATAAAACTATAAAATGGAGAGAGCTCCGAAAGTACACATTGCCTATTCTATTTAAACAAATAGAGAGAAACTAAAAAGTAGGAAATTGATTCCACCTAGCTACATAAAAAGAGGGACCACTTGCCTACATGGATTGACTTATTCAACTTTACTAGACTAAGTAAAAGACCAAATAATAAAACAAAAAACGTGCTTCAAAAATTTGGATTACTCTTCACATTTTTGCCCTTAATCCAAAATTTGATACCTATTTGACTCCAATTAGCTCTGACATTTCCTTATGCTTCACTTGAGCCATTGCTTTTGTGAGTATGTCATCTCTTTGTTCTTTGATGCAAACATGAGTCACTCTTACTTATCCGTTCTCCACACACTCTCTAATAAATTGAAAATAGGTATAGATGTGTTTGCTACACCCGTGAAACACAAGATTTTTCATAAGATCCAAAGTTGACTTCTTATCTACATGTAAGGTTGCAGAAGCTACTAATTTTCTGGTTATCTCTGCAAGAAGGTGATTTATCTATATTGCTTGATAGGTTGCCATAATGGCATCCATGAACTCTGCTTCACATGAGGACAGGGCTACACATTGCTATTTCTAAGATGCCCATGCGACTAGATTCTCATTGATGTATAATGTCATACCACTTCTACTTCTTTTATCATTCACATCCATTGCCAAATCACTGTCAAAGTAACCATAAATCTTGTTTTTATTCTTTCCTTTGGAGTAGATTAATCGTAGTCCATAATATCTTTTACATATCTGAGAATGCCTTTTACTTCCTAGAGATGCTTTGTAGTTGCTTTCTCCACGAAACGACTAACTACACCAACTGCAAAGGATAAATCGAGATGGGTAAGAGTTAAATACATCAGACCCCCCCCCCCCCCCGAAAAAAAATGCTTCTATACTTAGTAGGATTCATCAGTTCTTCATCTTCATCTTTGGTCAGCTGTACTTTGTGTTCCAATAGGATTTTAGTGGGGTTACAATCCAACATCCAAGTCTTGGCTAGTGCAACATCCCAAAAATCAAGGTAAAATTTTCATTATTGAAACTAATACAAAAAACATAAGTGTTTATAAAACATAGTTCCAAAAGTCATAATCATGAATCAAAGTATCCTAAAATCAAAATCTCATAAAAAAATCAAAGGATGTGCACGCTTTAGCCTTCGCCTTGCCCCTATCCTCTGAAGTACCTAAAACCATAACAATCAAACTGTAAGCCAAAGCTTAGTGAGTTCTTGCAAAGTACCACACACAACCAAACATATAACATTATGCATATATGAACCTTCAGTCTAATTGTACCATCTCACAGGACATACAACCTATATGGATCGCTCTCCGGGCCTTCGGCCTTACTGGACCGCCTTGCAAAGCCTACAGCCAATCTGAATCACCCTCTGGGCCTTCGAATCGACAAGACCACCTCTTAAGGCCTATAGCCTATCCGGACCGCCCTGGGTATCTAGGCCTTAAGCACAAAGCAATACCGCCTCAACCCAACAAACCATAACATGTCGACATATACAATAACAATCAACAACCATCAAGTACAAGTAATAATACATATCTACCAGTCTAACACATATCCAGTAAACACATGCAATCATATAGATCTACCATTCTATCATATAACCAGCATAATAACATCCAATGTACCAGGATACATAATGCAGTGAGTCTGCATTGGTGCCTTCGACCAACAAGTATAGTGTGGAAAACTCACCTCAAAATCTGAAATGTAGCTGAACAGATCTGCTGCTCCAAATGTTTTCTCTACAGGTCACCTATATAATAAAACGAGACCTAATCTCAAACTACTGCTCAAATTTCCCAAAATTCCCCTAAGTCAAACTTGGCCAAATCCATGGTTGAAGTTAAATTGCGAAAGTCAAAAGTCAACACAAACTGAGTACTCCTACGTATTCAGACACTATGCATGGCGTAGAGGTGTTCTCTCTAAATTACGGGGCCTTTTCCTAGTACAAATTACGTACCATAGGGTACGTTCGGTGTATTGGACCAACTCCCACTTTTTCCATTAAGTGTTTATTCCATTAAGATCTCACGTCCAAAGCTCAATTCTAGTCCCAAATACCATTCTATGTCATAAAGTTTCCAAATTTATGACTTTCCATGGCTAGAAGTAGTCCAAAAACCAAAACCCTAACTTAATACACAAACATAAGCATCATAACTATTGCATGGAGGGAAGAAAGGGACCAAGATCACATTTTTATGGTTCCTAGCACTCAAAAACGTATGGAAGGAATGCTCTTATGGTTTACAGTAAGCTATTCTCATGAATACCAAGATTATGGGACCAACATGCATAAAAATTTAAGAACTAGCAAGTTCTAAGGAAACATTCATCAAGGTCATAACTTTATACCTTCTTGAGGTTACTTGCAAGGTGAATAACTCAGATCTCCAAGGCCTGATGCTTTCCAGAAGTATTCAAAATATCTTCTTCCTTCAAGGGTGAACACCAAACACATAAATAGCTCACAAACTCACAAATAAACACTAGGTTTTGCAATGGATCGATTTGGGTGGATGGAGATTGGAGGTGGAAAGGGTTTTGAGGGTTAAGGATGCTTAAATAGTGCACAAACCCTAATAATTTGGGTTTACATATTTGCTAAGTATGCCCTGTGTACCTCATGAGTACGCCCGACACACTCACATGCACCCTCGACCCTTTAACGAACTATGTCATGTATACACCCCAAGTATACCTGTTGTACAGACCAAATTTGCAACAAATTTTTATACTTTGGGTCAAAATGGAAAATATGTGATGTATAGGTGTTACAATTATCCCCCAATTGAATTAGACTTCGTCCTCAAAGTCTGATGTTGCGAATAACTTTGGCTAGTGATCTTGAATCTATTCCTTGGGTTCCCAAGTCTATTTGGAACCCTTTTGATGTTGCCACTAAACCTTGACCAATGGGACCACCTTGTTGTGCAAGGCCTTTGTCATCCTATATAAAATCCCTTAATATCGTCCAAAGGAACCATTGATGAATCATCAGTCACAAACTTCCGAAGCTAAGAAACATGGAAAGTTTTGTGATTCTGACCGAGCTCATCAGGAAGATCTAGTAGATAGGTCACCCTGCCTACCCTGGCAACTACTCGAAACGGCCTGATGAATCGGGGTCCCAACTTTCCCCCTTTTCTAAATTGTATTACAACATCCAGGGTAATACCTTTAGTAAAACCATGTCGCCGACCTAGAACTCCAACTCGGATCGATGTTTGTCCGCATAACTCTTTTACCGACTCTGAGTTGTCTACAACCTTTGCCTGATTTGCTGGATAAGATCTGTCATCTGAAGGACCACGTCGGTCAATTTCTCGTGCACATACACATCGGCACATACACATGTCGAGGTACAATCTCGCGCACATACACATCGGCCAATTTCTCGGCTGAGGAGCTCTCCCGAATAGCAAGAAAGTGGGCACTCTTGGTTAAAAGATCCGTAATGACCCTTATCGCGTCAAACCCTTTAGCCGTCCTGGGTAACTTGGTGATAAAACTCATGGTGATCTATTCCTATTTCCACATGGGAACCTCCAAAGGCTGTAATTTTTCGTGCGGCGTCTGGTGCTCGGCTTGACCATCCGACAGGTCTAGCACCTCTCAACGTACCAGGCTATCTCCTTCTTAATGCACGACCACCAGTAACTAACTCTCAAATCCAAATACATAGTTGTGGTGCTAGGGTGTATCGAAAATCTAGACTTATGTGCCTCTTCCATTACATTCTACCTGACCCCGCCAAAATCTGGTACCCAAACCCCACCACACAAAGTCAATAATCCGCGACTATCGGAAAAAAAACTTGTCAGTCTCACCCATGATTCTCTCCTACTTCAAGTTTTCCTTCTTGACTCCCTCGGCCTAAGCCTCCCTAATCAAACCTAGAAGCAATGAATCACCATAAATCCTCATACATTGGGCTCCAATAGATATGCTAGCCGACTTACGGCTCAAAGCATCAGTGACCACATTCTCTTTCCATGGGTGATAAAGAATCTCACTTTCATAATCATTGACCATGTTAAGCTATCAACGATGTCTCATATTCATATCTGGCTGATCCATGAGATATCTCAGACTCTTGTGGTCTATGTAGATGGTACACCGGACCCCATATAGCTAGTGCTACCAAATCTTGATGAAAAACACTACTGCCCCACCTCCAGATCATGCATTGGATACGGAACCTCATGTGGCTTTAGCTGCCTAGAAACATATGCAATAACTCTCCCTTGTTGCATGAGTATTGCCCCCCCCCCCCCCAAATGGTGATAGAATCATCACAATAAACAACAAAATCCTCTAGGCCCTCTGGGAGGGTCAACACCGTGGCCTCAAATAATTTCTGTCTTAACGTCTCAAACGCAGCCTATTGCTCAGGCCCCCAACAAAAATCCATGCCCTTCCTCGTCAAACGAGTGAGAGGTACAACAACCTTAGAGAAATCCATGATAAACCTCTAATAATACCCTCCTAAACCCATAAAACTCATGATCTCTGAAGAAGACTTTGGAACCTCCTACTGCATAATTGCCTCAATCTTGCTCAGGTCGACTAGAATCCCATTCTGATTAACGAGGTGTCCCCAAGAACTGGACCTCCTATAACCAAAAATCTCACTTCAAGAACTTGGCATAAACCCTCTCCCTTCTTAAAATTGCTAGCAGCTCTCGAATGTCCTCCTCATGCTACTGAATAGACGAGAATATTATTGATAAAAACAATAACTGAATGAATGAGCATCGACCTGCATACCCGATTAATCAAATCCATAAATTTCGCCGACACGTTGGTGAACCCCTATGGCATCACCATGAACTCGTAATAACCATAATGAGTTCAGAACGTTGCCTTCGGCACGTTCTCCTCCCTAACTCTCATCTGATGATTCCCTTACCTCAAATCGATCTTGGAGAACCAAGATGCACCTTGCAGATGATCGAAGAGGTCATCGATCCGTGGAAGTGGGTAACAGTTCTTCACCATAAACTTGTTCAACTCCCGGTAATCAATACACATCCGGTGCGAGCCATCCTTTTTCTTAACAAACAAAACCGACAATCCCTAAGGCGAAATGCTCATTCTAATAAACTGCTTGCCCAATAGCTGCTTAAGCTAAGAGGACAACTCATGTATCTCCGGTGGTGCTAAACGGTACGACGCCTTAGCAATCAGAGTTACACCAAGGATCAAATCGATCCTAAACTCCACTTGCCTCATGGGATACAGGCCGGATAATTCATACGGAAATACATATGTAAACTCTATAGCTATAGGCACATCCGAAACCAAAACCCTCTCTTTACCCGAGTGTCAGCCACATACGCGAGATAACCCATACACTCATGTCATAGATACTGTCGATCCCTGACAGAAGAAGAAAAGGTCGATCCAACCCTAGTTCCCTCGCGTTAAATATTCAGTTCTCCCCCACTTGGGATTCGAACCACCACCCGCTACCCCTCACAATCTGTCATGGCACCAAACCTACTCAACCAGTCCATATCTACTATCACACATACATCCCCGATAAGGATAGAGATCAAATCGATCGGGTAAGACACCCTGAAAATATCCAAGGTACAATCCTAAAAAACACTCAATCCAAAAACCCTATGTTCATTAGCAATGGAAACTCACAATGGGCATTCCAACTCTCCTAGAGACATATCAAAACTCCTACTGAAGGAGTGAGACATAAAGGACCGACTCGCACCCGATTCTAAAAGAACAATATTAAGAAAGGAGTTCACTAAGAAGGTGCCTAACAAAAATACATTCATAAGCATACAACAAAATAACTTGACAGGATCATAAATGAAAACATACTAGTAACGACATACGGGGCCGCACTGGCCTCCTCTGTCGTGAGCAGAAAGGCATGAACTCTGGCCTTCGGAGCCTTAGCTCTCCCCTATCACCCATCTATAATCCTCAAAGTAACTGGGGTTGGTGTCTGCACCATCCTGGCAGCAAGCAAAGGACATTGGGCCTTCACGCGGCCCGCCTGATTACAATTGTAACAAATCATGGTTCTCGGTACTAGGGCCTACTGGAGACAATCCCTCAAAAAATGCCCCTCCTTTCCATGTTAGTGGCCCCCAGTATCTGATCGACAAAGGCCCTCATGCTCCTTCACACACTTGCCACAAGTGTAGACCCTCTGACCTCCAGATTGTGAAACAGTGGGCTTGAACTGCTTTACCTTAGACTGTGGATGCACTGGAGCCTGCCTCTCCTCCCTCGTTTAGGTCCTAATCTCAATATCACGTCTCCACGCGGTATCCTGAAGCTCGGAGAAGGTACTTTAATGTTGGGTAGACACAAACTGTCGAATCTCAGTCTTGAGCATACCCAACTATCGCACCATCTGGGCTTGCTCCAAGGTAGAATACTTAGGACAGAAAAGAGCTCTCTCAGTAAACATCTTGGTGATCTCAGTCACTGACTCTGATGTCTGTCTCAATGCCAGATACTCCTAAGCCAACCTTTCTTTACCAAGGGAACATACTCTATGCGAAACATCTCCCAAAATTGCCCCAATTAATAGCAACCCTCTGATCTAGAGTATAAGAACCATTTACCAGGTTCCACGAAGTCCTTCGCATCCAGATGAAGAAGGTTCAACGCGTACCTGACCTTCCAGTCCTTCGGACAGGAACAAGTGCAAAAGCAACCCTCCACAACAGAAATCCATCCTATGGACATGATCGGATCCTTGACCCCGTTGAACTCCGAGGGCTTCATGTTGCTGAAGTCCTGGTACTGGAATGAACCTTTCCACAGAACCCCTGGAGCAGCAACAACTCTGGTAAATGTAGCAACAGTAGCCTCAAACACAACGGCGTGCCGCTCATCGAACATCTCAATCATCATGGTCTTGATAGACCCAAAAACCTCCAGGATGACACCACAAATAGCTGCAGCCACCTCAGTGGCGATCAACTCACGAATGACATTATTTATCAATCCTAGCCTCTTTAGGCCGCCAACTCTTGATCCAGAACCTCTCGTGTACACCATATTGAAAATGAACCAAAATATATATTAGAAACACCCCAATTCTTACTATTACAATCATTACAGAAAGAATACATCCTCAGTGTTCCTGACTTCCTTGCTATGCGTATGAGTCCTATGCTTTCAATAGTACGAGTCCATACTACCTTCCACATCTACCCGTATTTGTCTCAAGGGTTCGTCACAAACCACCCGATCGTAAAACTCAACAACTTGGATATACATTCATACTATACTCACTCCCTCAAGAGTGGCTAATCATTCCTCAAGCTCGCCTGCTACCATCACACTCACTCATGAAACTTACACCAACCCTGCAACTGCTCGTGCATGCTAATCATACATAACACCAGATTCCATAGACATTCAAATACTTGATTATATCCTAAGCCCACCAACAGACACGGAACAAAAAAATAAGGCTAAATATTCTCAAGATCTAAAATCTTAGTTATATACAACTATGATGCACACACTATCAACTACAGTAATGATGTCAATTCAGTTTAACATACAAGAAATTCTCCCAGGCTACCATACATCATACATCAGACAATTCTATCATGCAATTCCTGAAGATCCCTAGCCTACTACTAACATTCAGTTCTATCATAATCCTCATAAGCAAATAACAGTGTAGGTAACTTGAGGGAAACTTTTTTGCTCCGACTGATCGTACACATCTAATCTTCCTTGGTTACTTTTGAAAACTTTTACGGGTCATTAGTTTGAGTTTGGTTTCATATGAATGTTCATCCAATTCAGTCAAACCAGGGATCTGATACTAACTTGCAACATCTAAAAAATCAAGGTAAAATTTTCATTTTGGAAACCAATCCAAAAACCATAAGTGTCTACAAAACAAAGTTCCAAAAGTCATAATCATGAATCAGAGTATCCCAAAATCAAAATATCATAAAAATACGGAGGATGTGTACGATCAAGACTTTGCCTTTCTCGTGTCCTCTGAAGTACTTGAAACCATAACAATCAAACTATAAGTCAAAGCTTAGTGAATTCCCCAAAAGTACCACACACAACCAAACAGATAACAACATGCATATATGAGCTTTCAGTCTGACTAGCCAGCCTCGTAGGGCCTATAGTTAATTTGGACCACTCTTTGGGGCTTCGTCCTTACTGAACCACCTCACAGGGTCTACAGCCTATACGGATCACCCTCTGGGCCTTCAGCCTGACTGGACCACCTCTCATGGCCTACAACCTATCCGGACCGCCCCGGGTATCTTGGCCTTCATCACAAAGCAGGACCGCCTCAACCTAACAAAACATAACATATCGACATATACAATAACAATCAATACCCATCAAGTACAGGTAATCATATATATATATATATATATATATATATATATATATATATATATATATATATATATATAAGTCTAACACATATCCATTAAACACATGTAATCATACATATCTACTAGTCTATCATATAACCAACATAGCATCATCCAATAAACCAGGATTCATAATCCAGTGGCCCGACATTGGTGACATCGACCTACAAGTACAGTGAGGAAAACTCACCTCACAATCTGAAATATAGTTGAACAAATCTCTGCTCCAAATTTTGTCCTTATGGGTCACCTATACAATAAATAGGGACTTAATCTCAAACTACTACTCAAATTTCCCAATATCTCCCTAAGTCAAACTTGGTCAAATCCTTGGTGAAAGTCAAAGCCCAAAAGTCAAAAGTGAACACATAATGAGTATGCCCTGCATACTCAATCACTACGCATGGAGTAAAGGCATTCTCTCCAAACTATAGGGCCTTTTCCCAGTATGCGTTCGTACCATAGGGTATGCTCGGCGTTGAAACACCCACAGATTCAGGGCTAGTCAATTAAGATATAATAAACATTAAAAATGATTCTTTTTTGTTATCCAGGATAAATAATCTTAACCAAAGTAATAATTAGGGTTAACAATTGTAACTATTTCACGTAATAAAGAAGAATTATTTGAATATTAAAAGTTTCATTATTATTATTATAATATAATATAATAGGAAAAATCAGTCAAATCGTCCGTAAATCGTAAAAATAAGTGCGCCAAAACATATATATATATATATATATATATATATATATATATATATATATATATATATATATATATATAGGAAGTATACGTCGTCCCGATCCCGAAAATATAAATTTCGTCGAAATTCGAATCTGTATGAATTAGATATGATTTTTATAAGATATAAAAGTCAGCCGCGCATAGCGAATGTACGACGTAAAAAGTTACGAAGAGAATGGTTGAGATTTAGCTAATGCGACCAAAATAAAAATCGTAGTACTCCTTGAAATAAGAATTTTGAGAAAAAGAATGTCAAAACCGGAGTTCGTACGAGAGAGTTATGATTTTAGCAAAATTATTTAATTTTATAAAAATATGGACAAAAATATAAATTCAAAATTAGCCGACGGAGTCTAAACGAAAGTTGTAGATCTCGTCGATAGCTACGCGTGGATATAAAGAATGTCAAAAACGGAGTTCGTATGAACGAGTTATAATTTTTAATAGCACATTTACGTATTAAAATAAAGTGTAAATCATATATACGTGTGTGTGTATATATATATATATATATATATATATATATATATATATATATATATATATATATATATATATATATCGTTAGAAAGGTATCGACGATGCGGTCGCTATAAGACTAGTGTTGAGTACTTTCAACATTATTTTAGTACAAATATCATTAAATCTATTTAAAATAGTATTATAAATGGGTGTTTAGTCATTTATATAACTATAAGGTCATTAAGTAACTATGAATGGTAGTTTTTGAAAATTCAATCACTATAAATAAGAGCCTCTAGCTCTCATATTTCTTGCACCATTCTCTTGATTCAAGAGTCTTTCCCTTCTTATCCCCGAGCATTTCGGTCCCTCGTGATTCGACTTTTCTTTCTGTAGTTTTTAGTATAGTAAGGTGAGCGTTGAAACGCTGCAAGAATCTTTCTTAGAAAGATTCAGCGACGAAGTTCTGCCCCTGCAGAGCCTGACTCCTTGCTAAGTAAGTTATGATACCCTACTTTAAATATAGCTTATAATATCGTTATTATGAACTTATAAATAAAATTTATCAGTGATTCAAAGTCGTTATACTGATTGAACTACTTACGGGAGAAGTGTCTAGAATGGTCACGTTGGGTTTGGTTGTGACCCATTTATGTTTTTCCTGCTTCATTAATTTGAGACCCACCAGTATCCCACATTTAATCTTCTTGGTATGGCTAAACACTTGGTTCATTAGGAGTATTAGGGATCGTCTCTACTTCTTGACTATATCTATCTATAGTGAAAGTCATACATGGAACAACTTTGATTTTTCTTGCCTCCTCCCATGGCCATGGTTTCTTTTATTCAAAACACAAATTTCTTGCTTACATAAATTGAATTTGTATCTGGATCCAATAACATGTATGCTTTCGTACCTTTTTCAACTCCATGATGAATGACACTCTTGCTCTTGTCATTTAATTTCTTTAGATGAGTGACCCTTTGTTATCTAATTTCTTTAGATGACCCTTTGTTATAACAACAACCGAAAATCCTCTAAACGGTTTCACCACCACATCCACTTGTTTCAATCGTGAACAATCATCAACCCTACACCACTGGTATACCTTCACCAACATAACTCTTTCGACCACCTTCAAGCAACTTGCTTCTAATTAAACACCACCGTAAACCACCTTATCTCCATCATCACAGCCGGAAGAACCTGTTCTGCCGCTACCACTATCAAACACGATATACACCACCCTTAAAAACCACCTTAAAACCTCCAAGCACCAGACCAACACACCTTAATGGTTAACCCACCAAACCACCACCATATACCACCTGCTCCAGTCGAACCACTCGGTTGATCGAGACAAATACAAAAGAGGGGAGATTTGATTTTTGCCTACCGACAGTGAAACAACAAGAAGAAAAGGAGTGTATTTTTCTTGTTTGGCTGCAAAAGAAATGATCGAAAAGAGAAGTAGGGCACACATGGGCTAAATGTGGGCCAAGTCAAAATTTTCAAATCATTGAGTCATTTTATAAAGCAACCGGTTACATGAGTTTTATTGAATGATAATGTTAAAATAAGTGTTTTTTATTGTAAATTTAATATAAGAGTTTTCTTAAATGTTAGAAAATAAATTATTGAGTTTTTCTGTATTTTGGCATACTTTTTATTTATTTTTGATTTTCGTATTTAATACTAGCAAGAAAACGAACACTAACAAGATAAAACTTACTTACTACAAGTTTGCAACTAGCTATTAAATTTCAAATTAAAGAAAACCAACCGTGCAAGATTCAAACTTGTCTTGTTCCATGGAGAATCTTGATATGCATCTATTATGACTAACAATTTAGTGGTCCAAGATTTGTTCAAAATGGTCCAAGAATTTAATTTAAGCAGATTTATTTTCTCAACGTTTTTTTAGATTATTAAGAAAAATTAGTAGCCTATCATTTAATAAGTGTTTTTTTTTTAAAAAAAAAAAAAAGACAAAATCGCAAAAATGATCCCTATTGTATGTCGAAAATTGACATTTTGATCCAAAAAGTTTTGGACTAGCATCACCGATCTAAAATTTTGATTTTGTTGTAGGTTTAGTCCAATCTGTTTTAATATTTTTTCAAATGATAGATTTTTCCTTATTAATTTCTGTTTTGTTTATTTTATAATTTTATTATTTTTCTAATTTAAACAAAAAAAGTATATATAACCACATCCTTAACAATCCTATCCTACCCACATGCCTTTAGAAACACACTAACAACATCATCATCATCATCATCATCATCATCATCATCATCCTCTCTCTCTCTCTCTATCTATCTATCTATCTATCTCTCTCTCTCTCTCTCTCTCTCTCTCTCTCTCTCTCCATTACTGTCGGACCACCATTATCTGGCAGATTACTGCTGCTTGTCGGCCCACCTTAGTCACCAAAGACTCTTTTTATTTGCTCTACCACCCAAGGCACCTCCGGTGACGTAGATCTGAATATCCGACAGCGTAGATCTGAACAACCGCCTCCTACCGAAAACCATTACCAACAGGCGAAAACCACCGCCACAGTCGCCATTCTTCATTTACTTCGTCTCTATTTCTGTCCACTATATCTCTCATTCTCCGATGTCGTCTACCAAATATTGAAACCCTTCTCGCTGGTCTCTTCCTGGAACGTCATCGCCGTTGGAACACCCTGGATCTCCAGTAGAACCCTAGCATTATTCAACGTCAACTTCACCGATGCCGCCCATTTTTGTCGCAACTTTCTCATATAAGAAATCCTATCTCACGAATTCATGTTTTTAGGTTTACATATATGTTGAGCGATCTCGAGGTGATGACGATTCTAGGTGATGATTGTAACAACCTGGACTTTTCCATTCCATCACCGAGGTTAGTTATGTTAAGTTACCTTTATGTTGAGTTAAAGTGAACTTTTAGGGGCAAATCGTGAAAGAAAATGATACTTGATCATATAGAGGGGTCATGTGGTCATTTTCTCTCACTCTAACGGCCTAAAATGAAAGTTAACTCATATTTAAACATCACTAAACCCTAATCCGGGAATACAACCCTAACTTCATCCTCCGGCTCTCTTTTTGAACCTTCTTAGGCAAGAGTTACCATTTATGAAGTTGTGTGAAGGTTTAGTGAAGTAGAGTGGTGTTTTGGTGCTATTCTTGGGAGGAAATCATCAAATGAAGATCAAGTCACTTTCTTTCCTTTCTTCTCCTGGAAATCTATCACATATCCAAAGGTAATCATCTTGTTCTTTTAACCTCTTGTCACTTTCTTATTTTAAGTCCTATTGGTTGGAGTGTTGGCTATGTTCATGCACTCAAGGAAGTTTTATGGACATGTTGGGGATGTTTTAGATAACCAAGTGCTTAGCACCATGTTTGAGACCCATTTAGATGTTATAGGAACCATCTTTCCAATCGAAGTCTTCATATGGATGGTCAGAAACCGAATTGGACCACCAAAGGTTGAAATTCCCAAAAGTTGTCTGTCATGTAAGTGCAGCGCGCCCAGAACTAGGCGCAACACGCCTGACGAACATATTCATTTCCTTTTTGTCGTTTGATGTCATTTCTAATCTAGGCATCCATTCTGTTTTAGGGTACTTTGTAGTTGCTGTTTGGTCGACTTCTTATGTTCCTAATTCATTTCATTTGGACTAAAGGTGAGTCAATTATCGTGACTTAGTAAGTACATGATTTGGATGCTTGTATGTTTTGCTACAAACTCATAACCTTGGCTTGTATGTGAGATGTTTTAATCTGAATTTTTGATGATGTTTGGCTTCTGAAAGTATGTCATATGGCAATAACAAAAATTTTAGGAGAAGTGTTATATTCTAGATGTATTAAAATGATGAGTTTATGCATGAAATGGGTGGTAGGATCATGCTAATGCTGAGGACTTAAGTTTGTGATTGAAATATGATATTATGCATATTAAGGTACTATCTTCACATGATAATATGAAATTATTGTTAAAATGAATATTCCATTACACACTTTAAGTGTGAAATCATGTGGTGAATTTGTAAGTATGTCTTTCTTATATAAACATCAAGTTTGAGTGGGAGGTATGTTCGAGGAAGTTACATTTGGACCACTCTCAAACGACACATGCCTTAGGCGTAGTCAGAGTAGGGACCACAGAGAACCAGAGACAATGTTACGGGTGAGATTTGCACATCATTTAATGCATTGGGTCGTCAAGTCACGTTAGTAGAGAGCATTGTCTTCCGGGAAGGTTAGTGTGTTTTATACCTTACATAGGGTGAGAATGCTAAGTAATTAGTTTGGTGAGTCTAAAGAATAATTATTATATGTGAGGTTTAATGGGTAATTAAGTAAAGCATAATGTTTGGTATAGAACACGAAATGTGGTTATGTGTATGTGTGTATGAATTGTATGAAATATGTGTGTTTCTATATCATTGTACTTGGATTGACTCAATATACTAATACTGACAATTGATCTGATGTGCGTTTGCCATGTTGCATTGAATGGTAGAGGAAGCTAAGAAGGAGTGAGACCTTGGTGAGTTGAGGATGCACTTTTTGGGTAGTTATTATGCTTACTATGATACCACTTTAGGACAAGTTTTCATTACACTACTTTTGAGAACTTAATGGGATGCTTTGTGAATTTTGTTTTAAGTGGTTGTTTGAAATAAGCAACATTGGTGATATTTTCTTAATAAACAATATAAGACTTACGCTAACATTTTCTAATTAAAAAGTGGTTAAATAAAAAGAAAAATTTGGGTGAAAAATCACGATGTTACAGTGACGACGGAGAAGATGGATGGTGGCGGCAACGTTCCAAATTGACATAGTGTAACGCCCCGATTCCCAGGTATTAAATTAATTAAGAATTTCTTTAGTTTTTAAGCCCTACTCGACAAGCAAAGGATGCCATACTTGTCGAGTAGCGTCGACGCGGGATCGCGAAATTAGTGATCTACTCGCCGAGTCCATAAAGGGACTCGACGAGTAGGAGCTGGCAGAAGAAACCCTAAGTCCCGGGTTCTGCACTCTATTTAAGGAGGCATAAGCCTCATTTGGCCTCCTTGCAGTCAGTAAGAGCTCATAGAAAAACCTAACCGTGTATTGTGTCATTCTTGTGCATTGTAAGCTTGGAAGGAGGGCTTTGTGGGAGGAAGAACTTGGAGAACAAGGGGATAAGAGCAAGGAAGGAGTGGAAATCCGAAATCTATCTCAGTTAGCACCCATTGAAGGTATCAAGTCGACATCTTTATCTCTTTTCCCTTCAAGATCTCATATGGTGGAAATCTAGGGTTTTTATGGTTTGAGTAAGGTGGTATTGCAAGACATGAGCTAGATCTGAAGTTGTAACTTCAGATCTGAACCTTTCCCGAGTTCTAGATTCATAAAGTTCCTGTCTTGGTCGTGAATGAGGCCCCCTGTTGTGCATGAAAGCCATTAAGAGCTTAGTTTTAGCATTAAGAACCTTTTTAGCCATGCATGCACGTAAAGTTTGCAACTTTATGTGAAAGGCATGCCCTGGGAGCTTGGATCTGTAATTTGGAGCCATTGCATGACTTTAAAATGGGTCTGTATGGCTTAAGGACTGAAGGAACTCGGTTAGTCGCAAGGGCGACTCGGCGAGTCATATGAAAATAGCTGTGAACTCGACGAGTTGGATGAACAACTCGACGAGTCCGATGAAGATTTCCATAGACTCGACGAGTTGCATGAACAACTCAGTGAGTCGGATGAGTTTTCCCCAAGTTAGGAATGTGTGTGTATCGACGTGTTACTAGAAGGAAACTCGACGGGTGGCCATAGGGCCTCAATCGAGAATCGTGGGAACTCGACGAGTCACCCCGGTAGGCATTCCAGATTCATACTGAGGACTCGTGAGCATTCCAGATACGAGCTGAGGGCCCTGTAGGCATTCCAGACTCGTACTGAGGGCTCGATGGCATTCCAGATACGAGCTGAGGGTCCAGTAGGCATTCCAAACTCATACTGAGGGCCCAGGGGGTAGTCCAGCTTGAAAAACTATGGACCCAGTGCATGCTGTTCTGTTTTGGATTGATAAGATATGTTAATGTTGATATTGCTATGTGGACTGTATGTGTATCAATATTTTGGGGGTAACTCACTAAGCTTCTGGGCTTACAGTTTCAGTTTATTGTTTCAGGTACATCAGGGGATCGTATAGCTCCTCCTATTGTGTTTATGTTTCTGGGAAAAACTCTGATAATCAATATTTTGAAAACAAAGTTGTAATGTTTTGATGAACTTGACATGTTTTAAAAAGTTTAAATTGGTTTGAAATTTTGGATGTTACACATAGATCTGAAAACTAATCACGAAGAAGACGTAGATATGAAGAGGGTGAGAGTTTTCAGATCGACAACGTTCAAGGAGGTTTTCAAAGGTTATTTTTGTGTTTGCCGGAAAATCTCGGGTGTTTCCGTGTTCACTAGAAAAACGTTGTTTTTCAGACTAACGCTGTCGAGTTGTGAGTTTTTTGATGGACGGTGGTTGTCCAGTTGTGAGTGGTTATCCAACAATAATGAAGAGAAACATAGAGAGTCTAATGTGAAGGTATGTCAGTAGAGATGAATTATATTAAAAAGAGAGATAGTAGGTTGGGTGGATTAGTAGGAGATGTGAGTTGAAGGTTAATTTTTTTTAATTAGAAAAGTATTTATAATAAATAAATAAATAACTGAAAAAAAAAAAGATCAAACTCATCATTTGAAAAAAAAATTAAAACAGATCGGACAAACTTGGCAACAAAATCAGAGTTTTGAACTATGGTGCTATTTCAAAACTTTTGAAACCAAAGTATCAATTTTCAACATACCACACAAATCATTTTTTGCAATTTTGTCTTTTAAAAAAATTATATACTTTTTGATAATTATAAATAAAACCTAATTTCCATTTTTTATATATCTATTTATTTATCGATTGTTTTTCGGTTTTATAAGGACGGGTGGAACTGCACGGGATTCCAAAGTCAATTTGACAATGGGCCCAACGAATTAATTTAATTTATATTCCCAGTTTTCCATTTTTATTTAGAATTTTCTATACACACCTATTCACTTTTCAATTTCTATGTTACATTTGATAATATTTTATTATAATAATCTACCTTATAGAAAATATTTAAATATAAAAATATTTGTCTCAATAACTTAATTATATATGTAAAATAATACCAACATATAATACTTTTTAATTAAATAGAGTAATAAAACCATTTATAGTATAATATATCTTTCTTTTTTTTTTTCAAAATATGAAATCTGAAAATCTAAAAAGCGTTTCCAAACTGAAATCTAAAACTAGTTCACAAAAAATAAATTAGCCGAAACCCAACGCCATGTTTATTTATTTATATTCTTTTGTTAACCACAAATGAAATGGAAGGCAAATTGAAAACTCCTTCTCTTTTTTTCGGTGCATTAGGAACATATAATTTTTTTTAATCATTTACTCATTAAGACACAAGAAAATTTTTTTTTTTTTTTTCCTACAAACCGAGCATACCCAAGTCAAAAGGAACTCTTTTTTTTCTTTCTTTTATTGGTGCTTTCAAAATCGTGTAGAAAACCCAAAGGATAAATGTTTTTTTTTTGCTGTTAAAACTAAACAACTACAAACGAATTAGTTTTATTTTGTTTTTATAAACCGAGTAGAAACCAAACCAAATAACAGTTTTAAATTGCTGTAAAACGAGTAGAACCATAAGGAGACAATTTTTTTTTTCAAATGTTCGTTTCGTACAAACGATTTTTTTTTTTAAGATTATATGAATAATATTCCGATAATGTACCAAAACAAACAAAAAAATTGAAAAAACTGAGACATGTGTTTAACACATTGTCCTTAAAACAAATCTGCACGCCACCGGGTGTTTGTTTTCCCAAGATACAATAGTTTGAAATAACTTTTCAAGACCATCTGAACCCTCAGTAGGCCTAGATTATACATTTGATATAACAAGAAAAATAAAGAACATAAAAATGGAGAAAAACAGATTTTGGTTGCATTCTTGATGTGTCTCAAATGGGTGGAGTAATGGTTGTATTTATACTACAAAACATAGCCAACAAACAATTAAATTGTCATTAAAACATAATTTGGAACCGACATTATATTTACTATCATTCTTATTTACGAGTTCTAACCGAAAATTGAACATCAATTTTCGATTATACACCATTCAACCCCTCCAATTATTTTTCCAACACGTTTGATTATGAATTATTCTTTATTTACTTTTGTTTCAACATTGTAATATTGTATTCTTTTCGTATTGTAGTATTTAAAGCATTATATTTCTAAAATAAAATACATAAACATATCAAACCATATAATTATACAAAAATAAAAAAAAATAATAGTAAGCTAAAAAACAATGTCTATTCAAATACATAAAAGGATTTAACCGAATGTCATGTAATAAACGCAAGTTCGAAAAGGCAAATTGTCGATTTAAATGTATAAAACGATTCAATACATAGAACGGCTGCTTCTGCTTTTGTGGTTATTTTAATGAAAAGCGGTGGACGGCTGCTACACGCTACCAATTAACTTTTTCTGTCTATCGTCACGTTTTTGGTCTCGTCCTGCAATGCAACATATACACCTACCACCGAACCACCCCTTCACAATGCATTGCCCGTCCGTTACTTTTCATGTACCTACCCCCCTTCCTAGTCTTGAGTCCCCACCCACTATTTGTAAGCCCCATGCTTTGCCATTGTGTTGTTCTTTTGTGGTTTAATATTCTTTTGGCTTTCTTTGGTTTGGTATATTTTTTTAATAGATGAAAATAAAATGATATATTTTCTTTTTTGTATAATTGTCATAATTACAAATTTTCATGTGCCATTTAATGTTTAAATCTTTATTACCTTGTATACCATTTACCAAAAATACTATCTATTATTCATTAGGTCAAGCTATAGTAAGGACCCGGACCACACCAGCCGCTGGCAACCTAGACGAATGGCAATGCCGGTATGTCTAAGGGGGCCAAAATTCCTAGTATATATAACTTATTTATATGTGTATCAAGAGTATAACAATTTAAGTAAGTCCAACTTTAGAAGAAAATGGAAATCGGCCCAAGATGGCAATGAAAGTCGGGAAGTGGGAATTAGCCAATTAAGTGCCCTTTTACAAATCAACATCCACAGAGGCAGGCGTAAGAATTGATTCGACGACCTCGAAAATCGACATCCTCCTCAATAGTTGTTATCAATGTTAATCAACATCAAAATAAGATTACAACAATAAAGTTATTCAGAGTGGGGGATCAACTCACGTGTGAAGGCAGACATGACAACCCAAAGAACGCGTGAACAGTGCCATAAAGGCTAGTGGCTTAGGTCTGGAGTGGGTGCAAAGACAAGTCAAGATGATGAATAGGAAAAATACAGCAACAACAACCGTCTAATATTGACTGTTTCCCTTGTATATGTTGTAATAAAAAAAATGACCACACCGGTTTGATTTAAAAAAAATTGGTATTGGGGATATAAGTACCTCATCCATTTTTATTTATTTATTTTTTATTTATTTATTTATTTTTAACTGAAGTTACAATTATGATCCTTGAAAATGTTTATTTATATCTCATTATACCATTTTACTTATCTTTAAATTAAATTAAACCATCAATTTTTTATTTTCTTTAACATTAAATTAATTAAAAAACATAATTTATCACATAAATAAATATTTTAAAGACATAGAAAAATCAAACTACATTTATATATATATATATATATATATATATATATATATATATATATATATATATATATATATATGAAATGTAGTTTGATTTTTCTATGTCTTTAAAATATTTATTTATGTCATAAATTATGTTTTTTAATTAATTTAATGTTAAAGAAAATAAAAAATAAAAAAAATGAATATTGTAGAGTGTTAACTATTTCCAATGTCTTGTTGGTTGGCAGTGGAGCTGACGTGGCATTCAGTTGGGAGAGTTTTTCTAGTGGCTTGGGTGTGACCACTCTTGATAGCCTAACCGTTCTCTCTTATTTGCTTATCAATCTCAAACTCTCTATATCACTTTCCAACATGCCCTTAATGTCACAACTAGAAATTTTGTGCTTTGTAACTACAACACATAAGTAAAATTTTGAATCAAAAACTTAAGAGCATGTATGATGCTTACTTTATGACATCAAAATTTGCAATCAAATACACCATACAAGCATTACAAATAGTCAACAAGCAAATGGGAAACCCTAGAAGTTCTTGTTTAGGTCCATTTTGGACTAGGACTTCCTTATTGGGCCCAATGGACCAATAAGCTTCCAATTTGACTATCTTGGGCTTAGAATCCTTAAATGGGCTCTAATTGGACCCACTTTCATTTATTTCAAAATTTTGGGCCATATTGGGCCTAGAATGAAATAAATTAAATATTATGAACCATTATGGACCATAATTGACCTAAGCCAGCCTAACAAAGTATAAAAATCACACTTATATTTTATAGGGCCAACAATCACTCAACCTAACTCTAATATGGGCTTAGGGGCAATAAAGCCCAAAAATCTTTTTTTCCTCTCCAAATCTCGGCCCAAGCCCAAACTCAAGGGATGAAGAGTTGATTTGTGAGATTGCCACCTCATTAATACATCCCATACCTCCATGCATAGACCAACATGCATCTAGGTTAGTCATCTCAACTCTCTCTCTCTTCTTCTTGATTCTCGGCCGAGAGCTCCCAAACACACACACTTCATCCACTTTTTGTGTAGCAAACTCTCTCAAGGAACACCCTCACCTTTCTTCATCTAATTTTCGAGACTTAAGAGCTTTTCAAAGAGATTTTCCACAAGAATCATCATCTAAGGTAAGTTTATACTTAAATCTATGATCTAGGTTCCTCGTTATATCAAACATCTCATCTTAACTCATGTAAATTTATGGTCTAACTCCCTAGAACCATCTAAGTTCGAAAACCTCCTCAAGAAGTTGCTAGAGCCGAAAACAACATCAAACTTCTTCCAAACTCCTCAAAAACTGAAATCCAACTCAAGGTGAGCTTCATACCCCCTATTTTTCGGTTTTTTATAAGTTTTGTGTGGGGGGGGGATACAAGCAAATGTGTAGATCTATGAGTATATGTATGCCTTGTGTGATTTCTATGTTTATATATATGTTCTTATGTGATTGTGGTGTTGGATCTAGTCAAAAAGTCCTTAAAACCGAGATTTACATTAGGTTGTATGAAACAAGTATAAATCATATTATTACACACAAATCATTTCTAGAAAAATAACCAAGTTGGTTAATATGAACATTTTTGGGCTAAAAACCCATTTTTGGGCTCAAAATGTTGAAAATATAAATTCAAAGGGCCCAAAAATGACAAAATGCAAATTCTGATGGTTGAGATGAGTCAAAACAGTTTCAAAAATGTATTTTCTGGAAATTTACTCTTTTGAAGGATTAAAATGTGAATTTTTAAGCATAATGGGCCAAAAATGAATTTTTCGGCCCAATAAAGCCCAAATTGCGAGATTTTCAAATTAGAGGGGCTGAAACTATACTTTTCTGTAAAACAGGGGACTACTAGTGCTCCAAGTCCATTTCAAGGGTTAAAAATACTTTTCATATTTAAAAGGGACCAAAGATGAAATTTTTTTCTATTTTGGGCCAAAAGTGTAAAAATTGCGAAAATAGAGGTTTCAGCCGAGAAAACTTCATTATGAGGGACTAAAACTGTTTTTCAAATAAATTTGAGCTGAAAAATACCTTTTCAACAAGTTTTGATACTAAAGTGTCAAGAAAAATGGTTTAAGGACTAAAATGGAAATTCTTTTATACAAATGGTCAAAAGTGTAAATTTATCCAAAAGAAAGGGGCTGCAAAAAGTAAAATTCTAATGTTTTAAACAATAAATCCGTCATGATGAAATACTAGTACCACGACTACTGACGAAACATAATACACCTTCAACACCAAAAATTGTTACCAAACGAATTGATTCGGTCTCGAGTCAATAATGAATCAAAAATCTATACACGACGATACTACAATACACACGCTGAAATTACGGGAAGTCAATACACACGCGGGAATTCACCAGACGTCGATACACCATCTTTGGGCCCGAAAGTTTCAAATCGTGCTTGTTGGGCCTAGCTAGCCCAATGACATGATCTTTAGGCCCGAAGGAAACTCGCTTACATGTTGTTGGGTCTTATATGACCTAATTCCATGTAAAAGGACTTTCAATGGCTTTTGTGCTGTTGGGCCCCAAGGGTCCTTTGGTACTGCTAGCAAAGTCGAGAATTCACCAATGCGAGTCGGGCCAAGGGCCTTTCGCATTCACGATAGCCTTGAACGACTTATGGAAATAGCGGGGGCTTCGCACCCTCTTTTCTCCTCGGTTGTGAGGCTATGAGAAGTTTGGGTGGTTGGATTAAGTGAATAGTACGGACGACGCCTAAGGGATCGTTTGTATAGTTGTAAACTAGTCGTTTTCATCAATGCGTGTTTATAACAATTCACAATCCATAATTAATCCAATGTCACCTGGAATTATCGAATACACACGTCACAACGGTATAACAAAATATAAAACACGTAATTCAAAGTATTAGGAAAACATCGGGTTTTCCTAGGGTTTTCAATTCATACACCTACAAGATGCATACCAAGTCTAACAATTTTTTTTTATACATTTATAGAAACAAATAAGCATACTTACGGATCTTCACACTTTTTACACGATACTCTTTTCAGAAAATATCGGATTTTCTGGTGGTTTTCAAAACAATACAAAACATTATATTTCAAACATTACTTATGAACTCACCAACATTTCATATGTTGACGTTTTTCAAAATACTTGTATTCTCAGGTAACAGGTAAATCGAAGGGAAAAATGTACTCAGTGATGTCTTGTTGTTTGTTTAACTAGTATCGAACAATCTACTTTTTGGGAATGTAATGTTATGAAACAATGTACTAAATGTAAACACTACCAGTTGTACTATTTCAATGCATGGTGATGAATGATGTTATGTTTCTTGTATATTCACTGTGATGGTATTTAATTGAGTCACAATAGCCCTCGGACGTTTCCGCCGTCTGGTTCGAGGGTGTGACACTTAATCTACTTCTCACTCTCAATCTCGCCTTCATTCGCTTAAAAATTATACTAGTCATTCAAATACAATATATATATATATATATATATATATATATATATATATATATATATATATCTTTATACCTTAAAAAGCATTTACAAGATTTTGCTGAATTTTAAGAGGTACAAGCTATTAAGCATCATATACAATAATTTTATGCATCGGAGAATAATAAATCTTATCCGGTCAAAGACAGATTTTTGAATAGGTCTTCTAAGCTTATCTTCAAATTGAATGGGTTAAATATGAAAAAGTCAAATAAGATGATGATAAGATTTTGAATGGGTCAAAGTTTGACCAAGTGTTCCTCATATCCAATTGAATTGGTAAATACTAAATCTTATCCGGTCAACATTTATGAAAAAGTCAAATAAGATGATGATGATGATAAGATTTTGAATGGGTCAAAGTTTGACCAAGTGTTCCTCATATCCAATTAAATCGGTAAATACTAAATCTTATCCGGTCAACATTTAAGAAAAAGTCAAATAAGATGATGATGATAAGATTTTGAATGGGTCAAACTTTGACCAAGTGTTCCTTATATCCAATTGAATCGGTAAATACTAAATCTTATCCGGTCAACATTTATGAAAAAGTCAAATAAGATGATGATGATAAGATTTTGAATGGGTCAAACTTTGACCAAGTGTTCCTCATATCCAATTGAATCGCTAAATACTGAATCTGTCAATAATAATGAAAAAGTCAAATAAGATGATGATAAGATTTTGAATGGGTCAAAGTTTGACCAAGTATTCTTCATATCCATTTGAATTGGTCTAATACGATGTACACGTTATAAAACATTTCATATAAACTGGAAAAGGCGCATTGATCTAGCATTCGTCTATCATGAATGCCTTGCCATTGACCGCAAAACCTTGGTTCTCTCTCATGCTCGCTACCTCCTCCTTTGTTTTTCTATCTATTAAAATCGAATAAGCCCAAAAATGTCTTACGTTTCATCCTAGCCCAGGTATAAGAAATCTCTATCTGTTCGTCATTTTGTTTAACAAATTTTTTATGTCATTTTGTTGATCCGCACCCGTCGCTTTGCCTGGGTAAACGGCTAGTGTATATATATATATATATATATATATATATATATATATATATATATATATATATATATATATATATATATATATATATATGGGAGGGGGTGGGGGTTGAAGACAACTCGAATCCAAAAACATTTTAAAAATAGTCATATATGGAAATGGGATCTCATGGAGGTTTTCGACATCCCTAGTTAGACCAAAAAGTATGCGGATAGGAAGTTTGATGGCTACCTTAAATCTATGGTAAATGATTATTATTGGAAAATTGCTTTGAGGTCTAGAAATCCAAAATACATATAAGGAAACAATCAAGATGATATTAACGTTCTAGACATCAACATGAAAATAGGGGAGGGTCAGCTTAGGACAAAGCACCGCTTACCCTTGAACTCGAAAACATCTTAAAAATAGCCGCATATGGAAATGGGGTCCCATGGAGTTTTTCGACATCCCTAGTTAGACCAAAAAGTACGTGGTTAGGAGGTTTGATGGTTGTCTTAAATCTATGGTAAATGATTATTATCGGAAACTTGCTTTGAGGACTAGAAATCCAAAATACATATAAGGAAAGAATCAAGATGACATTAACGTTCTAGACATCAACATGCATATGGTGAAGGAGGCCAAATAGCAACTACTTATTGATAATGATTAGGTATGTTTCTTTCGGATGCAAAAACAATTGGGCGGAGGATGAAAAAAATGGTCTTTTTAATTGATTAGGAAGTCCAAATTAAAATAGCTAATGACAAAACTGTTGGATTAGTGTCTAAGTCCATAACTATTTTGGTATGTACTTGACCCGATGGTGCATGGTCCTTTTGGGTTGCCTTCACCAAAGCAACTTGAATGGAGAAATAAATAAAGAGAGAGAGGTTATTATGATTGATTAATATGTTATAAGAATAATATATTAAAGGAGAAATCATATTTGTTTAATTAATATTGGTCAATAATTAATTAAGAATTAATTTTGTGATCAAGTGTAATTAATTAAACTAGAGGGGCTGAATTGTAATTATGTGATAGTTACAAAATAAGGTAAGGATTATCTTATATATATGGTGAACGAATTTGAGGTGTAAATCCCTTAGAATTTGACTAGGATAAGGGTTTCTAGGACTTATCTTATGTTTGCTTGGTGGACAAGCAACTAGATAAGGATAAGGACTAAAACCTTAATCTTTACACCTATATAAACCCCCTAGGGCTTAGGAATTCGTCTAAACCTTCCCAAGAGGTCCTAAGGAAGAATTCTAACCTCCCTTCTCTCTCTTTATACCTTCTCCACTTGCTTATGGTGTTTGTAAGCCATTAGAGGAGTGACACTTGTGACTCTCAGCTTTCCAAGGTCAATTCAAGGAGGAATTGGATTGTTATTGCTATATAACAATCAAGGTATGTTCTTAAACCTAATTACATGTGAATTCTGATATCCATATGCTAGAATTAGGGTTCAAAGTCTTGGATTCAAAGTATGTTCAATAGAGAAACCTAGATCCAAGCTTTAGGGTTTGTATGAGCACATAGGATGTCTTATGACCAAAACCCATCAGTGGTATCAGAGCCATGATTGGTTTTTATTGTATTGATGCTTGATGTAACTGAAAATCGTGTTTTGGCCTCACTGTTCGACCTGACTCGGCGAGTCACTCTTGGACTCGGCGAGTCAGCCCTACTCGGCGAGTTCCAGAGGGTGACTCGGCGAGTCGGCGCGTCAGATAGTGCTTATCTCGGGATTTCTTGCTGTTTTTACATTGGGATAATTACCTTATCATGTTAGATTAATATTAATCCGATTATATGATATATTTGACTATATTTTTAATCTAATTGAAGATATTTATCAATTAATAAGATAATTGTTTCCTTATAAGATAATTGATTAATTATTTTAAGTAAATTGATAAATTATTTTGCAAGAAATCATCAAATATGGATAATTATGTGATTAATTGTTAATTTGAATTATTATTTGATCCTTGTTGTTGTGAAAAGTTTCATATTTGGCCCTTCAGGTTTTATAGTTTAAATTTGAACCCCAAAAGTTTTGTTGTTTTGAAATTTAAATAGTTGAAACCCTAATGTTTTGAAAAAGGTTTCAAAACTTGCCCTCAAGTTTTGGAATTTAAAAGTTGATTAAAAGTTTAATTAGGAATGTTAAATTCTAAAAATCTAGTATTGTTTTGAAAAAGTTCACATCACACCCTTATGGTTTTATTAATTAATTAAGGTGTATAATTAAAAGAGGTTTAATAAATCCATAAAAGTTTAGGTTTACAATTTAATTGAATTAAAAGTATAATTGTTAAATTAGACCACCTAGTATTTTGAAAGTATAAAATACACCCTATACTATATATAACATTAAAAGTCTAACATTATATATATGTATGAGTAAAAGTCATTCTTACCGTTAGTAGGCCTCATTCTCGAAGCTGGTCTATAAGGGGTGTTTAAGGAAATTGCCTATAAAATGGCGATTGAATGGGTATCCACTCTTACCCACCACACTCTTGACTAGTGGAGTGTCGTTAGCCGAACGGGTAGGATAGGACGAAACCTTCCATTATAAGTATAATGAATTATTAAAGTAACTAAATGTTTCATAAAATTCCCAATCTTAGTTACTTAGGCAAAAGTGAATTGATGCAATTCCATGAAATTACACTTTGTGCCCTTGCAAAGACGTTAGTGGAGCGTGTGTGGTTAACCGGCACACTAAATGGTTCTAAGCAAAGGTAGCAAAGGGTGACTCAATGTTTGTCATAGTTCGGTGGAGCGTGTGTGGTTTACCGGCACATCGAATTGGTGACTGTAACATGTGAGGGCACCATGTAAGTTTGCATGGTTATTCACACCCGCTTTGTGATCCTCGGCATCCTAGTCACAAACCAGAGGGGCATATCGAGATTTAAACATGCCATTGAAAGTTCAATGAATCTCAAAGGATCTAGGAGTTTTCATAGATTTAAAACTTAAATTTCTTTTCGTTTTTCATGGTGGAAATTAGTGAATCGTCATTCACTTACCTTCAAATGTTCTGCAATTTGGGTTACGGCATCCCTCTCCCGAGTTGTAGAATATTGTGTTGGGTCCTAGCCTTAGTATTTCATTTGGGTGATTTACTAAGGACTCAATCAATCAACTAACTTGAATTTGTTTTTTCTCCCGTTTTGTAGATGTCAAAGTTCGACAACTATGGTCTTCCCAAATCCCGTGGAACAAGCATTCCACATGAAGATGGTATTCCACGATTCAATCGAGGAACGAGAAATCATGCTTCACTTCCTCCTCCTCCTCCTATTGTTCTCCCCAACCCACAAGATCGAAGAATTGAAAGGTTCAATATCACTAAAGCCCTATTGGAAATGAAACATGAAGATGGTAAACCCGTGTGTGCCCACATTCTAGGAATGAAATCACACATTGATAGGTTGATAATGTTGGGTGTGTCATTCCCGAATGAGTTGGCTGTGAATTGGGTTTTGCAGTCACTTCCAGAATCATATAATGAGTTCAAAAGAAAGTATTATATGATGGATCATGACGACAACCTCATTGACCTAACTTACATGCTCATAGCTGCTGAATCAGAAATGATTTGGCGAAGCAATGGAGCGTATTTGTTGGGAGAGTCAACCGACCATAATTCCGAGGACGTTCTAGGAGAACCGACCTGCGTTTGCTGCCAAAAGAAAGGGCGTTGGATACAAGTCTGCCCAAAGAGCCTGAAGAGTCCAGAAGATGGGAGAGTCAAAGAGTATGGCTGCGCTTCAGGTAAAATCCACTATCTAACTCCATTAATTTCCTATTCATTAATTCTTAATACATAATGTAATAAGATTGCATTTGAATGTTTTACAGGATCGGTGAAAAGAAAGGAAGCTTGGTGAAAGAGCAAGATGAATCTAATCACAAGGAATGGATCTTGATCGCATGGACTTGAAGATTAGATTTTGATCTTAGATAGTTATGATAGAGTTGTTAGAAAATTTTCTTTTGAAATACATAGTTTTCAATGGATTTTGCATTGTAAGGACATATGTTTTCCGCTGCTTTTATAAATAAAATAAATTTTCGTCTGACTTATTTATTTATTTGTTTATTTCCTGGCAATGAAATCGTTATGAAAATTGGTATTTGCATATTTCTACAACAAATGGATATGATTCTTATTTATGGTGTTTATGGAAAAGTCGAGAATTTACCAAATAGGGAGAGTTTTCTCATCGCCCAAGTTTCAATTGGACAGAAATTTGGAATCATGCAACTTGGTTGCACGATGAATGAGAAATTTCATATATGGAAATTAGACTAATTCGTTGACAAGGTGTCAAGTGAAGGACTAAGAGATCGAGCACATAATGTTGCGTGTTGATCAAGTCCACCATAAGAGTAAAAATGATATTCGTCATAATTTACTAAAGGTTTAGTAAATATGATTATACTTACATGATTAGGTGTAATTCTGAATTGATTAAAGGGTTTAAATCAATAGCAGAACGAATAAGAAGAATCAAGTAGACAGAAAGATAAAAGTTACTCCATTCTAAGATGAAGGGAGAGTACCTTTTATGCTTTATGATAGGTCTTAATGATTAAGGACCATATCTCAATTGATCCTCTAACCGAGTCTTAGTACAATTGTATGTCTAAGAAGAGGAATCAAGAATTGAAGAAATGGTTAAATCAATAAGTCAATCATACTTCGTTCCAATAACAAATCTTAAAGTTAAGATTGTGACATTGAGTGAAAGGTATTAAGAAGGTTTGTAACTTTCATTAAATGTGGAAAGTTGTGATGTCTTGGATAAGACAAAGACCAACTAGGACCAATTTATGAAGTGTTTTGATAAATACTACACTAACTCTTGAATATTTGTTTGTCAAGAAATGTTTATTGACAAGAGAATCTTATATGTCAAGGAGTCAGTGGGAGTCTTAATGGTCTTGAAAGGTTTCAAGAACAAATCAAATAAACCTTATCGATCATCACTAGCACACGAGTTGAGGTTTACAACCTATCGTGTTGACATTATTTTGATTCTGTGCCAATCCAATCGAGTTAATTATGCATGTGAGTTCTATGAGTTCTCATTTTGAACGCATAAAAGGCAAAGCACCTTAATCAATGAAAGGTACATTGATAGGAAAGGGTGAGCTGCTTAATTACTTGGAAGACATGGTGGGCAGCTATGTTACCATAAAGGCAAGAAATCGAGATCAAGAAAGTTCGATCCATAAGAGTTTGAATTTGTCGTAAACTTTGGTTTTGACAAATTCACATGGATAGGAACACATACACCGCTCAAATCTAAGTGTCATAAGATTTCCTCCTTCATGAAAATGATTGTGAGGAAATGCTTTCACTAAGAAAGATTTAAGAAGATAGTGATTGTAAAATTGCATTCTCAAATTCAATTATGGTTACGGTATCCCTTTCCATAATTTGAATTGTGAGGTTTGGCAATTAGTCCTAATTGTTTAGACACACATATGAACTATCGAAGGCAAATGTGTATAAGTTCAAGAAACCTTGATAAAAGATTATCAAAGCACTAAGTATTAAAAACATGAACTTAAGAAATTCAATAAGTATTGTTTTCTGAAAGTTAAGATGTTTATGAATACATGTCGAAGCTAGTGGGAGCATAAGTGTTATGTTTTATAATAATCATCATGATAGTGGGAGCATAAGTGTTATGATTGTATGATTATTAAGGAAAGTATTACAAGGTTAGCAATATTAATTATAGAAAACATGAGTCATACTTTGCAAAGTCACAATAGTTGAAGAGTTGTTTTGCTATAATTAAGGGAGAGAATATTATGCTTCATTTCAAATGTAAAGGTTTAGGTTGAGAAATGTTAATAAAATTTAGTCAAAGGTACAAAGTGTGTTCTTAGAATTTCGATTATGATTACGGCATCCCTCTTCACAATTCGAATTTTGAGAACATAGCAAATAAAACATTATGCGTCGTGTCCCATACGCTTCGGGTATATGATCGATTGCAAATGCTTTAATGTTTGACCATTCTAAAATTTTCCAAATGTCGAGCGCATTTAGAGGGAAAAGGGACTAGAATTGGTTTTGACTAAAACAATTAAACAACTATCAAAGGACAACCCAAAGTTCGACGAGGATTGGTCGCTTGTGAGTAGTTAGAAGTATAGTATTGAAAAATATGGAAATGTTTCCATATTGGATGGACCGTATCGACATCATTACAAATAGATAAGATTCTATTAAGAATGAGTTGTCATATGGAACATATGGAAGTGTGTCCATATTGGGAATTGAATATTTAGAAATCTATGACTAGATTAGAAACTTCTATGCAAAAGGATGTTCAAAGAATGTACTTTGAGTGAGAGACATCACGTCTATGGAATTGTCTTGTAACAATCTCCGATAGAGGACTTTGTAATATCATTGGCAATAGTCTTTGTGACTTTGGTGCAGTGACATTACGAAAGGATAGTTGCATAGAATGTTAGAATCTAGCATATTCTATAAGTAGCAAGAATTTGATATTCTTTGACTTATGAAAAACGGATTTGGAGTTGTGAAATGAGAAGGATTGGAAATGTGTTCAATGTGATCTATTTCACAAAGTAAGAACCATAGGTAAACATTGTGTGCATGCTAGGAGCATGGGACAAGTGTTGGAATTCAAGTAAGAAGTTGATTAACCGAAACGACAAATAATGAGTAATCGATATGGTGATAAATAAAAGGTGTTTTATTTATACTCAAAGGTTTGAGGCCATATGGGATTAGTATTATTCTTGTGTTTCACTTTGCATGTTTTGACTTCCAGAATAATTGAGGTTATTAAGAATAATCGAATTATTCGAACAGGCCGCAGTCGTTCATATGTTGGAAGTAGATATGAATGAAGACTGTCGTGAATTGGTGTGTGGATTGTCTAAAGAGCATTAGACATAAGCAAATGTTTGCTGCAACGTTCATGAGTGCTTATGAATATGATTTGAGCATTGGATTAAACCCACGCTCACTTGGATCACTCCATGAATTGTATCACGAGTGATTGGTGAGACGATAACATCTTATATTCTTGAAACCGAGATGTGTGAGTTGTATCTTGCGAATCGGTTGCACATTGATAATATGTAAACGCACTAGTAACTTGGTCTTATAAAACATATTGTTGTGTGTGATTCGGTGCATCAGTGCAAGCGAGCATTGTATCAAAGTTTATCCGTTCCTTTTATTCAAAGTAGGATAAAAGTGATATCTTTGGGCCCCTCGATGGTTTAGTGATGACAAACGTAAATGCTCGGCCGGGCTAGGGCTAATTTGATTTGTTCAATTAGTCAGTCGTCATAAATCGGAAATCGAGATATAGTACAAAGAGAATGATTTGAAATCATATCTCATACGATATCTAGAATGGAGGAATATATGATCCCTTATCTAAGGACACGCGTATTTGATATGATCAGAGTTGACAGCGGCTTTGGAAAGCTACGATTGCAGATCGGATCTGAAGTCATACGCAGAATAGTTATTAGACTTATCCAAGTGGGAGACTGTTGGATTAGTGTCTAAGTCCATAACTATTTTGGTATGTACTTGACCCGATGGTGCATGGTCCTTTTGGGTTGCCTTCACCAAAGCAACTTGAATGGAGAAATAAATAAAGAGAGAGAGGTTATTATGATTTATTAATATGTTATAAGAATAATATATTAAAGGAGAAATCATATTTGTTTAATTAATATTGGTCAATAATTAATTAAGAATTAATTTTATGATCAAGTGTAATTAATTAAACTAGAGGGGCTGAATTGTAATTATGTGATAGTTACAAAATAAGGTAAGGATTATCTTATATATATGGTGAACGAATTTGAGGTGTAAATCCCTTAGAATTCAACTAAGATAAGGGTTTCTAGGACTTATCTTATGGTTGCTTGGTGGACAAGCAACTAGATAAGGATAAGGACTAAAACCTTAATCTTTACACCTATATAAACCCCCTAGGGCTTAGGAATTCGTCTAACCCTTCCCAAGAGGTCCTAAGGAAGAATTCTAACCTCCCTCCTCTCTCTTTATACCTTCTCCACTTGCTTATGGTGTTTGTAAGCCATTAGAGGAGTGACACTTGTGACTCTCAGCTTTCCAAGGTCAATTCAAGGAGGAATTGGATTGTTATTGCTATATAACAATCAAGGTATGTTCTTAAACCTAATTACATGTGAATTCTGATTTCCATATGCTAGAATTAGGGTTCAAAGTCTTGGATTCAAAGTATGTTCAATAGAGAAACCTAGATCCAAGCTTTAGGGTTTGTATGAGCACATAGGATGTCTTATGACCAAACCCCATCAAAAACGTGCAGACTATCCTAAATAACAATGACTATTCTTATAATTTACTCTAAAATAATTGAAGTAACAAGTGTAGTTGTAGATAAAATGAAAAAAGTAGTAGTTTTTTTAAATAAATGATAATAAAAAATTAGAGGGCCTAAAACAAAATTTTTAAACAAGTAGAGTGACTAATGACAGCTTGTACAAAGTTTAATAACTAAAACATAATATTCAGAAAAGTTCAACGAATAATTATAGTTTTAACGACATCATTCCATGTTGGTGTCGGTAGCCATGCCACTTACACCACCTATTAGTGGTTAGATTGACTAAAATGAAAATAATAATAATAAACAATTTCAGTAACTAATAGTAACTTAAACAAAGTAAAATAACTAAAATAACACATAGAAAAAGTAGAAAGTTTCATTGATCAAACATGACCTAAAATGATCTATGGTGTTTCACATAGACAAAATGATATAAGTGGTCCATGTGTGAGAAAAAAAATTACAAAATAGTCAATATGTAAGAAAAAACCCACCAAAAAAGGGTATTAAACCAACACTACTTCCTGCCACTAAAAAGAATCATATCATCCCTCTACTCTGCAAAAAATACAATTATGAACATGCCTGAAAGTGCATTATACGAAAGACAGACATATTGTGTCTCTGACATCAACAATATAAATACCCCCTTCATGGAAGGGATTATATGCTATAACACACTCGCTTCACTATAGTCTCATGAGTTTCCACAATCTAACTTAGGCATTAAAGCTTAATCCTAGGCCCATCCCGAATTACAACATACCCTAGTTTTCCTTTAGTGATTGCAACCCTAAGATATATACCATTTCACCCTCTAAAGTCATTCTCCAGACATCGTTACATCATTTAGCGTTGTTTGTGGGACGCTGAACGAAACCTATGATCCACGTAACCTTGGAAAGCATGTGCTCTTAGATTTTCTTATTACTAGATCTTAAAACCTTTACATATTGTATGATGTGAGAGCCTAAGTTAGTAAATTTTTGTAACACCCCAAATCCAATAGACCAAGAAAAGGAAAGGAGAACCCGAAATCTGTGAGTCAAATCCTCGAGTCCAAGGAAGAACTCGACGAGTGGGAGCGAGTTCCGTGTCGCAGATTAAGTGTCTGACTCGGCGAGTCAGGTCTGGGTTGGGAAACCCTAATTTTGGGACTTGGTGCCCTGTTTAAGCATCCTATTCTCCTCTTTAGGGTTTCATTTACAACCTCTCTAGTCCATAACCGAAATCCTAGCCACCTAACTTCATTTCTTGAGCTTTTGTGAAGATTAAGGTCCATTTTGAGTGCATCTTGAAGGTTTGGGAGAAATGAGCAAGGAAGGAAGTGTAGATCCAGCCTCTACCTCAGTTTGGCAGTTGGTAGAAGGTAACAAGTCAATACCTTGAGCATTCATTAGATATATCCCCTTCTTAGTTAGATTTTGTCACATTTGGGCCATTTCCAAGGCCAATCCGAACATTAAGCCTTTGAGGACGAAAAGGAATTCAGATATGGGCATTTCTGAGCTTTAGGAGCTCTGAGTGGGTAGCTTTACCCAACGATGGCTTCATTCCATGATTTAGACATTTATTTTAGCTTGGATTAAGTGTTTTAACTTCATAGCACCTTTCATGCATGTAAAGTTAACAACTTTACGTGGAATGCTAGCCTTAGGAGTCCAAATCTACGGGTTAAAAGCAATGGAATGGACTGTACTCGACATAATGAAGATGACACAAAGCGGACTCGGCGAGTCGATTCATGGACTCGGCAAGTGGTTCGCAAACCCTAATCTCTTCTGGTTATGAGTCAGATTAGTGAGTGAGTGGTGACTCAGTGGGTTGGACAGGACTAGGACTCGAAGATTGAAGGACTCGACGGGTCATGGGGTAACTCGGTGAGTCGATTCGCGAGTTGTAGGGTTTTTGGAGGTTATGAACTTGGCGAGTCATTAGGCTGACTCGGCGAGTAGGGTCAACCTGGAAGGTTGAATTTGACTAGGACTTTGACCTTGAGAAAGAATTTGACCAAAGTTGACTTAGTTTGACTTTTGGAGGAGAGTTTAGGAATAAGTGTTATTTTTGTATTGATAGCTCGGGGAGCTAGAGGAGCAACGGTTCAGAGAGTTGTCGGATAGCAATCAGGAGGGTATCAGCAAGAGCTTCAGCAGTGCAAGGTGAGTCTCCTCACTGTATGAATGGGTCTAAGGCCATAATGTCGGCCCATGTAGTTTATAAGTAGGAAGACCCGGGGGTTATCCCTAGGCACTGTATACTAGTATGATGTCCGAAGCAAGGTCCGATGCCGGGAAGGTGCCCGACACAGGTTTGTGTGTATGATATTCCAGACCAAGGTCTGATGCTGGGGTAAGCCCTATGTATGCTACATGTTAGATTATACTTGTTGTCTGTGTGATACTTGTATGTGCCTGGTAGGGAGGTGAGTGTGGGCGAGGACCCGTATCTCATCACTAACAGAGTATGGACGGGGTTACGTATCTCATTAGTAGCAAACTAGGGGCGAGGCCCGAGATAGGAGAGGAGTGAGTGTGGACGGGGGCCCGTATCTCACTAACAACAAGAGCTTGGACGGGGTTCCATGGCTCATCCGTAGCAGGACAGAGGCGGGGCCCAAGATAGGAGAGGCCTTAGAACAAGATACATAGGGTATGTTTAGTTTGTGTGTTATGTGCTATGGTTATATGTTTGTAAATGTTTAGCGGGTGGGGCCCAGAGACAGGCGTGGCCGAAGAGAAACATATCTATATATCGAGTAGGGCTCGAAGCCAGGCGAGGCTTGATACCGGATTCGTCTGGAGTCGGGCGGGGCCCAATGTAGCGGGCGAGGCCCTATGCTTGCAGTATGTGTTTGTGTATGGTATGTGGTAGTTTGGGGAACTCACTAAGATTCGTGCTTACGGTTTTTAGTTTTGGTTTCAGGTACTTCCGGTAGCGGAGGGAAGAGCTCGGGGTGATCGCATGACACACACTATTGTTTATTTAAGCCTGAGATGTTTTACTCTGATAATTGATATACATTGATATGATGTTTGATATACTATGACATGTGTTTTGGGTAACTCTGGTTTACCCTATGGTTTTAAATGAATTTTTTGGGTCGTGTTTTTGGGATGTCACAAGTTAGTATCAGAGCCTTGGTTTGAGGGATTCGGACACACTCTCGAGTGTGTCTGGACTCAAACTAAGGACCTGGTATGGAAATTTTCAAAAGGAAAATCATTTTCTAAAAAGAATTTTGAAAAGAATTTGAAAAGAGAAGAAGGAACTTTGAAAAGAACAAGGAGTGTGGTACATGCAATCATCCGAGCTCAAGTAAGTATCCCAAAATACCCATACAAGTTATGCTATGATATTCTTATTAGAACAACATGCTAGATTAGGGTTAAGGATCTAGGAGTATGCCTTATGTGCCTGTTATATGTGTATGAGCTTTATAAATTGCATGCTAGTATAAATTCCTGAGTAGGGGATAGAACACTTTGATCAGATTATGTGTTTAGTTTTTCCCCACTGTTTGAATGCTGCTTGCGTTGTGCTTATGGGACTTTTAGTAATGCGAGCTAGCTATTAAGTGAAAATGATAAGCCACATGTGGTACATGCTGGATAATCTCAGAGTGACAAGATCTGAACCTATTGCGCAACTCTTGTTTGCGTCCAACCGTTCTAGGGATGAGTCTTTTACTCGAAGGATTATCTGATCTCTGTTGCATGTGGCTATATTCATGAGGTAGCTAGTTGACATTACTGGGAAGTCCTTCAACAACTGAGGATGGAGTAAGTTAGAGGATACCCTAGAGCAAGCCTAGGATGAGATTGGTGTTGGGAGCAGTGTTAGTAGAAGGGACTTGGTGGAGTCGAGGCAATTCTTGAGGAAGGTACAGATAGATATGGAATGTAGTAGGGGCCCATACTACTGAAAGCAGAGGATATGTACTCAATTCAAGAAGGGCCGAGATAAAACCAGGGAACTTGTAGTGCGTGTGTGATCCCTCAGTAGGGATGTGAATTCTGATGGTTGTCATGGCATGTGTTCAGCATGGTGACGTTGCGTGAGAGACCGGCGGGCGGATCAGGCGCCGGAGAGGGATCATGCTCAAGTTTAGGAGCCGAGCAGCTCGAGGTGCAGATGAGAGATTTTGTATCAGCTGAGATCACGCGCAGTATTCTAGACCAGACTCATGTGATCTTTGGTACTGTCAAGGAGGGGATTTTGGAGCTTTTGCGTAGCCTCCTCGGGGCCCAATGCTTATGGATCTTTGCGATCTCTCGGAAGGGAGGATTCCGTTATTAGCTCTTGTCATCAGGGATCAGAGGTGGGTTACAAACCTTGTCTCCAGGAGAGACCACTACATGAGTGGATCACTATGGAGGTTTCGCAAGCTGTACGTGAGGAGTTGCCCGACATTATTGAGCGTGTTATTGGCAGAGTATCCGCTAGGTTTCAGGGTCAGACAAAGACTGTTCAGAGGGTTGATGGGACAGATGGGATAACTCAGGAGCAAGAGATTGACCTAGAATCAGAGAGAAAGAGGAAATCGGATGAGGTTCAGTTGTCTACAGGTTCGGGTAAGAGACCCAAAAGGTCGGATTCGAGATCGAGAGACTTTCAGAGCTGCAGTCGCGAAGGAAAGCGTGGCAGGACGCACGAGGGAGCATGAAGGAGTGGCAATGGTGGTGATTTGGGCTGTTTCAAGTGCAAGCGGATCGGTCATTTTAGCAGAGATTATACTGCTACCATCTCCTAAGGATCAGACATGGTATACTTCCATTGCGGTCAGCGGGGCCACAAGAAGGCCTAATGTCCAAGTTTGCTTCCAGTAGGACAGGCGAGGGCTCCTTCCCCTGTGACTTTGAGAATCACTGGCGGTCGTCGGGGCCGGGCAAAGGCGCCTACGGCACAGAGCAGGGGGCTCCAGTTGTCTACAGTGGAGACGCGTGTAGCACCGGACGTTGCAGGTGCATGTCTTTTGATTTCATGTCAGTTTTTATTTATGATTTTATTTTTATGGTACTTAATCGATGTTAATAAGTATATATATATATATATATATATATATATATATATATATTGGAGTATTATATTACTTGCTTGTGATTGAGTTATATGCCATCTGCATGCCATGGGCGATAGAGTAGTAGTTCGAAGATGTTTCCCCTTTAGTGTAGGTTCTCAGGATGCAGTCACTGTAGCAAGTGCGATTGGGGATTGAAAGGTGCTCTGTTAGTCGGCAAGATTGGTCTAGATCTGGTAAAGGGTTAGTTGGAGAGCCAGAAAAGGTAAACATTGGTTGGCAGCGGATTGACCCTTTAGATGATAGGAAGGATTGGGAATCCTTTTCAAGCTGTGAGCTGTAAGAGATTAGCCGAATCAAAGTGGGGGAGAACCCTTCGAGTATTCAGGGACAGTAGCATGTTAAACTTATAAGAGTTAGTGATCTTCGAAAAGGAAAGGAAAGCAGTCCGAGGGGTTGTATGGGTGGAGGTGTGCAGGAGTTGGGAGTTTAAGAAACTTCCCAACGTTGAGTTCATGTAATTGGGATTAGTAGATGATTGGTTTAGGAAACCAAGCTGAAGATTTTCTCAACAGAACGTGAGTATAGCAAGAATGTAAGACTACGGGATAACCGTAGCATTCACTAGTAAATAGACAATGCGGGAAGTATGGTGAGGTTGAAGGATGCTCATACCATTTGTTAGCTGAGGGTTGGTTTGGGAAATCAGGTCGGAGGATCGCTAGCAGGACTCGAGTGAGTCGGGATGAAGATTATGTAGACGCCTAGCACGGGATGCTTTCAGATTAGTAGTCAGTGGCAGAGACAACATGGAGAGTGTGGTAGGACTGCGGGATAGCCGCAACATTCATTAGTAGCGAGTCATAGGAGTGTGGGCGAGGGCCCGTATCTCCTAAGTCAGAGGAGTGTGGGCGGGGGCCCGTATCTCCTAGTTAGCGGAGTTTGGGCAAGGCTTGTGTCTCCTAGTTAGTATGACAGAGATCGATAGAGGGTAGGCGTTGAGTTTTAGGAAGGTTTTGGACCCGCGTAGCCCTAGATAGGTGAGACCTGGGGGCAGGGTCGCTCAGTAGTATGGTTTGGGTGGGACCCGTGGGCGAGGCCCGTGCGACAGTAGCTAGACAGGTGAGACCAGAGGGGAAAAGCCGCTCTAAGATATAGTTTGGGTAAGACCCGTGGGCTGGACCCGCGAGTTTATAGTAGCACAGGTGGGACCTGGTAGAGACCTTAGGGTCAAGATAGGGGATCGAGAATCCCAGGACTTATAGAGCCAGAGTGGAAGGGTAGATAGAATAGTATAGGTAGCCGAAGTTTCCTTTGGGAGTCGTTGGGAGCGACTGAGCGACTTAGCTTGGGTTTAGTAACTGGTGGGAGTCTAGTGACCCGGTAATGGCAGATTAGTTGGGACCAGGGTGGTCTCGATTCATCTGGAAGGAGGATAAGAGACAGCAAAACTTTCAGTCAGGGGTAGTTATGAGAAGAGAAGTTGGGCGTGGGACAGCCAGTTGACCGAGAAGTGCTACGCCCCTCATAGCAGGGTTAGATAATCTCAGAGGGAAGGGTTTGACCCTGTTGCGTAGCTCTTGTTTGACTCTAGCCATTGCAGGGATGAACCTTTTACTCGAACGATTATCTGATCCACTCGCTAGGTTGGGTGTTCGTGTGACATCCCCATTTTCACGGCCAGAAAAGACCGATTTTTGTTTATGCTTTGTTTTATAAAATCAGAGTAATCTTTTAAAGATAACGGTTGCGGAATTTGTTCCCAAAACAAGACATGATAATAACTTATCAAAACATTTCTCAAAGGGAATGTATTTTTCATTTAATAATAAAGCCTCGGGATGTCATGTTTCGATACAGACATATAAGCATAAACAGAACTTACATTTAATTACACAATTGATTTATATCTCCTTTAAATCTCTATGTGAAATATGTCTTCGTATTAATACCTGTGATACAAAGAAAACTGAGTGGGTCAGGCTTGGGAGCCTGGTGAGCATACAGGGTTTTCATCCCACAATGTTATATCATATATTTATAAATATAGAACATTCAAACTTGCACAATTTCACCATATAAAGGAAACTCTTAACCCACCCCATCGATCCTCACAATGACACGATCTAAACTCTCGTATCTAAAATTTTCCTCTTTACCTGATCCCTACTCATGGATCTAAAACTATCCTCTTCATCGATCCATACTCACAGATCTAAAACTACTTGATCCATACTCACGGATCTAAAACTAACCTCCTGATCTGATCCATACTCCCAGATCAATAATTGTACCCAATCCATACTCCCGGAATAAGTACAATTAACTATACCCTAACCCTGATCTGATCCATACTCCCGGATCAATAACTGTGCCCAATCCATACTCCCGGAATAATAACAAGTTTTATCTCTTTACCCGATCCATACTCCCGGATCTAAAATTAACCTCTTGTTCTAATTCATACTCGCTGAATAACTAGATCAACAACAACAACATCGGGGCCTCTCATCTGTTTCTCACACATCAACTATCTACCCATGTTCCACCCAACATATTAGTAGATAAAAATATATATTTTGATACATAGTTTAAAACCTGTATAACATTCTCATTCAATACCTATTCCACATAACAGATGAGGCACACTCACATAACACGTATTTCATAGAGAATAAATCAGATCTATGAGATAGAAGAAATTGAATATACATTCACACACATAACAACAAAAATTATACACATAACACGTATTTCGTATAAAATACTTCATAATTATGCGTTAGAAGAAAGTAACCACACACTCACACATATAAACAACAATATACTTAATACACTCGAACCATACTTGTATTATTATCGTGTTTATGAAAGGTAGTATACACTCACTTGATCAGAAGATGATCGGACAGCACTACGACTTGCAGAAGTAGTATTCTTCGGTAGATTTGGAAGATCTCCACAAAAATCGAACTTCTCGCGGGCAGAGCTTCGGCTCGGGAATTTCACTTCTCGGGATCTTCGGGGCCTTGGGACTTGCTTCGGGGCTTGGGAATGATACCGGGGCTTCGCGATAATTCTTGCACGAAAAACGATGCAAAAACGCGAGAGAAAGAAGAGAAATGAGCAACTGAATCGGCTGCACTCGACTCCCTTTTATAGGGTCTGGATCTGCGATTTACACGGGGCGTACTCTTAAGTTACGCGGGGCGTAACCTGGATAAGCCCGGTGACTCCCCCCTTGGATAATATCGAAAATTTATATTTAAATTTAATTTCGAAAATATTTAATAAACTTCAAAAATTCATATCTTCCTCGTACGAACTCCGTTTTCGACGTTCTTTATATCCACGTGTAGGTGAGAGTACGATCTACAACTTTCGTTTAGACTCCGTCGGCTAATTTTGACTTTATTTTTATTATTTATTTTTAGTAGGCCGGGACAGGAAAACTCCGTTATAAAATCATAACTTCTTCATCCGACGTCCGTTTTCGCCTATCTTTTTATTGTTTTACTACAATTAATGAGATCTTCAATTCTCATTTAGATTGTTTTGGCTAAAAACCGCTCGGTCTCAAATCGAGTATTCGGGTTGCATACCGCTAAGTCGAAACTTCGAAAAATCATAACTTCCTCATACAAAGTCAGATTTGGGCGTTCTTTTTATGCACGCTCATGGTTTAACGTATTCTACGACTTTCATTTAGATTTCTAAGTCTAAATATTGCTCTAACGTAAATTCACTTTTTACGTCGCGCTGTGTCGTGCCGGTTCTGTCGCGAAACTTCGACAGGTCATAACTTCTTCGTTATAACTCGGATTTCGGCGTTCTTTATATGCATGAAAACCTTGTAACATATACTATAACTTACTTAAGATTATTCATTCTAAAGAATCTTTCATCAAAAATTCATTTTTGACGCCTATCGTCTCTAAATTGACTAGCCCTGATCTACGGGCGTTACAGTTCGGCACTAAGATATAGTAGGAAGAAGCATTCAGCGGGTAGCAGTGAAGTGAACAACACTAGGAGTGGCTGGGAATGTAGACACAGTGGAAGGTATATCCTTCACAGAGGAAGAAAAGGTAGTAGTTGTGTGTAGGAAGTTGCCTTGTGAAGGGCAGTGAACGCGCAAGGTAAAAGGGGTGAAAACCCTAGTATGTCCAACATAAGTATTCGGGGAGTACCGAAGGGATTGTCGGTTGGGCAAGAGTTGTGTTATCAGGGTGTTGGTGAGTAGAGTGCTCATGAGGTTCTAATTGCAAGGACTAGTTTCAGCTGAATGACCGAGCGAAAGGTCAATGGAAGTGATTCCGCGAGGATTGGACCCAGTACGATATGTATTCACCGTACAGGGATGTGGTGAGCAGATTACATGATAGTTGGCCGTAGCGAACTTCGAGGACGAAGTCTAGTATAAGTGGGGGAGAGTTGTAACACCCCTAATCCAGCAGACCAAGAAAAGGAAAGGAGAACCCGAAATCAGTGAGTCAACTCGTCGAGTCCAAGGAAGAACTCGACGAGTCAGAGCGAGTTCCGTGTCGCAGATTAAGTGGCCGACTCGGCGAGTCGGGGGACTGACTCGGCGAGTCAAGTATGGGTTAGGAAACCCTAATTTCGGGACTTGGTGCCCTATTTAAGCATCCTATTCTACTCTTTAGGGTTTCATTTACAACCTCTCTAGTCCAGAACCGAAATCCTAGCCACCCAACTTCATTTCTTGAGCTTTTGTGAAGATTAAGGTCCATTTGGAGTGCATCTTGAAGGTTTGGGAGAAAGGAGCATGGAAGGAAGTGTAGATCCAGCCTCTACCTCGGTTTGGCAGCTAGTAGAAGGTAACAAGTCAATACATTGAGCATTCATTAGATAGATCCCCTTCTTAGCTTAGATTTTGTCACATTTGGGCCATTTCCAAGGCCAATCCGAACATTGAGCCTTTGAGGACGAAAATGACTTCAGATCTGGGCATTTCTGAGCTTTAGGAGCTCTGAGTGGGTAGCTTTACCTATCTATGGCTTCATTCCATGATTTAGAAATTCATTTTAGCTTGGATTAAGTGCTTTAGCTTCATAGCATCTTGCATGTGCGTAAAGTTAGCAACTTTACGTGTAATTCTAGCCTTAGGAGTCCAGATCTACGGGTTGGAAGCAATAGAATGGACTGTAATCGACAGAATGGAGATGACACAAAGTGGACTCGGCGATTCGGTTCGCAAACCCTAATATCTTCTGGTTATGATTCAGATCAGTGAGTGAGTGGTGACTCAGTGGGTTGTACAGGACTAGGACTAGAAGATTGAAGGACTCGACGAGTCGTGGGGTGACTCGGCGAGTTGATTTACGAGTTGTAGGGTTTCTAGAGGTTATGAACTCGGCGAGTAAGGTCGACCTGGAAGGTTGACTTTGACCTTGAGAAGGACTTTGACCAGAGTTGACTTAGTTTGATTTATGGAGGAAAATTTAGGACTAAGTGTTATTTTGGTATTGATAGCTCGGGGAGCAAGAGGAGCAGCAGTTCGGAGAGTTGTCGGATAGCAATCAGGAGGGTATCAGCAAGAGCTTCAACAGTGCAAGGTGAGTCTCCTCACTGTCTGAATGGGTCTAAGGCCATAATATCAGTCCATGTAGTTTATGAGTAGGAAGACCCAGGGGTTAGCCCTAGGCACTGTATGCTAGTATGATGTCCGAAGCAAGGTCCGATGCAAGGCTAGTGCCCGAGGCAAGTTTATGTGTATGATATTCCAGACCAAGGTTTGATGATCGGGTAAGCCCGATGTATGCTGCATGTTAGATTATACTTGTTGTCTGTGGGATACTTGTATGTGCCTGGTAGGGAGGTGAGTGTGGGCGAGGACCCGTATCTCATCACTAGCAGAGTATGGACGGGGTTCCATATCTCATTAGTAGTAGAGAAGGGGTGAGGCCCAAGATAGGAGAGGAGTGAGTGTGGGCGGGGCCCATATCCCACTAACAGCAGGAGCTTGGACGGGGTTCCATGGCTCATCCGTAGCAGGACAGGGGCGGGGCCCAAGATAGGAGAGGCCTTAGAATAAGATATATATGGTATATTTAGTTTATGTGTTATGTGTTATGGTTATATGTTTGTAAATGTTTAGCGGTCAAGGCCCAGAGACAGGCATGGCCTAAGAGAAATAGATCAATATACCGAGCGGGGCTCGAAGCCAGGCGGGGTTTGATGCCGGATTCAACCGGAGTCGGGCGGGGCCCAATGTAGCGGGCGAGGCCCTATGCTTGCAGTATGTGATTGTGTATGGTATGTGGTAGTTTGGGGAACTCACTAAGCTTCGTGCTTACGGTTTTTAATTTTGGTTTCAGGTACTTCCGGTAGCGGAGGGAAGAGTTCGGGGTGATCGCATGGCACACACCATTGTTTATTTAAGCATGGGATGTTTTACTCTGATAATTAATATACATTGATATGATGTTTGATATACTATGACATGTGTTTTGGATAACTCTGGTTTACCTAATGGTTTTAAATGAAATTTTTGGGTCGTGTTTTTGGGATGTCACAATTTTTGACATATAAGTATACCCTAATTCTTGATGTCACTATATACATGAAAAAGAGGTCATTGAGCCAAATGGAAAAGAGGCCAATGAGCCCACCATATGAAATGAAATTGATAAAGTAATTTATGAGAAAAAAGTAAATAAAACAAAATATAGTTGAACTTAATTAGAAAGAACTTAGTCTTAAGGAAAAAATAAAACTAATAATAGAGACACTTGAATAATGGGGAGGTTACGGTGAAATTTTTTTGTTCGATCACATCAACTTGTAGGCAAATTAGGGAAAGGTAGAGAATGTATATCTTACAAAATTTGGCACACAAATATAAGTATCTTATTTCTTAATTATTTCTTGTTATTTTTAACATCCAAAAAAATACTAATAAATTTTTTCATTTTTAAACCATCAAATACGCATAATCTTTCTTCCAAAATCGATCAAAGTAAAATTCATCACAATCATCAGAGTGAAATAACAATCACCAGTATGGAAAATCATCAGAGGATGTTGTGTAGTCAAGCTGGCTCATTCCCTTTGGAACTAGAAGTACCTGAAAATGTTTAAACAACAAAACTGTGAGCACAAAGCTTAGTAAATTCCCCAAGATACCACATAACATACATAACATCCGCCCTACCCACATATTAGGCCGCGTCCATAACACAAACATGTCTAACCCAACATACAAACGGGACCAACCCAACACATAATGCAAGAGTCACAAAGATAGCTAGCATCCTACATAGTATAGTGAGAAGACTCACCTCACAGACGTAGTCAACAACTAACATGTCTTACATCCAATGAATCAGGTGCTACACACCTCCTAATAAACCGTTCAAGGTAAACCTTTAGTCCACATTATGAAACTAGCCAATTGGCCTAAAAGTCAATAAGGTCAAAAGTCAACGGTCAAAGTCAACATAAGCTGACTCTCACGTCGTGACAAACCCTAGGTCATATCGTAGGAAAATGAACTCGACCCTATCACAAACTTGGTCGCGATCCAACTAAGTCATGATCCCAGTTACTGTTATGTCGTGATGGTCAGGCCACCACGTCGTAACATAATTTATCCAAAATAACCAGGAAACCCGCAAGCGTCACGTCGTGACGAGGAGGCTGTCACGTCGTGAAACTGGGCTTTCCTCAACTTAGTGGATTCATCTCTCCATCTATAATTCCATCCACCCATTTCTTCCAGAAGGCTTGCTAACGTCTAATACAACCTAAAGATCGATCATTTTTCAGCCATGCATGTCTATTGTAAGTCTAAAGCTCAAACTAGGTCAAAAATAGAGAAACAACACCAAGAATCTCATGCATGGGTTCAATACACTAGCAAAATTCAGATATGAACCTTATGTACTTCAAGGGACCTCAAGGACCCATAAAGTTGCTAACTTTATGGAATCCCACCATTCCAACTAACTCATACATGAAGAAAAGGGGACAAAACCCTAGATCTAGCAAAATAGAAAAATAAAGTTTGGATATTAAAAGCTTACAAAGATCCAAAGATGCCCAAATGAAGTCCTAAAGCTTGCCAAGAAGCTCACAATACCACCAAAGCCTTCTTCTTCCAACAAAAGCCACGAAAAACACAAAGACGAGATAAAAAATGGAGGAGAGGGGATTAGGGTTTCTTCAAGAGGGTTTAGGAGGCGATGGAGGCCGAGGGTGGAGAAAACGCTAGCCCTCACTTCCTTTAAATAGGGTCTAAGTCCATAAATTAGGGTTTGCCCTTGATCAATTGTCATGTAGTGGCCAACATGGTGTCACTTTGTGACACTTAAATGAGACTCACCTCTCTTGCGCTCACGTCATGTGGTGACAATGTTTCCCCCACATTGTGACCCACTCAAAACTCATAATTCACTTAAAATTCCATACCTCGAGGATCCGGATGTTACATTATTTATAAAAAATATAAGGGATATTCTAATAGTTGTGATTATATTGGAACTATTTAGTTAGGGAGGTTTGATTGACTAGCCTCATTCATCATGCTTATTTATACTATATTATGCATTATAATCTTGTTTAATTTATGTATAAAGGGATAGTTTGATTTGTTTTGAGTGATTTGGTTAGTATAGAAATTCAAGTGAAAATGACAAGAAAATGAAGCTAAAGAGAAAAACCATATCCTAACGAACTCATCTCAAAAACATCTTTATCAAAAGGTATCTTCGAAGCTATGTAACCGTCCTCGATGATTTTTTTTATCACATACAATATGCACTTTCTTCCGAGGCATTCTTGATAACTTTGGGGCATCCTAGACTGATGGAGATTTTTGGTGTGTTTAATTATTTTTAAAGCTATAAAAGGAGATATTATGATCCCATTTAGCCTACCTTTCATCCTAAACTTCTAGATGCGATTTTTAAAGAACTTAATTAATATTATTTTGAAGATCCCAAACACCTTTAGAATTAATGGAAAATACCATTCAATCCCTTATTCCTCACAATTCTTCACTCGTTCAATCTACCACATCCATGAAGAATTCTACCTTGATAAAATTGCATTTCTTAAAGACACAAAAGTCTAAGTTAATTTGAGACTGCTTTTGGTGAGATTACCATGATATTACATCCGTTTTCCTTGATTATCACTTTGATTCTAACCAAATATTATTTCACTATTATGATATGAACATTATAAAGCATTTGCATAATAGTAAACTCTTTTGGTTTTTTTAAATTTCATTGCTTTAGTTGTAAGACATTGTGGAATCGACCTGACTTTCCATACCTACTTAGGTTTTGTTGGTTATTTTTTATCCTATAATGACACACAATGAGTTGTTTCCCGAGGATCACTCATCCGTCAAAGCATGCACGAGTAGCAGCAACATCATCGTGAATTTTGATGCCAAAAAACTCCAAACGAAACACAAACGGGTGTCTAGACTCTTATCTCCCCTTTGACATCAACATGGAAACAAAGAAACTTGGTAAGTTCGCATCCTCCACTATCTTATACACAAGAGAAGCTACCAACTCAACAAATGCACACGTATATACGAATTTGTTTGACCTTCATGAGGTTCACCGAAAACACTCCTATTCTCTCATTGTTTTCTTCATTAGACATCATGAAAGAACCAAAAAATATCCATAAAGAAATCTAACGTAAAAAAACCACCGGAGTTTACCGCCATTTTTTCCTTCTCTCCCGTTTAGCCCTTTGTGTCACATTCTTCAAGAAATTTAAGATGTGTCTATCAAAAAGAGACAACCCTAATAACCATTAGACATTTGTATTTTTATACACCATTACAACAATTCCCTTGAGCTTAATTGAGAACTACAAAATTGCAATGATAACTTTTAAGGATATATACAGTAAAGTCCCAATATTTTCATCGATTTGACAAGAAAGTCCTAAACTTTATTTTTTTGACAGTAAAGTCCAAATTACCGGCAGTTTTTGACACTTTTACCCTTTTCCCCGGTTAGCCGGTAATTAGGACTTTTTTGTCAACAAAATAAAGTTTAGGACTTTCTTGTCAAATCGTCAATTAGGACTTTACTGTCAAAAAAATAAATTTTAGGACTTTTTTGTCAAATCGTTCAAAATATTGGGACTTTAGTGAATATATAATTTTTTTTTGTTAGAAATTTAATGGTATGATACTCTTTAAGCATAAGAGTTATTGAAACATTCTCTAATCAGCTAGATCCTATTGAAATCCTTTACGTTTGCTTCTTGTTAAATCGTTTTTTTAATCTCAACAAACCGATATTGAAAAAAATTGAGATAATCAAGAAAGAAAGAAAGAACCAGGGTTGTGTTGGCTTTTTGCAGTCTCAAAAATGGAGAAATAAGAAACCGAAAAAAACGAAATTGCCCTTCTTTCCCTTCTCCACATTCACACCCTTTTGACTAGGCATGTGTTGTTTGTGTTTGTATAAAGCTAGGGCAATTTCGTTTTTTTAGGTTTCTAATTTCTCCATTTTTGAGACTGCAAAAAGCCAACACAACCATGGTTCTTTCTTTCTTTCTTGATTATCTCAATTTTTTTCAATGTCGGTTTGTTGAGATTAAAAAAACGATTTAACAAGAAGCAAACGTAAAGGATTTCAATAGGATCTAGCTGATTAGAGAATGTTTCAATAACTCTTATGCTTAAAGAGTATCATACCATTAAATTTCTAACAAAAAAAATTATATATTCAGTAAAGTCCCAATATTTTGAATGATTTGACAAAAAAGTCCTAAAGTTTATTTTTTTTGACAGTAAAGTCCTAATTGACGATTTGACAAGAAAGTCCTAAACTTTATTTTGTTGACAAAAAAGTCCTAATTACCGGCTAACCGGGGAAAAAGGGTAAAAGTGTCAAAAATTACCGGTAATTTGGACTTTACTGTCAAAAAAATAAAGTTTAGGACTTTCTTGTCAAATCGATGAAAATATTGGGACTTTACTGTATATATCCCTAACTTTTAATAAACAATTCAATTTAATTATATAATGCCTTTTGTACGGTTACACTTAATTACAGTGTTCTATTAAAGGAAAGAAAAGAATGAGAAAGAAATATGGAGAGAAAAGAAAGGAGGGAGAAAAAGTTGTATTTTGGTGTTTCCAATTAGAAAGAAAAAAAGAACAAGATAATTACTTATTATAATCTATAAACAAACATGTCTTTATGTTTACTTCCCTCCAAATCCCTCCAATTTAGGAGGAAAATTAGGAGATACTATCATCCTTTATATTATTTTGTTTTGTTTTGTTTTTTTCTTCTTTGTTTCCAAAAAATAATATTAGGAACAAGATAATTTCCTTTTTATTTCTAATTCTCTTCACTTCCATTTTTCTTTTCTTTAAGTTGGATTCGAAAACAGGTGTCTCATGCTGAATCTTCTAATTTGTATAGGATTCAAAAACAAGGTGTCTCATGCTCAATCTTCTAATTTGTATAAAATGGCGATATGTATACAAATGATTAAAAATCTTTTCAAACATCCAAACACATTAACTTCTTACTAGAATTACCCAAACAATAATTATATTTTGTCCAAAATAATAATAGTACATTGATTTTATAAATTTGATTGACCCCGAGAACATTTACAATACTAGGACTTGTAAATTATATTGGGCTAAAAATGTTTGATGGAAAGTCTAGCTCAACTAATTATCTTTCGAGCCCATTTCTTGTACCCAAACTCATAAAACTCAAGTTGAACGAGCACAAGCTCGAATAGCTAATAAAAACTTTGGACTGATTTTATGTTTAAATCATTGAAAACTTTCAGTTAGCCATTTATTTAAACTTCGACTTTTCTCTTCTTCTTTTTATTTTATTTTTTTTCAGCATTAGACAAACAGGAATCAAACATTTCATATTCTGATAAATTTGAGTGACACTGCTACAAATTGAATCCTTATGAGTAGTTTGCAAGTTTCCACTGGCATATTATTTTGCAATGCGAATTCGAGGACAAAAAAATTTAAGATTAAAAAGTAACTATTTTAGTCGTAGGTGCTGCTCAAATGAATTGCAACTTATGTCAAGAATCATTGATCCTTTTACATTGTATTTCCCAATTTTGGAAATTTTCTGATTGACAATCAAACAAATCAAGCCACAAGCCACATGAAGAACATTGACCAAAGGGTCAGTGTCACAGACGCCAAACCATAAGCCCACAACATAATCACTGAACATTCACTCTCACCAACTCCAAATAACTGTGTTATTGTACCTATCAATACCATATTAAAAAAAAAAAAATTCACAACTTTATCATTAAAATAAAAGAAAAACAGATAAAAGATATCTCAAAAACTTGAAGTCTCGTAAGTCGTACCAATGTTCATAGCAGGTGGAAGCGCAAACTGTAGGAGAAGAACAAATAGGTAAAGAGGATCTGCATGCACTAAGCCCACATAAAGCGCTCCTTTCACAATTAAAATGCCAAAAAGTGGCAACAAAACTAACCGAACTGCTACGATTCCTAGCACAATTGGTAACGAGACACGAGATGATCCTTTCAAACCTGAAAATTGTCTCTACTAATATTAACCAACTGATCAATACATAAAAAAAACTCAATTTATAATCTAAATTTTACCTTTCAAGAGGTTAGCACCCAAAATCAATGTCATGGTTGGGATAGCTGCATCCCTAACACAATATGGGGAATAAGATATGTTAGTGTTAACTAAGTTTCTTTTGTTGTGTTCCCATGATCCCATCTCATAATCGGACCCACAAAATGGAAAAGAAATTCATGGGACCAACGTGATTGGCATGTAACTTTTGAGAACGTTTAACTATTTTGAACTTTTAGGTTTTGTTTTTATGTAATTTTAAATTTTTAAAAGTTAACAACTAATACTTCTACACAAATAAAAACGAGTTAGTTTTGACAAACACGCCATAAATGAAAAATCTGGACATGGTTTAAAAAGCTATACCCTACTAATGATGCAGAATCTTGGATCACCCGAAGAGGAGCTGTGGTGCCTATTAATAGCCTGCGCATTGGAGCGATTGTTCCCACAAGGAAACCCACAATCTTTATGATTCAAAAGAAATAAATAGTTACATGTATGTGTGTATATACGTTTCAGGTTAGGTTAAATAATGAGAAAATGATTTAATAAGGCAATATACATTTTATTTTGTATAATTTAGTCATTGATTTTTTTGTCCACATTTGACCATTTAACTTATAATTTTTTTGTCCACATTTGACCATTTAACTTATAATTTTTTTGTACACATTTGGTCCTTATAACTGACTAGTCTATGTTAAGCCGGGAAAATGACTTAATAGAGTAATATAAATTTTAGTTTGCACACATCTACTCCTTAATGTTTTCTTTACATATTCAATCTTTATAACCGATTTTTTTTCAGGTTTTGCTCAGAACATCTTACATGGGACAATCATTAGTGAGGTGTTAATTCACGAATCTGTCAAATAATGTTATCCTATTAAGTCATTTCCTGATTTAAGCTGAAGTAGCTGGTTATAAAGAATGTATACAAAAATACAAGTTAAATTGTCAAATGTGAATCACAAAAATTCGACTAAATATATACAAAACAAAAAGCATATTACCTTATTAAGTCATTTCCCCTTAAATAATACACAACAAGGGTCGGTGTATACCGCTCCATTGGTTGATGGTGCGAACAACGCCTTTAAGTTAACCCGTCTTGAAAAGTTCCCCAAATGTTGCTTCATTTTATCTAATATCACCTGATTCATATAAAGTTTTAAATTTTTTTGTAATTTCATATCAGACATGGATCACTCCAATAAAAGCAAAAAATCAACCTTCAATGTTCCCTTCGTGTTAACTGTAGATGAAGATGATGGAAGCAAGGTTTCAGTCAAATCCTCTTTCATGGTTTCTGTCTCTTTGACAACATTGTTATCAGAGTCTTGAGGATGATCCGAGAATACCCGTACTAGGTTGTACACATAAGTCCACAAATATACCGCTCCAATCTGGAGAATGTACATTTGTTATGAAAGAGTTTATATAAACAAATAATCATCTAGAAATTTCAATGTAAAAGTACATACTGCCAAAGATAATGAAGCATAAGCCATGGCATACTCATGGCAAACATCAGGATCACCAAAGGGACTTCCTTTCTCTTTGCATACAGCTGGGATTATAATCAAAGGCAAGTTTCCCATGTTTCCTATCATTCATAATCAAGATCCAAATTTTAAAAGTTTGTCAACGTATAGGAGTTTATTTATTTATGTTCTTAATATAGAATTATATATATTCATCAGGATGCAAGCAATTTACCAGCTGCACATGCACCTAGGATGAGGCCCTTTAGATGTTTAGGTGGTTTAGTGATTATCAAAAGCAACCATCCAAGTGCTGACCCAATTATGAATGTAATAAGAATATTCACAGGCATAAACCACCTGAAGTTTTTAATTTAACAGTTAATCTCTAAAGAATGACAACAGAATTAAGAACCCATTGAAGAAAAATTACATAGAAATGATGCTTTCGAGAGTGATTGTTCTAGCAAGATTGTTGCCCACAAGTGCTGGACTGAACACAAAGAACACAATCTGATCAAATAGGAAGGAGTATTATGAGTCACATATTTAGAAAATCGTATATTTAATCATATTTAGGTTTTTCTTTAATCGGCAAAGGCTAAAAAGAGACTCGAAATTAGAGCCATGAAATCAAAACCTTTGTATACTAGTCCAATGATCAGAAAAATCCAATCTTTAATCAAATAGGCAACTTTCTTGAACATGGGTATTTGAATTCCATAAGAAAAACTGAATCTTCCATTAAACTACCAAGATTTTGTACTATTAGTAAGCTTAAGAAAAAGGGACCACGAAAATGCAGGGAGGACTAGTCCTAATGTGCAATATCGACTTGTACATTACAAGTCAACAATGCACAACCGACGATTTCTAACTTGAATTGTGGACGTATGCTTTCTTGAATAATTAAAGGAATTTTAAAGACTTACATTATTGACTTGCTTCCTTGTACTTTGTCCCAAGATATCAATAGAATCCAGGGCAAGAAATGAGCCAAGTGCAGTAACTATAAGAACTTTGAGAATAGGAGTAGAAGCAGCAGAAAACAGATCTAGAAACCCCATCTGTTAAACAAACGGTTTTCAGAAATCGCAAAAAAGGAAAACAACAATCTAAATCTGATTACAGTTGTGTGAAATCAAAGAACTGGTATATATAAAAAAAGTTAACGAACTGAAATTCTAGGTATCATCATTATATTAAAAGACAACATAATACATGCATGATGCATGACAGCATGAGCTAGCAAAGCATGCTTAGAGATATTGAAACTTCAAGGAAGCAATCGGTCATATTTTATTTATAATTGTGAAAGCATCAGAACAACAAAACAAGGGAAAAAGATTGTTACCTCAAGATGGTGTTGTAATCAAAGGCAGCCCTTTTCTATAAATTTAGAACAAGTAAGTATCAAATATGCAACAAAAAGTTCATTAACATTCCATTAGAACGGTAGTTAATGTGGAATAAGATATGAAACAAAAAATTCCTTTGGGTTTTTGGGAACTCGCTACTTCATGGATGGATGAATCAATAATAAGAGACAAACCCACATAAAAATTTTGATTCAAAGAAATTATTGTTCAATTCTAAACTTTTAGTGGGAGATAAGGACGAAGAATCAAGAATATTATAAGAAAACAACAAGGTTCAGAGAATATGATACGATTGCTGTCAAACTTATTATTATTATTAATATTTTTTTTTCTTATTTTTTCGATATTTGTTCTTCAATGTGTGTTTTGGTTTTGGAAAATGACGCAACTGAGTACAACGTATTTTGATTTTACTATTTTAACTAGGTGTGAGACCTCAGTATTACACGGGTTGATTTAAAAAAAGATTGAACATTAAATTAAAGTGTAAATAAAAGATATTTTTTAATGTACAACTTTAAAAAAGAAAGGAAGAAACCTATTTATTGCAACTTAATATTATATATATATATATATATATATATATATATATATATATATATATATATATATATATATATAATACTTTATATATATAAGTATATGACTTTAATGTTAAAAATTGAAACAAATCAAAAATTGACAAATGGATAATATTTGTTTCAAAAATACTACAAAACGACAAGTGTCAAAACTCATGAAAGATTGACATGTGGCAAAAAAAAACTTTAATTTATTAAGGAGGATCTCTAAAGTTTTTTTTTTTTTTTTTTTTTTTTTTTTTTTTTTTTTTTTTTTGTGTGTGTGTGTGTCTTTTAAATTAACAAATTATTTTTGTTGGATCGATTTGGTCACTTTTAACAAAATGAAAAGGTAACTCGGTTATTCTTTTGTCACATATACATTGATTTTTTATTTTTGGTTCATAGAAATTGACTTTCTATATTTATATTAATTCCTTTTCATTTTAGAAATAAAAAAATAAAAAATATGGGCATCTCTCTTTCTCTCTCTCTCTCTCTCTCTCTCTCACCCACACACAGAGCTCACACACGCACACACACACCCACCCACCTTTGTCTTTCTCCCTCACGACCAAAAACATTGAAACTCCACCTGCAAATACATTTTCTCTACTCATTCTTAGAAAATTGAAGTCTATGGTTTGTGAAATCGATGAAGAAATAGGAACTTCAAGAAATATCAATTAGAACCGTAAGAAATCGACAAAGGCGAATATCTTTCTCACTCACGATCTAGATCTTGATTTCTCACTTTCTCTTTCCAATCACCAACCACCACCCACCTTCTTTTCATCCTTACCGGTGAAACAAATCGACGAAGGGGTCGGGTCGTAGGGATGGTCTAGATCTACCTTCATAAACTCGGATTTTGAGTCTATTTCCCCCTCTTTTCGTCCTTATGGTTTTGATTTTAGGTTCTAATTTATGGTTTTGAGTTCACGTGGAGGATGGAAACGATGACTTTAGCTTGAGTTCAGTTTTTGAAACAATCCAAAAATACGGTCCAAAAATTTCGTTTGAAATCATTTACGAAAATCATAATTCATCAAACATCACAATAAAAATCATAAGTCATGTATATCAAATCATCATAACAAAATATTGTATAAAAATCATGAGTCAAAATATCAGAGTAAACATCCCAGGCTAAAACATCTTGGTGTGTGCAATGCTGTCATCCCGAGCTCTTCTCTTTGTAATTGGAAGTATCTGAAACCAGAATTGAAAACCGTAAACACGAAGCTTAGTAAGTCTCCCCAAACTATCACATACCATACACATAATCACATACTGCAAACATTGGGCCTAGCACGCTACCTCGGGCCCTGCCAGGCATCAGACGAATCCGACATCAGGCCTCGCCTGACATCGTGCCCCGCTCGGTATACAAATATGTTTCTACTAGGCCCCGCCCGCTATACACATGTAAACATATAATCATAATCAAGCTAGTACATAACAGACAAAACACAACACTATAACTGATAGTCTTAAGGCCCCACCTATCTTGGGCCCCGCCCCTACTTTACTACTAATGAGATATGGAACCCTATCCAACTCAACTAGTGATGAGATACGGGCCCCTGCCCATACTCATCTTCCTACTAGGCACATACAAGTATCATAAAGACAACAAGTATAACTAAGCATGCATTCATTCCTCGAGTACCACCCGACATCGAACTGTAGTTCGGTAACATACATATAAACCTTCCTCGGGCCTCGCCCGACATCGGACCAAAATCCGAAACATGTAAACTACATTGGGCTAATATGACATCGGATCTAAATCCGATATACACTAACATACATAAACATGCCAACATTGGTGCCTTCGACCCATTCCTACTGGAGAAAACTCACCTCACACGTTGACCGCAGAATCCCATGAATAAACCTCTCGCTGCTAGCTGGTAGATCCCCGAACTGCTGATCACTCTACTCCCCGAGCTATCATTATCAACATAATACTTAGTCAAGAACTGATAATCCTTCTTAGGGTAAAATGACTATTTTATCCCTGGTCAAAGTCTAAGTCAACGCTTGGTCAAAGTCAAAGTCAAAGTCAACACCCCGAGTTGACTCAACTCGTAGAGTTATCCTCCTGACTCGAAGAGTTTTTTCGCTAGTCATAGACGTCGTAGAACGAGTCAACTCGTCGAGTCCCTCTTCAGACTCGTCAAGTTCTGCCCTGCACCAAATCGGGACAAATCAACTCAACTCGTCGAGTCCGTCTGTCTGTTTGGGCCATCTTAACAGATTAAGCCCTATACACTTCAGATCTACACTCCAAACTACTTATACACATCAGAAACACTATTAGAGGGGTAAAGTTTCCAACTTTACCCATTAATACCTTTCCTACAAGGGTTAAGCTCAAACCCTAACTCCTTAAGACATAGATTCTTGTCCAAAAGCCATAGTATTCCAAACTAAGGCGTACTAACATAGATCCAGGCCTTAGACATCGTTTTCTCACGTAAAGTTTCTGTCTTTTCTTCCATGCATGACCTTTTGGGGATTAAAAGGCCATAATAACTCCTTAAAGCTTGCATGAGGGTTCCAATGGCATAAAGCTTGCACCTTTATGCTATAGCAACCCTTAGTGATCCTAGATCTAGTGAAATCCTTGCTTGGGACGTCCAAATCCCAAAAGTGATCATTCTTGGACCATAAATCATCATAAAAGAGAAGGAATATATCTAATGAACTAATGGATAAGACAGAAACTTGATTAGCAAAAAATGATGGAAGTGAGGTGATGTGGCAGGATCTACTAGCTTCTTCTTGTTTCCCCAAGCTCCTCCTTCTTCCTTAAGCTTCAAAGCACTCAAGAACACTTAATAATCGTTCACTATCTCAAACAAGGCACTAGGGTTCGTGGATTAGGGTTTGGACAATGGAGGCTGTAAATGAGGTCAGGGGGTGTGGGTTAAAGATGCTTAAATAGGGTACAAAACCCGGATTTAGGTTTTCCCAAACCCAGACCAACTCGTCGAGTAGGTCCTTCCACCCGCGTCCTAATCTTGCTTCTACTCGTCGAGTTACCCTCTTGGACTCAACGAGTAGACCTTTTGACTTGGGGTTTTTCTTTCCTTAATTGGCCTTCTGGATTCCGGGTGTTATAGTTTTTCTAGGTTTTTCATTTCAAATTAAGTTCATCTTTTGTTTATGGGTTATAGGGGAAGAATACACACGGGAAGGAAAGAGAAATCAAAGAAAGGAAAAAGAAGAAATAGAAAATGAAAGAAAGGGATTGATTTCAATGTTTTGTTTATGGGTTAAAAGGGAGGTATGAATACACAGGGGAAGGGAAAAAGAAATCATAGAAAGGAGATATAGGCGATTAGAATGTAGATGGAGCAAGTGATAAAGGGTATTGGGAAAACGTCGATACCGATGATGAGGTTGAAGAACTAGTGGCGATGGAAAAGCTCGCCAATGTTGATCCTTTTTCTATTGGTAAAAGCAAGTTTAATTTCGATAAGAGAAATCCAAGAAAGGAAAGAAGAAACATAAATGAAAGAAAGGAGAAAGAAAAAATGGATTGATTTCAATGGCGAGTGCAAGCTTCAATTTCAACTTAACTTTCGAGGGGGGGGGGGGGGGAGAGAGAGAGAGAGAGAGAGAGAGAGAGAGAGAGAGAGAGAGAGAAAGCTGAGCCCCAAGTTTTATTATTCTTTTTATTACTAAAAAAAATATCAAATCATATATAAAGTGAAGCCACAACAACTTTAAGTGCTTATGTAACCTCGTATATTAGGCCGTAATGACCAAAAAAGCAGGTCGACATCAATTTTTCCCTTAAAGCGTAAGAAAATCACTTTAGGGACTGAAAGAATAAAACCGAAATACATAGTAGGGCCTTTGCGTCATTTTCCTTTTTTTTTTTTTTTTTTTTTTTTTTTTTTTTTTTTTTCTTTGCTTTTCTTTATCAACTGTTATGGCTTAAGGCCATTTTACTAATGAATATCATCAGTTTCTTGTGTTAAACTTTTATGGTGTTCGGATTATGGAGCGATTAAGATTGGTGAGTGTCATACCACATTCACCACACTACTGCAATGCCACGTCATGACCATATCACTTTCCACACACCCCACAAAATTGATGGGTGCCATACCACACCTTACCACACTTATATATATATATATATATATATATATATATATATATATATATATATATATATATATATATATATATATATTAAATTGAATGTAATTTAATAAAAATAAAATTAAGAAAAGGAAAATATTTCATTAATTTAAATAAAATGATTATAATGATAAAACGATAATTTAAATAAAACGACTACATAGATAATACGGTGACTACGATAAACGACTATAAAATACGACTATTTGTAATAGTTTTTCATGATATCTTCTCTAGCCCTCAAAACCATATCGAGCTCGTTGTTGGTGAAATGATCGATTGGTTTTGTTAAAAATTCCAAATCATATGTTTTTTGTTTCTCCTCATGAATTCTTTGCTTCTCCTCTCGCGCTTTCTTTTTCTCTTCCATCTTTTCTTTCTCAAAATTCAACCGATGATCGAAATTCAAATTATAAATTTCAAAACTAGATGCGACCTTTTGAATGTCAGAGCCACTTCCAACACCCAATGTATTTGATGAAGACCCTTTCTTTTTTGCTCTATCTCACCCTATCGGTTGAACTACTTCTTGAAGTTCGAGCTCATCCACACTGTTCAAATCAACCCCAAAATGCGCATCCGATGAAGTAGTGTAACTTCTCTCCGAAACTTTTATTCTTTTCTCACCACTTTCTTCTTCTTCCTTTTACTCTTTTATTTGCTTCGGGGATGTAGATTAAAATATCCAAACATCAATAAATTTGTAAGACTTTTTAATATCAACAAAATATATTTTAAGCGCCGTCTCAAAAATTTGATGATTGCTTTCCCCGTTTTTCTATTGAGTAAGCAAGTTCTTGTAAAAGCCTTTGAATTTAGTAACCAACTTGTTCATCTTTCGAAAATTGATACAACATTGGTGTTTTGTTCGGTATTCCCCATGACCCATGACACTAAGAAACCACTCCATAATGTGTCACCAAAAGTGGTCATCTGTTTGTGTATTTCCGGTTTCTGAATCCTCAGAAATGTCGACATGTGACTTAGTTAATACCATCTCTTCATCTGGTTGCCATTGTTGACCATGGGCTTTCTCTTTCACCACATCCTATGCTTTTCCTTTCCCATATTTTTTTTGCGTTTGAATGGATTAGCTTATGTTTTGCGAAAACGATGGGTTCGGGTTTGGTTACAGGTTCGGGATCTGGTTGTGTTTCTCGAACAAATTCAACATCCAAGATATATTCGAGAAGCGGGGAAAAACATTGAAACATGTTTGGGCTTAGAAGTTGCATTGGGTAATAGTAAACATGTTGGTGACGGGGTTGGGGTCAGGGCGAAACTATGGATGAATCAAGATGGGGTCGGTTTACCAATGTATCCAACGGTCGAACAGTTGGAAATGATTTTCCCCGAGCGGTAAATTTAGGATTGTTTGGATTCATTGTTTTTTGGAAAAATAGGTTTGAACACTAGTGGAATTGAGAGCGTTGTGTGTGATATATGTGTAAGGTATGATGTTAATTTATAGTTGAAATGTTAAAAAAAAGTTGAAAAAATGTCAGCTGTCAATGGTTAAATATATAAATGGTCGAAATTAAGGCGCGGTAAGACCACCTCCCGCGGTAAGAATCTCGAGCACGGTAAGGGGGGTCGGAGTTGTGTTCACCACACACTGTGGTGCCAAATCAGCTACCAAAGTGTGCAATTTGTGGTGCTTCGACTGGCCTAACAACCTTTAATACACCTCATTCTTTATTTTGCTCTCTCTATATCTCTTGTTATATAATAGTAGCCAAATTCACACTAGTTCAAACATATTAGAATTTACGATATATATATATATATATATATATATATATATATATATATATATATATATATATATATATATATATAGAGAGAGAGAGAGAGAGAGAGAGAGAGAGAGAGAGAGAGTTACGTTCGTATGTAGATGAATATGTATTATATGTCCGTATTTGGAATATGTTATTTTATAAAAATGACTAAAAAAATAAGTTTTTTTTTTGATAATGTGAATACATTCAACATCCCATAACTATTGTCATTATCATAGACATTCACACTAGCTAAATCGTTTATAATGGTAGAATGATTTTATTTTATTTTATTTTTTAATTTTATGAATCTCATGTTGTCTGTGACATCTCACATTTTGCAGAACCGATAGAAACTTTTATTTATGCTTTAATATATGAGATGCGGAAATTCCAAATTATATAAAACATATTGAGAGAAGAGAAGTTATTTCGTCATATGAAATTTCGAGGATGTAATCGTTCATATCGAAACATACATTACAACATAAATATATAAAAGGTTTTGAAATACTATAACATACTCATCTCTTATTTCATTCGACATCCTAACTAAGCTTCAACAGCTTATATCCGCTACTTGTGATGTACACAAAATGAGTGGATCATGTTTGAGAAACTTGGTAAAATGCATACATATTTCAAAATCATACTAATTTAATGATAATAATTCATAATATCATTCCTACAAACAATCTTGATAGATAATATAGGTATATATAAAATCTGATATATAAATATTCTTAAGACATTCTACACAGCTCAACAGATTCTCATGAATCCTAAGTCAATGATTATCTGGAGGAATCACCCTACCTGATAAATCGTTTAAGTATCTACCTAGCCCATAAAATCTGTCACACCCCAAAACCAAGAACGGCGGAAACGTTCCGGGATGGAGGACGTCATGTGAAGTATCATAACAGTGTAAAGTAGTAAATAAGCAACAACATCATCCATGGCATTAAAAGTAAAGTTTTAATACATGTGTGTTCTTTCATTGTAATAAGACACCAAAATATGTAATCAAATAAAAGTTGAGTCTTGTCTGTGCTCCGTCTTCTCAAAACCTGGCCATCGTACCTGTCTACTGGTGTCCTGAGAATACAAGTTACTTTGAAAGCGAGTATCAGCGTAAAGCTGGTGAATTCATAAGTATTAATGTGTCTTTGCCTTGTTTTGGAAAGCTGTTATGAATGCCCTGTAAATCTTTAAATGAAACAGTTGATATAAGTATGAAAACGCTAGAAAATCCCATATTTCCTACTAGTATGAAATGTAGTCTTCTACCAAGACCCGAATGTTTTGCTATAACAATGATAGTTTTTCCTTCTTTTTGACTATTACTATCAGTTCTTAGTCTAACTCATCGTTTACGTAAATGTATCACGAAATAAAGTAATAGGAAAAATATAATCATGTAAGTGTTATCCTTTTGTATTAGGATTAACACGACATCGCAACTAGCGATATGTATAACCTTTGAACATCCGTAGATTGTTCAATTTTCCTCTGTAGCTACAGTAGGTTTAAGGAATGGTTAATCCCGTAAAGGTACTCCTAATATAAGTATTAACTATAGGCATCCGTAGACGGTCATTTACCTCTATAGCAAACAGTAGGCTAAAGGAATGGTTAGTCCCGTAAAGGTACCCCTAATATAAGTAATAACCGTAGGCATCCGTAGATGTTCATCTACCACTGTTGCTAACAGGTGGGTTCCGGAATGGTTAGTCTCGTCTAGACATCCCGTTGAACTGGGATGGGTAGGACAATTTACACATAATGTACTAGTAAATCATCCTAGTGAATCTAGGTACAAGTATCCATGTAAGTGTATACAGGTAAATGTATTTATGTAAAGGTATTCATGTAAGGTATTCATGTAAGCGTATCTATGTAGACGTATTCATGTAACATGTAATGTATAGTATAGACTCATGAATGAACTGACTTTGGTGTAATTCCTTGTAATAGGAATAATGTTTTTGTCTCCTAACTATCCCTATAATAGTTAACTGGAAGGTAATTGATTGTCCAAGCAGGTTTATACACCCTTGCTACACAAGAGTGTGGGAAAACTGAATGAAGGATGAAAACTATAATATCAATACATATATAAGAACATAAGTATATAGATATAGTTTTGTTCAAGAAGGTAAAAGAAATGGTTTTGTACGACATCTAAGAGTTTTGAACAATAAATAACAATGACTTGATGTCATTTTAATAAACATTTCAAACGTAATACTTTTGATAACATGGTATTTTTAAGATAGAAAACCATTTCATACATCACATTTTGAAGCATGTGAAATCAGTTGGATGAAAACACAGTTATAAATACCTATGATTGATTTAATAACATGTTGTTTTCTACTTATATTCCCCCATTAAAGCATTTAAAATTATTTAAAGCATTGATTAAGGGGTATGAACTCACTTGTTGTGAGTGGTTCTAACGGGTATGCGTGTAGGGATGAGAAGTTCCACGAATGAAGTCCCGAGACACAATAAGTCCTAAATGACATATAAGGACACATATTGACATGAATATAGTGTTTATAACATCTATATGAAAGGAAACACCTTCCGGGACTAGGAAACACCTTGACCAAGTGTTGGAATCACATGTGATTCAACATAGGAAGGTATAAAGGCACACACATGAGTTTACTATCATGGGTTTATGGCCGTAAACTCATGGCTACTCATGTGTGAATGCTTGGCTGAAGGCTAGGGAATTATTTAGGGACCTTAGCTCTATCCTAGGATGAAGAAAAACCACTTTCTTTGGAGTTTTTAAGGAGTTCACGGCCCTAATGAGTTTACTACCATAAACTCATGGCCATTTATGTTTATGAGGGTCCTAAAGGTCATAACGAATCATCCTAAATTCAAGCCTAAGCCTTAGGAAGTGTTTGTGGCATCAAAACACCCCTAACTTGTGTTTACGGCCCATGAACCATTTGGTCATGTGTTTGCGGCCGTAAACACCTATGGGTGTTGGTATTTTGATTGTTTTGGGTCCTAGACACATCAAGGTAAAGTGCTATGCTAGTCTCTTGGCTTAATGAAGGCATTTAGGGCATTTTGGCACCTTAAAATGGAGTTCATGGCCCAAGAACATCCTTGGCCGTGAACTCACTTTTAGCCCTTGATTCTTAATGTTTTTGATGTCTAAACAAGCCATGGGTAGTCTCTAGGTTCAGTTCCAAGGTTTGGAGGGACATTGGGCAGACTTTGGCCCTAAATTTAGTGTTCACGGTCCAAGAAGATCTTGGGCCGTGAACACCATTTCCTTGGTGTTTTGATATGATTTTGATGTTATTATGCACATAAGAAGCTCTATAATATGACTAGATGAAAGTACTTACGTTTTGGAACGAAAGTCCGAAGATCCTTGAGAGAGAATTCGGCTTTTCTCTAGTTGGAAATGTAACTAATGAATAAATATGGCTCAGAATCCTATATATAGTCCTGGGATTTTTGGCAGGAAATATTTTATTCACGCAATGAACTCTAATATCATAGAGTTTTGGAATAACAGAGTTGCACAAAACCCTAGTGCATCTACTCTCCTGATATCTCCTTAAGTGTAAACCTGAAATACTCAAACTTATACCCAAAAGTCTGGAAATTCACTGTAACTGTTCTAATCTTCTACTGACTTGATATGGTTTGTACAAAATGGAAATCTCGGGTTGTCACAAAATGAGTGGGCCAAGTTTAGGAATGTAACATCCCATTTTCATAACAAAAAATTTTCATTTTTATTAAGATAAAAATTCCTAATTTATTAATCCATTAATTAAGAAAACCATTTATTCCGAATTACATTTATTAAAAATCAGAGTATTATAGAAACGCGGACTCTTCAATGTTCCTGATGAGTGTGTACAGTCCCGCCTTCGCTTTCCAGCAATAACCGATGATACCTGAAACCATAAATAACCAGGTAAGCATAAAGCTTAATAAGTTTTCCCTAAAATACCACCATATAAACATATCACACATATAATCAAAAATGTTGGTTCCAATCAACCATCGGGTTGGAATACCCTAGGCCCAATCAACCTCTAGGTCAAGTCATCCTCAGGATGGAATACCCCGGGTTGGAATGCCAATATACAACAGGTCCAATCAACCATCGGGATGGAATACCTAGGGTTTGTTGGCCTACCGCCTCAGCCCTACCGCTCATCCCGAGCCTTCGTGCGTACGACTTATAGCTGACCGCACCGGGTATCTTGGCTTACCGCACAAATCAGGACCGCCTCAACCCAACCAACACAATATGTCAACATATAAACAATCAGGATCAAGTAGGAACATAATACATGCAAACAACAATAACACAACTCATTGCTACCTACTAATCCTCTCACAACGTACAATCCCACTACCTGCTAAACCCCATAGAATGCATAACCATTAGTGACCAAAGATGAGATAGCCACCTGAATAGATGGTCCTACTCTAGAGCCACAGCCAAACAAGGAACATGCAAGAGAGCTTAGATCAAGAGTCCTCAGTTTATCCTACATGATCATATACAGTCCCTAGGGCATCCCTCTACTAGCAAATAACCAAAACTAGTGGGCCAACATTGGTGCCTTCGCCCCACGGGTACAGTTAGGCGAAACTCACGTCGATATGCGTGTAGATAACCATTGTAGCAATAAAGGACTCTAGCAGCTTCAACTCACTTCCAAACACCTATAGGAAGATACTTGAGTCAATACTCGATCACAGGTCATAGTCACTTGCAATAGTAGCCACCTCACATGAAATGACGATTAGGGTTTCATATAAAATGACAATTAGGGTTAAGTAAGAACACTTAGCCCATTAAGGACTTAATCATTTAAGGTTATGGATGATTAAAGTTTGATTCATTCATTCTCGTGTGAAATAATAACCCAATCAATAGTCCAAATACATGCCCGATCATTGACCAAAATAGAGCTTCTCGATTCTAGGGTTTTTCACCTAAAATGATAACTAGGTTAAGTGTTCCACACTTGAACTTTTAAGGGCTTAATCTATTATGCCCAATACTACATTAAGTTAATTGTAGGCTAATTATAAGCATTATTTTAAGTTTAGTTAATAGTTTTAACGTAGGTCCAGACCAACTCCAAAATTTGGATTTTCTTGATATTAGGGTTTTCTAAACCCTAATTAGGTTCCAAATCCTTAAGTTAAATGATTAAATAATTAAATAAATATATAATTAATAAATTGGGCACCACCCACTGCCACCTTGGGCAGTGGTGGTCGGTGGCGGTCCATGGTGGCAGGAGGCAGCAACCACCCGCACATGGCGGCGGTTTGAGTAATAATTCCAACAATCTAACACGCATACAAATTCCTACAACACGCACACACACACACTAGCACAAAAAAGAATAAGAAAAAGCCTAATACAACCACCAAAAATGACGGTCGGCAGTGATAGGAATGACAGCCTTCACCTCACGGTGGTGGTGGTGGGTTTCCTTCGGTTTCTGGTCAAGCAAAACCCAAAATACCATTCAACAGAAATAAACACACCGACAAACATAACTCCATTTTACACACATATCCACCACCACACAACGACTGGTGGTGGTAGAAAAGGAACAAATGGCGAAAGCCACCATGGTTGGCGGCCATGGTGGTTCTCTTCGACTTCCGGCAAATCAAAGTGTCACACCCCAAAACTGAGAACGGTGGAAATGTTCTGGGGCGGAGGACGTCATGTATAGTATCACAACAATGCAAAGTAGTAAACAAGCAACAACATCATCCATTGCATTAATAGTATAATTTTAATTACAAGTGTGTTCTTTCACAAAACCTGGTTGTCGTACTTGTCTATTTGTGACCTGAGAATACAGTTATTTTGAAAGCGAGTATCAGCAATAAAGCTGGTGAATTCATAAGTAATTATGTGTCTTTGATTTGTAAAACTGTAAGGGAAAGACTTGTAAATGTTTGTAGAAAAGTTTGTATCCATGTAAATGTTTGTAAGAAATTGTAAACGTTTGAAAACCCTAGAAAATCTCATATTTCATACTAGTATAAAAAGTAGTCTTCTACCAAGACCCAACTGTTTTGAAAGTATGCATCACTGTAAATGTGACAGTTTTTCCATGTATAACTATTATTATAAAACCATAGTCTACCTCATCGTTTTATGTGAATGAGTCACAAATTAAAGGTAATAAGGAAAATAATATAATTATTTAAATCGTATCCTTTTGTATTTCTCGTTTGTAAAGTGTAAATACTGTAGTGTTGTATAATGTGACTACTATTGTATTAATTGCCTTAAATTGAGTATTAAGGTATAATGTGATGGCTAGATCCCATACTAAACGCTCTCCCTAAAAGATTATGGGAACCAAACGCGAGCCCTCTAATGATTGAAAGCCGTGAACATCCACATTATGATTTTATGATCATGTATACCCAATATAACTATTACCTTTTGTTTAGAACAATGCGTTAGTGATTCATTGGTATAGTTAGATCTTGTACTTGTTCCATGCTATAACATCTTATTATGGTTGTTCGGTTATTGTGTATTGTATCTCTTCATATAGTATGTGTTGTATTATTATAGACTCATGAATGAACTGACTCTTGTGTGATTCCTTGTACTTGGAATAGTAAGTAGTATCTCCTAACTATACCTATTATAGTTACTAGTAATGTACGTGTATAACCGAAAGTATGCCTTTGCTACCCAAAGGTACTGAACTGAATGATGGAACTTTTATGTCTATATATGTATACATAATATATAACTAATATTTAGACGACATTCGGACGAATAACCGATGCCCTAAGGCCACATCTCAACGAGGAAAAAGAAATAAAGTGAGCTAGCCGTCCTAAGTCCTTTAAACATTACTTATATAACTATACATATATGGGCATGCATTTGACAATATAAAAGTATAAATGAAGTTTTGTAAAACCTTTGAAAAGTTTAATAACGAAGAAATGATGACTTGATGCTAGTTTATAAAACGATTTGAAAGTAGTTTGTTTGATAAGACAGTTTTAAGTATAAGAAAACCTTTGTTTGAAACACAATTGTAATAGAGTTTGAAAGTAAACATACAGTATGTTAGACAGTTTGATAAAGAGTTTTAACATGTAAAAACGTTTGAGAAAGTCATTTGAAGTAATCTGTTTTGTAAAACAGCTAAAAGTGTAGTAAATCCATTTGTATGCTAGTTATTAATCACATGTGATTGATATAATAACTCGCATGATTCAACTTGTATCCCCCCATAAAAGCATTTATAAACATTTAAAAACATTTAAAAGGTTAATTAAGGGGTATGAACTCACTTGCAGTGAGTGGATCGTATGGAAGTGTCGGACAAGTGCTTGGTGTCAAGTGAAGACTTAAACACACACAATGATCCTAATAACATATAAAGACATATGTATATATATACAATTAGTGATTATAACACTAATTAGACAAGTAAAAACATTTTAAGGCGTGGAAAACACTTTAGTCAAAGTGTTAGGAGGCCATTGGGTTGCAACAAAGGATTGCAAGGCATTGTATTTGATTTTATGGTCTATGGACCATACTTAATGGAGTTTACGGCCCAGGGGAGTTTACTCCTAGCCACAAAATCTCTAATTGGTCTCCATTTGAGGCTTAAATGTAAGGTGTCTTAAGTGGTTAAGTGTTCCAAGGCTTAAACAAGAGGCTAGGTGAGTTTAAGGTCCAAAAATGACCTTAACTTGTGTTTACGGCCTGGGGACCACTTCCCCATGAGTTTACGGCCGTAAACTCATGGTGTGAAGTACCAAATCGATGTTTGAAGTCCCTAGTTCATTGATGTATGGTTCTAGGCTAAGTTCTGGGTATAAGGAAGAAGAATAGGGCATCATTGCAGCCTTATAGGGAGTTTACGACCTCGGGAGATCCTTGGCCGTAAACTCTCATTCATCCTTTGATTCTTGTTGTTTCTAAGCTCTAAACATGTTAACCTAGTGTACAACGAGTTAGAAGAAGATTAATTACGATCTAGGAGCTTGAATGGTTGGTTTTGGCCAAGACCACTAGTGTGTGTTCTTGGTGAAACTAAGAACACTTGAAGATCAACACAACTGGAATGATTTCACGGATGGAATCATGTAAGATCACTAGATTAAGTAAGATATCAACTAGTTAGGGCAAGAAACTTACGAGTTTCGAAGACCGGGGACGAAGATCCTCATGATACTTGAGAGAAAACAGAAGTTCTTGGGTTTGAAATGTGAGAAATGGATAGAAATGATCAGGACTCACTTATATGGGTGGGAGTTCACGGTCCTCATGAGTTTACGGCCGTAAACTCCATATTTACAGCCGTAAACTCCATCTTATGGAGTTTAGGGCATGAAGTTTTTTGCTGAGGATTTAGCAGTAACTTTCTAGCACTTATTCCTTAAGTGTACAAGGCTTAGAACGCTCAAACAGACTCCAAATTGTGCTAAATGATAGCAGGAATGAGTTTGAATTTCAATGAAGTGTTTGACTGTACAGGATAGAAAATTTCGGGTTGTCACATCATCCCCCTGTTAGAGGGAATTTCGTCCCGAAATTAGAATTTAGGTAAAGGAGTAGGTATGAATAATCGAGTAAAGAGGTGGGGATACTTCCTATTCGATTGATTCTCGTGCTCCCAAGTGAATTCAGGTCCTCGGTTGGCATTCCATCCAACCTTCACTAATGGAAAGCATCATTGCTTCATTCGTCTGATCTCTCGGTCTATGGTCACTATGGTTCTTTCACGAAGGTGAGGTTCTTGTTGATCTCGATCACGTCAAGTGGGATTACAAGAGTTTTGACGGAAAGGTACGCTTTCAAGTTCAAGATGTGGAGGGTAAAATGTACGTTACTAAGTTTGTGGGGTAAGTTGGATTTGTGAGTTACAGGGCCTATTCTGGAAAGAATCTCGAAGGTCCTAACTATCTTGGATTTAGCTCTCCACGCTTTTCAAAGCATATCAAGCCTTCCCAGTGTAAGACTTCCAAAAGAATTTGGTCTCTCACTTGGAATTCCAAAGGTCTCTTCCTCTTGCTTCTCTTCCCAGTCAAGGGCCACTCCCTTCTGAGTCAAAGTGGTAAGAGGTTTTGTAATTCGCGAGGAGTTCTGAATGAACTTACGTCAGTAGGTCAACGAGACCTAGAATTTGGCGAATTCCCGTAGGCGTCTTCGGTGCTGAAAATTTCTCAACGGTTTTGATTTTTGGAAGGGTCCTCAAGAATTCCCACATCACTAATAGTGTGTCTTAGGATTTCGACTCTTCAATTCCAAAACTCGTATTTAGAGAACTCCGCGTAGAGCTTCTCTGATTGTAATGTTTCCATGGTTTGTTGTAGATGCTCTTTATGATTTCCTTCTTACTACGAGAGTAGATAAGTAAGTCATTTACAAGGACAATGATGAACTGATCGAAGTAAGAATGGCGTACCCCATTCATTAAGTTCATGAATACTACGGGCGTATTGATCCTATCCGAGGGGTATCACTACGGACTCGTTGCGTCCGCATCGAGTTTGGAAGATTGTCCTCGGGACATCCTTCTCTAATACTCGCAACTGGTGATATTTGGATCTCAGGACCATTTCTGAAAGGTACATCGTTCCTTGCGGTTGGTCAACCAATTTATCTATGTGAGCCAGAGGGTAATGATTTCTAATGGAAATCTTTTCGAGGTCTCCGTTAGTCGATGCTCCTACAAAACAATTCGTCTATCCTCTTGAAGAATAAGACTGGAGTTCTCCAGGGTGAGGAGCTTGGTCTTCTAATTCCATTGTTGAGTAGTCGTTAAGCTGTCCGGACAGTTCTTGTATCTCCGTGGGTGTGAGACTGTAGGGCGATCTGGTTACAGGAGTCGTATTAGGTTCTAAATTTGTTCGCATGACAATGCAATTACTCGTAGTCTTGGGCGGTCTCCGTCCTGAAGTTCATATTAGAAGTCATACATGGTTCATCAATCACAGTCTCGTGTATACGAGTCATATATAATTAAGATTGAAAAGGTAGTCGAACAAATGATTCTTCTTTAAGCTCACATCCCAACGAGGAAAAGAAGTTAAAGTGGAATCATCAATTCTAAACCTGTAGAACCTTGATTATATACCACCCCTGTGTATACATTCTTCAGCGATAGATCAACCGTAAGGGTCCTTGGTTTGAACTTGACGTACTATACGAGTGGTACTCCGAGGAGGTTTGTTGAGGTTTTTTCGGAAAAGATAAGAAACATGAGGTACTCTATGGATGAGTACTTCAGAGTTCTGAAGTGACGGCTTCGCTAGAAAGGTGATTTTGGAGAAAGAGTTTTACGCACGAAACTGGTATTGCGCGGATCGAATTGACTCAATTTGGATGATGATATCGGAATCACTTGGAAATAAAGGCATTAGACTTGATCATAAAGGCGTTACAGACAAAACACAACAGTGCAACTTTTTAATAGAGTTACAGTACTTTATATTAAGTACAAGACTATTTCTGCGAACAAGGTATACTACAAAAGGCAAGTATACGCAGCATGAGGGTCCATTTGACTGACGGGATCTCACAAAAGATAAGACTCGAGTTGCACTAGTTTTAAACAGTTTATGAGTCTGTTACAACGAACACCTTAAATACTTTAACATGGGTCCGAGGTAGTTTCTCCTGCAGCAGTGATCCTTAGTATCTTCCCGTCTGCGCTGGAGTTCTTTGTTATTGGGCAATCCTTTTTGAGGTGTCCTATCTCGCCGCATTGGTGACATATCTGGTTGGTACTAGCATTGGTGGTGGAAGTGAGGTGTCGAGTCAGAGTTATGTGGACAAGGGTGTTTTCTTTGTTCATCCACTTTGAAAATTTCCTTTTATAGGGTCCGATTTTACCACCATCATCGTGTGCAGGGCTGATCCCGATGTTAGGGACTTGAGAAATGGGTCGTTCCGGTGCTCCACAGCTACGGGCATGGTGCCCTAATTTGTGGCAATTGCAGCATTGCATTTCATGACAAGCTCTGTTATGATGAAAGCTACACTTGTTACACTTTGGAAGTTTTTCTTCGTATGGTCTGATCGGTGCTGAAATAGTAGGAGTTGCCATTTCTTGCTGTTGCATGGAAAGTCTTTGGGATCACTTGCGCTCCTTTCGGGCTTGGCGATTTCGTTTCTTCTTCTCTGTTTTACAGCTTTGTAAGTCCCTGACTGTTGTCATTTGTTGGCTTCCCGGATTGGTACAACAATTAGAATTGTCAACTCCTTTGCTAGTCTTGTTTGCGTTGTCAGAGCTGAGGTGTGCAAGGAAAGTTGTCACGGCAGCTGTTACCGCGACTTGTAATGTAGCGGCGTCGATATGAAGGATAGGGGTTTCGTTGTTTGGCTGACTATTTCCGGATGACGACATGGTTTTGTTATATGAAAGAAAAGGAGTTCGTGAGCTATTACGATTGAACGTATATTATTTTGATTCTGACTAAGATATGAGTTATTATACATGAAAACTTAGCTTATACACGTTATGATATAATCAAGATTGGGCGGATAGTAAAATGTGTGATTCTACTCTAGTTTCATATCTAAACGAGGAAAAGAAACTAAGTTAGAAATCTCACATTCTATTGTCTACCAGGTCTTCGTTATATATAACTCGGGAATGTATAAGCGAGGAAATCATAATAATAACCTTCTTACAAATCCTTTTTAATGAACTAGAATTCCTAGTAAATGTTACTAGAATACCTAGAAAATGTTACCATTGAACCTAGATGTATTTCGATCGTTCATGTAAAGAGTAGAAGTATGTTCTCGAGGGTTTGACCTACATCCCTATGATATAGTCCTAGTATGGAGTAGAAGTAAGTTCACAGAACGGCCTCAAAACGTTTGTCGTCCAAACCAGGGTTTTATTGGTTGGTGGATAACATGATCCAACCTTTGAAAGAGACTTGGAAATGATTAATGAGTTAAATTACCCTAGTCCAATAACTTGACTAGAGTGGGTTTCAGATAGACTCCAATGAAAGCATGATGAAAGTATTTAAACAAAGAGTGACACAACAGTTAGCCGATTGTCAATATCGTCGATGTTTAAGATGTAATCAGTTTGGGAAAATTGACCTTGTAGTAGGTATTACATCACATTCGGAGTAGAAAAGTCTTTGACAGCATAAAGGCCTAACTGAAAGTACTTGCAGTACAAGGTAGTCACATAGAAAAGTGCTACACAGAACATAGACAGGAACACGGTTCTTTAAAACAAAGAAGGAAAGTAAGGCATCTCCTACTAGCGACGGTCACCCCTATGGTGAACCCTTGGTTCAGCTAATTGACCTTCCATATCAAGCAGGTATCTTTCGCACACCCTCTGGCATACTCGGAGCTCTATGACTTCAGCTCGAGTTTCAGCTAGTGCTTGCAGAAGGGTCTCATGGTTTCTCTCAAATCTCTCACGTGTGTTTTCAAGGCGGTTGGTGTGGATGGTATGCATTCTTGCATTGGCGTTAACCTCTTCGATACGATGGAGAGCCGCCCAACCCTGAATTTCGTTTCGGGCAACTCTACGGATCAGGATTGGTAGAACTATGTCTGTTGAGACCCCTTCGCTTAAGTTGTAGAAGCTTCGTTCTCCAGTAAATGGCATAGGTTGATCTTGCTCTTCGCTCCATGTTTCCAAGCAATTTACCCAAGGAGGCATCGGGCCATGAAAAGTCGGACGAGGGTTAGGATTTGGAATGGGAGCTATCAGGGGTAGGTTCTCAACCTCGGGTTCGGGGTTACCATCATCCGAAAGGTCTTCATCATGGTGATCATTCAAAGGGATTAGATGATCATTCTCAGGTTCTTCCCCAAACCATCCAGCATTGCCTTCGTTCGGGAGGTACGGGTTGCTGTGGGGATAGAGTCCAGCCATGTTATCTACGCGAGAATTGGGGTAAGGAAATAATTATTAGACGAACTATCTAGATAATTAATAGATAATCTTCATTAGTTACATCACTATTTGTAAAGTGCATACTAGTTATATGTAATCAAAACAGGATAATCCTTCGAATAAGTGACCTGAACTCCAAATTCACAAGGAACAGGGGTAAAGCAAAAATTCACAGATTCTAAGTCTATGAAATCCTAGTTACATATAACCTTGGTGTATCCACTTAGAAACTATCGACTTAGTAATGAAGATCCTTTTTAGTTCTCAAGTAAGTAATTATAGTAACACAAAATACTCCTATAGTATTTTAGACTTATGTTCTGTTCTAGTGTTCTCATTGTGGTAGTGTTGGTAAGTTTTTAGACTTGTTGCCACATCACAACCATTCTTGGGCATGTGCTAATCACTCCTCGGACCAGCATAGTTGATCAGGCTATGCCACTCCCAAGACTGACCATACATCCCCGAGCTTACTTGTGATATTCAACAATCGTAATACTTTTGTTCTTGTCATTGTGACACAGATTTTAGTATGAATGCAGGTATGTATACTTAGTTAAATATTTTATTATTTAAAAGTATAAACTCCTGGTCAGAGTAGTTTTAATCCCAGTGTATTTATAGTTAGTATATCTTTTATGGGTTGATATACTTAATTCACTATAAACAATGCTCTGATGCCAATCTGTCACACCCCAAAACCGAGAACGGCAGAAACATTCTGGGGCGGAGGTCGTCATGTATAGTGATATGGGCATATTTAGTCATAAAATCATGCATGATCTTAATACTTTATGTTAATTTTATCTCAAATAATGAACCAAAGGTGCTTAATTAGCTTAAATATTTCATTTTCAGCAATAAATACATGGGTGGATGGAAAAGGAAGCGAAACTGGCGATTGGACGCATGGATCTTGGATTTTGAAGAAAGAAGGACGTTGTTGGACAGCTTGACCCCTTGTCAGTGTTTTGGTCATATCTCATGAACCGTAACTCCGATTGACGAGATTCAAAATGTTCTGAAAAGTAGACACAATTTTGGACGACTTTCGTGTTTTGAGAAAATGCTGATTCGAAACGTACTCAGCGAGTAGGGTCGATTACTCGGCGGGTTGTATCGAACTTTCGCGATTCTGGACGCGCTGACTTGCCGTACACGGGTTTTAAGTGATGGACTCACCGAGTAGGTCACTGGACTCGCCGAGTAGCCTCTGTTTTGTGAAAATCTATATAAAGGGACTTTCAGATCGATACCCTAGCATGGAGAGAAACCCTAGGAGGCTGAGAAACGATTGGAAGTGCTGCTAGGTCGTGAGGAACTGAAGAATCAACCCTACATTCAATTGTGAAGAGAATCAAGACAATTTTGGTTTATTCTTAGTAACTTTTTGATTTGAATCATGTTTACATACTTTGATTTCATTTTTGAGCTTGTTTATACTGTAATCATGAGCTAAAATTCATAACTTCTGTTTAGGTAGATGAATTTGTGAACATGGATTGATTATTTGATTAGGATTAATTTTAATTGGTGATTATGTTTTATTAAGCTTGTTAAAGAACCTTATGTGTTAACAATAACTATTCTTCTGTTAATAAATTAGTAATTAAGTTGTATGAACATCTCTTAGTTATTAATTTCATATGATTTATTGTGACCACATAGTTGTATGTCTAGGAATAACGAATGTGAAACTAGAATTAACTAGAAGATAGGTAAGTTAATGTGTGAGCTTGTTTGATGAACATCAACAAGAGGTTAATTGAAGGGCCAGTTTAATTAACCATTACAAGTCTTATTTAACCCGAATCAATAACTAGGAAATCCGTTAATTTAGACAACTGGCCACTGCTTGAGTTAATTTGTTTCTTAAGGATTAGTAATAGCGAACGTGAAACTAATCATCTTAGTCGGTAGCCAATGAAGAATTAATCTGATACATTGAAATCATCCATGGGAACAAATGAGTCGAACCTAAACAGAAGTCCTCTTTATTATTATATTTAGTTGATTTTTATTTGCTTAGCTCTTAGTTTCTTAGTTTAAGTTTTAGTTAATTGTTTAAGTTTCTAGTCTTGCAAAACTAGAGAAACCCCATTTCTATTACTTGTTTTATTTAGATAATATTAGCATTTATTTTAATTGTTTACCGTTCCCTGTGTTCGATACCCTACTTACCTGAACTAAATTGCTAATCGATAGGTACACTGCCTTTCGTGTGTTTGTCTTTGTGTTTAAGTTAGTAGGATTAAAACTAGTTCGTTTCACACACATCAATAGTATCACAACAATGCAAAGTAGTAAACAAGCAACAACATCATCCATTGCATTAATAGTATAATTTTAATTACAAGTGTGTTCTTTCATAGTATAAAACAATATAATAAATATTCAAAATAAAAGAAGAGTCTTGACTGCTCTGTCTTCACAAAACCTGGTCGCCGTACCTGTCTATTTGTGACCTGAGAATACAGTTATTTTGAAAGCGAGTATCAGCAATAAAGCTGGTGAATTCATAAGTAATTATGTGTCTTTGATTTGTAAAACTGTAAGGAAAAGACTTGTAAATGTTTGTAGAAAATTTTGTATCCATGTAAATGTTTTTAAGAAATTGTAAACGTTTGAAAACCCTAGAAAATCGCATATTTATTATTATAAAACCATAGTCTTCTACCAAGACCCAACTGTTTTGAAAGTATGCATCACTGTAAATGTGACGGTTTTTCCCTGTATAATTATTATTATAAAACCATAGTCTACCTCATCGTTTATGTGAATGAGTCACAAACTAATGGTAATAAGGAAAATAATATAATTATTTAAATCATATCCTTTTGTATTTGTCGTTTGTAAAGTGTAAATACTATAGTATTGTATAATGTGACTACTATTGTATTAATTGCCTTAAATTAAGTATTGAGGTATAATGTGATGGCTAGATCCCATTCTAAACGCTCTCCCTGTCAAAAGATTCTGGGAACACAACGCGACCCCTGCAATGATTGCAAGCCGTGAACATCCACATTATGATTTTATGATCATGTATACCCAATATAATTATCACCTTTTGTTTAGAACAATGCGTTAGTGATTCATTGGTATAGTTACATCCTGTACTTGCTCCATGCTATAGCATCTTATTATGTTTGTTCTGTTATCGTGTATTGTATCTCTTCATATAGTATGTAATGTATTAGTATAGACTCATGAATGAACTAACTCTTGTGTGATTCCTTGTACTTGGAATAGTAAGTAGTATCTCCTAACTATACCTATTATAGTTACTAGTAATGTACGTGTATAACCGATGCCCTAAGGCCACATCCCAACGAGGAAAAGGAAATAAAGCGAGCTAGCCGTCCTAAGTACTTTAAACATTACTTATATAACTATACATATATGGGCATGCATTTGACAATATAAAAGTATAAATGAAGTTTTGTAAAACCTTTGAAAAGTTTAATAACGAAGAAATGATGACTTGATGCTAGTTTATAAAACGATTTGAAAGTAGTTTGTTTGATAAGACAGTTTTAAGTATAAGAAAACCTTTGTTTGAAACACAATTGTAATAGAGTTTGAAAGTAAACATACAGTATGTTAGACAGTTTGATAAAGAGTTTTAACATGTAAAAACGTTTGAGAAAGTCATTTGAAGTAATCTGTTTTGTAAAACAGCTAAAAGTGTAGTAAATCCATTTGTATGCTAGTTATTAATCACATGTGATTGATATAATAACTCGCATGATTCAACTTGTATCCCCCCCATAAAAGCATTTATAAACATTTAAAAACATTTAAAAGGTTAATTAAGGGGTATGAACTCACTTGCAGTGAGTGGATCGTATGGAAGTGTCGGACAAGTGCTTGGTGTCAAGTGAAGACTTAAACACACACAATGATCCTAATAACATATAAAGACATATGTATATATATACAATTAGTGATTATAACACTAATTAGACAAGTAAAAACATTTTAAGGCGTGGAAAACACTTTAGTCAAAGTGTTAGGAGGCCATTGGGTTGCAACAAAGGATTGCAAGGCATTGTATTTGATTTTATGGTCTATGGACCATACTTAATGGAGTTTACGGCCCAGGGGAGTTTACTCCTAGCCACAAAATCTCTAATTGGTCTCCATTTGAGGCTTAAACGTAAGGTGTCTTAAGTGGTTAAGTGTTCCAAGGCTTAAACAAGAGGCTAGGTGAGTTTAAGGTCTAGAAATGACCTTAACTTGTGTTTACGGCCTGGAGACCACTTCCCCATGAGTTTACGGTCGTAAACTCATGGTATGAAGTACCAATTCGATGTTTGAAGTCCCTAGTTCATTGATGTGTGGTTCTAGGCTAAGTTCTGGGTATAAGGAAGAAGAATAGGGCATCATTGCACCCTTATAGGGAGTTTACGGCCTTGGGAGATCCTTGACCGTAAACTCTAATTCATCCTTTGATTCTTGTTGTTTCTAAGCTCTAAACATGTTAAACCTAGTGTACAACGAGTTAGAACAAGAGTACTTATGATCTAGGAGCTTGAATGGTCGGTTTTGGCCAAGACCACTAGTGTGTGTTCTTGGTGAAACTAAGAACACTTGAAGATCAACACAACTGGAATGATTTCACGGATGGAATCGTGTAAGATCACTAGATTAAGTAAGATATCAACTAGTTAGGGCAAGAAACTTTCAAGTTTTGAAGATCAGGGATGAAGATCCCGGTGATACTTGAGAGAAAACTGAAGTTCTTGGGTTTGAAATGTGAGAAATGGCTAGATATGATCAAGACTCACTTATATGGGTGGAAGTTCACGACCCTCATGAGTTTACGGCCGTAAACTCCATTGTTACGGCTGTAAACTCCATCTTATGGAGTTTAGGGCATGAATTTTTGTGCTGAGTATTTATCAGTAACTTTTTAACACTTATTCCTTAAGTGTACAAGGCTCAGAACGCTCAAACAGACTCCAAATTGTGCTAAATGATAGCAGGAATGAGTTTGACTTTCAATGAAGTATTTGACTGTACAGGAAAGAAAATTTCAGGTTTTCACCCAAACTACACACACACCTCTCCCAAGGTCGTAACGACAACACACACACACACACACATAATAAAACACGACTGCAGCCACCTTTTCGGTGGCAAATGATGGCTAGAGGCAATCAAGTCACTAGCACAAGGAACAACAACGACGGACATTTTCTGAGGCGTAGTGGCAGAAGAAATGGAGAAGAGAGTCACGTGACCCAACCACGAACAACAACAGCCTCCACGATCCTCAACTTTTGATCTCCTCGACTGAATCAATGACGGGATCGTGTCTCTTCGTCTTCGCCGACAACAAAATAGTAACGATGGCTGCTTGGTGGTTCTCCGACTTCGACGTCAACGGTGCAGCAGGACTATCCAGGCTCATGGTGGCTATGTAGTTAACGGCGGCTGGAGAGGGGTATAAGGGTCGCGGTTGCAATAGTGATTTGGGTATTACATCTTAAAAAACGGGAGGGTAAGGAACACAAGTTCAAGTCTCGTTTCATACCAAACTTAGTCATATTTTAACAAGAATGGTCCCTGCCTCTACAATTTCTTTTCAAACTAAGTCCACATTTTACTCTTTAGCCCACTGTTTCGAAAAAGCTATTCAATATCAGTCCAAAGGTTACCATTTAACCTTTAACATCAAGAAAATATAACTTTCAACTCCTATGGGTAACGCTGATAAATTATTAAAGATTTAAGGCTAAAATAAAATAAAATATAAAATATATCTTGGGGTTTTATGGATTATTTATTTATTTATTTTATTATTTATTTATTTATTTTTAACAGAATGTTACAATTATCCCCCACTTAAATTAGATTTCGTCCTCAAAATTAGTTCTCGCTTTTACTTCATGATGCAGTCCCCCATAGCAACCTAACAAATGAAAATCCGCATAATCAGTCGGTCTCCGAGCTTCTCGGCCCAACGTCGACACTCTGATATCGTACCAAAAGGCATCACCACAATGAAAACTAACTGTTCTCATGTTGAACTGAACCACACTCTTACTTTTCTCCGACTGCCCAACTGAGCTACCCACTATTAACACTGGGGCTCACCCCCGATCAAATGATAACAAACAAGCAAACACTCAACCTGAGCTACTGACATCTTAGGATCAAATCACAAGCACCCTACATATGCCATCACAACCAATACTAACACAAATCGAATGGAAAGTCCAACAATTGACGATGATCTTACCGCAAAACCAGAAGAGTTAATAGTTGCGCAAAAATCTGGAACTTAGAGAAATCCAAAAGAGAACCAAATCTTGGCTATAAGTCTTCCTGCTGCGAAGTTCCATTCTCCCTCACTTGAAATATGATAGAGACTGAGAACTTCATAATCCTTCAATACCCAACAAACTCGAACTCTACTACTTGATCTCAACCACTAATATTCACATACACAGGAGAATCTTATTTCACACAACATTCGCACATTTTAACTCGCATACAATCGAGGACAAAGATAATTAATCCATACATAACAAGAGATCAACTGGAACAAGCTATATAAGATAATTACATTTAATTGATCATCCAAATTTTCAACCAAACCTTGAAACACAACATAAATGATAGATAGATACCAATACTATGACAATTGCTAAATAGGAGAACTGCCAACTCAAATCTCAGTCCTTGGGACGTTGGCGGTCCCCTGTTGACCATTCGGTAACTGCCAAGCTAAGGATTTAGGATCCAACACCTCATTGAGAAAAGGACAATAATCCATAATGTGGCCTTCCTGACCACAATGAAAATAAACTCGCACACTCTACCTGCAATCACTTCCAAAATGACCCTCCTCGCCACACCAGTGACATGTAATAGGTTTATGCCTCCCTTTAACTGATCCTGAACTCTGGCTGGTGGACTTGAACTGCTTTACTACAAGCTGGGACTGATCTGGAGCTTGACACTACTCCCCCACCTGGGTCTCTATCTCAATCTCTCGCCTCCTCGCAGCATCCTGAAGCTCCATGAGAGAATCATAGTGCTGGATGGACACAAACTGTTGAATATATGTCTGGAGCATGCCTAACTACCGACTCATCTGAGCCTGCTCTGAAGCAGAAAACTCATGACTGAATAAGGCCCTCTCAATGAACATCTTGGTGATCTCCGTCACCGACTCAGTTGTCTGTCTCAAATCCAGGTACTCCAGGGCCAGTCTCTCCCTCTTTACAAGGGGAACATACATTGAACAGAAGATCTTCAAGAACTATTCCCAACTCATCACGACCCTCTGCTCAGGAGTAAAAGAACTAGTCACCAGTTTTCACCAATCCTTTGCCCCCAACCTAAGAAGGTTCAGGGCGCACTTGACCTTCTGGTCATCTAGACAAGAACATGTGCAGAAACAACCCTCCACTTCAGATAGCCATCTCATCGCCACAATCGGTTCTGAGATGTTGGATAAGGTGTCTAAGTCCATAACTATATTTGGTGTGTACTTGACCCGGTTGAGCATGGTAAATTGGGTTACACTTCACTGAAACAATTTGGACCTTGAGAAGAGGATATGTATGATTTATTAATATATTATAAGTTATAATATATTAATATGAAATCATGTTATTTAATTGTTATTGATCAATAATTAATTTGGAATTAATTTTGTGGTTAAAAGAGACTAATTAAATATATAGGGATTGATTGTGTAAATCATTCATTCTTATAATGTGGGCTAATGATCCATGATTCCTTATGTTGGGCTTAAGCCATGTGGTGACCCATGGATGCTCCATGGAGGTTAAAACCCATGGATCATGAAGAATGTGGAAAGTCATGAGTTACATGGTGTAACCCTAATGTTACCACTATATAAGGAGCCCTTTGGTTCAAGAAAATGGCACCTAGAGTATACACAAAGGAGGGACCGATTTTTGTGAGCATTAGAGTTCTCTTCCAAGTTTCCAAGTGTTAGTGGTGATTTGTGATTCCACTTGAGGCATTCACATTATTGGTGCTAATCTCTTAAAGCTCTAAGCAAGAAGCCACAACAAAAAGTATGTTTACTAACTTGTTTTATTTACAATGTATCAAATTTTTTATGCTAGTTAGGGTAATACCTTGGAAACTTCAAGTTTGCATGTATAATAGTGAAAACATAGATCCAAGGTATTTAGGGTTGCATGAACACCTTAAGAGTGTTAGAATGCTCAAAACCCTCCACGAAACCCCATCAAACTCTATGGTCTTCGTACGATTGAAGTCCCGATACTGTAAATCTCTCTCTCCTCCAGCCTTAACGGCAGCAACAACCACTGTGGCTGCATCAACAACAATCTTGGAAAGTGTAGCATATCGGTCATCGAAGTACTCCATCATAGGAACATTTACAGATTTAACCAACTCTGGTATATGCCCCCGGATAAAAGAAACAACTTCCTCATGAATGATCTCCCTGACATGGTCCTCAGTTAATGTTGGCCCATCCTGGTCACCTGCTCTTAACCCTGATTCGGATCTAGCCTCAAATCATCTCGTAATCGCCATACAAAAAAAAATAAACCAGGGAAATATCAGAAAAAAAATATAACACTAGGGGAGCCAATTCCCAACAAAACCCTTGAGGTTGTGATTTCCCTACTACGCATATGGGTCATGTGCTTCCAGTACTACGAGCCCATACTACCTTCCACACCTACCCGTATTTGACTCAGAAGATCATCATAACAACCCTAACAATACCCACAAGATGCACATACACTCTATCCTCTCATCCTAGAAGAAGGCTAGGCATTACACAACTAGTCGACAGACCCCACACAACTAGTCCATGAAACTTTCACCAACCCTGCAGCACTCGTGTAGGCTAATTATATATTACACTGGACCCTATAGATGGTCGAATATTTGATTCCACCCTAAGCCCTTCATCAAACAAGAACATGAAATAAGACTAAACCAAACATTCTCTGGCTATAGAATCTTAGTTATGTACAACTATGCTGCATACACTAAGCAACTACAGTAATGGTGTCAATTTCATACAAGAAGAACCCTTGGCTACCAGGCATCATATAATCAGGCAATTCTACCAGGAAATTCTTGAAGATCCCTAGCCTATTACTAGCATGCCTTTCTAACAATTCATATATCAATAAAATCAAAACTCAACAAACATAACAAGTATGTGTATTTTGGGAACCACTCTCCTGTTTGGGCTTTGGCTGACTGTTCACAATACATCTTCCTAATAAATCAAAGTTAAGTCAAGGTCCACATTCTTGATCCCAAGCCAACAATCAAACAAGAGCATGACAAGAGACCGAGCCCATGTCCTTAACCCAACTCTTTTATTAGAATCTCTTTTTTAAAAAACATTTTAGAAAAACTTTCGAATTCTAGTTTGAGACTGGATTTGCACAAGTGTTCCTCCAATTCACTCAAACTAGGGATCCGATACCAACTTGTAACGTCCCATTTTCATAACTAAAAATTTTCATTTTTATTAAGATAAAAACTTCCAAATTTATTAATTCATTAATTAAGAAAACCATTTATTCCGAATTACATTTATTAAAAATTAGAGTATCGTAGAAACACGGACTCTTCAATGTTGCTGATGAGTGTGTAAAGTCCTGCCTTTTCCTTCCAGAAATAACCGATGATACTTGAAACCACAAACGACCGGGTAAGCATAAGGCTTAGTGAGTTTTTCCCAAAATACCACCATATAAACAGATTCGAGTCCAGTCAACCATCAGGTTGGAATACCCCAGGCCCAGTCAACCTCTAGGTCCAGTCATCCTTAAGATGGAATACCTAATGTTTCAATGTCAATATACTTCAGGTCCAATCAGCCATCGGGATGGAATACCCAAGGTTTTTTGGCCTTTCGCCTCAACCCTACCGCTCTTCCCGAGCCTCCGTACCTATGGCTTACAACTGGCCCGCACCGGGTATCTTGGCCTACCGTATAAAGCAGGATTGCCTCAACCCAACCAATACAATATGTCGACATATAAACAATCAGGATCAATTAGGCACATAATACAGGCAAACATAAATCATACAACTCACTACTGCCTACTAATCCTCTCATAACATACAGTTCCACTACTAGCTAACCCCATAGATAGCCATCCGAACAGATGGTCCTACTCTAAAGCCACAACCAAACAAGGAACATGCAAGAGAGCCTAGATCAAGAGTCCTCAGTCTATCCTACATGATCATATACAGTCCCTAGTGATGGGTTTTGATCATAAGACATCCTATGTGCTCATACAAACCCTAATGCTTGGATCTAGGTTTCTCTATTGTATATGCTTTGAATCCAAGACTATAAACCCTAATTCTAGCATATGTAAATCAATATTAGGTGGTTCAATTTAACAATTATACTTTTAATTCAATTAAATTGTAAACCTAAACTCTTATGGATTTATTAAACCTCTTTTAATTATACACCTTAATTAATTAATAAAACCATAAGGGTGTGATTTGAACTTTTTCAAAACTATACTAGAGTTTTAGAATTTAACATTCCTAATTAAACTTTTAATCAACTTTTAAATTCCAAAACTCGAGGGCAAGTTTTGAAACATTTCAACACATTAGGATTTAGAATTTAAATATACATCAAAATTAAACCATTTAATCAAAATTTAAATTCCAAAACTTGAGGGCAAGTTTTGAAACCTTTTCCAAAACATTAGGGTTTTAACTATTTAAATTTCAAAACAACAAAACTTTTGGGTTCAAATTTAAACTATAAAACCTAAAGGGCAAAGTATGAAACTTTTCATAACAACAAGGATCAAATAACAAATAATTCAAACTAACATTTAATCACATAATTATCCATATTTGATTTATTTAATGATTTCTTGCAAAATAATTAATCAATTATCTTATAAGGAAACAATTATCTTATTAATTGATAAATATCTTCAATTAGATCAAAAATATAGTCAAATATATCATATAATCGGATTAATATTGATCTAACATGATAAGGTAACTATCCATAAGCAAAAACAGCAAGAAATCGTGATATACCCTCCATCTGACGAGTTGACTCGTCGAGTCAGGCTTGGACTCATCGAGTCTGCATGGACTCGGCGAGTTCAGCCATGGACTCGGCGAGTCCAGCCTCCAGAATCCAAAAAATCGAAATTTTCCAGTTATACAATGCATCAATACAATTGAAACCAAGCTAGGCTCTGATACCACTGATGGGTTTTGATCATAAGACATCCTATGTGCTCATACAAACCCTAATGCTTGGATCTAGGTTTCTCTATTGTACATGCTTTGAATCCAAGACTATAAACCCTAATTCTAGCATATGTAAATCAATATTAACATAAGAATAGGTTTATAATGTTACCTTGATTGTTATGTATCAATAACAATCCCAAATCCTCCTATGAATTGACTTTGGAAGGCTTAGAGTCACAAGTGTCACTCCTCTAATGGTTCACAAACACCATAAGCAAGAGGATGAAGAGGAGAGAGGATGGAGGCTGCCAAAACCGTGTGAAAACCCTGGAAGGTTGCTTGTCCACGTTTTTAAGCCTTAAGGGTTCTATATATAGTGAGGCTATTAGGGTTATCTAACAAGGAAACCCTAATTTGGTTGCTTAAGCCCTAAGCAACCCATAGACTCCTTTAATCAAGCCCTTGGACGATTTCCTTATGGGCTTCCCATAAGAATTCGTCCACCTCTTGATTCAAGGCAATCCATGGCCCAAATTGCAATTATCTTATAATTACAATTCCAGTCCCTTAAGTTCAATTAATCTCTTTTAGTCACAAAACTAATTACTAATTAATTATTGACTAATATTAATTAAACAATATGATTTCTCCTTTAATATATTATTCCCATAATATATTAATAAATCATATTTAATCCTTTCTCTCCATAATTCATCCTATCAAGTTGCTTTGGTGAAGGCAACCCAAAAGGACCATGCACCATCGGGTCAAGTACATACCAAAATAGTTATGGACTTAGACACTAATCCAACACCTAGGGCATCCCTCTACTAACAGATAACCAAAACTTGTGGGCCGACATTGGTGCCTTCGACCCACAGGTACAGTGAGGTGAAACTCACATCGATATGCGCGTAGATAACCATTGTAGCAATGAAGGACTCTACCAACTTCAACTCACTTGCGAACACCTATAGGAAGGCATACTCAATCAGAGGTCATAGTCACTTGCAACAGTGGCATCCTCACATGAAATGATGACTAGGGTTTCACATAAAATGGCGATTAGGGTTAAGTAAGAACACTTAATCCAATATGGACTTAATCATTTATGGTTATGGCTTATTAAGGTTTGACCTAGTCATTCTCGGGTAAATTAATAACCCAATCAATAGTTCAAATACATGCCCGCTCATTGACCAAAATAGAGCTTCTCTATTCTAGGGGTTTTCAAATAAGATGATAATTAGGGTTAGTGTTCCACACTTAACCCTTTAAGGACTTAATCTATTAAGCCCAATATTGCATTAAGTTAATTGTAGGGGAATTATTAAGTATTATTTTAAGTTTAATTAATAGTTTTGACGCGGGTCCCAATCAACTCCAAAATTAGGGTTTTCCGATATCTAAGGCACCTTAGCGTCTTGCACCTCCAAAGATACAAGCGTTGTCCATACAACTTCAGGAGCTGTACTATAAGGAGTTTATCTAACCGAATAGTTGGTCGTAAGATGTACCTATCTTGTTTGTCATGAAGAAGGAATGGTCACATCAGTTATGGATCAACTATAGGGAGTTGAACAAGCTTACGGTGAAGAATCGATTCCACTCCCGAGGGTTGATGATTTGTTCGACCAACTATAGGGAGAATCTTGGTTTTCCAAGATTAATTTATTTGAGGTCAAGCTACATCAGATGAGGGTTAGAGAAGAGGATATTCATAATACATCCTTTTGGACTGGTTATGGACACTATGGGTTCGTGACGATGCTATTTAGGCCCAAAATGCACCGAAAATGTTCATGAACCTCATGAACTAGGTGTGTAGGCTGATGTTGGATCATTCATTGATCGTATTTATCGATGATATCTTGGTGTATTCTAAGACCAATGACCAACATGATGGCTACTTTCAAGAGGTACTTGAGACTTTAAAGAGGGAGAGGGTTTATCCCAAATTCTCCAAATGTGAGGTTTGGTTGCATGAGGTTCTGTTTTTGGGACACCTCATCAACCAAGATGGTATTTGGTGGATCTCGATAAGATAAAGGCAGTGCTGAAGTGGGAAGTTCTGAGGTCTCCACTTGAGATTTAAAGTTTCCTTAGTATGGATGTGTATTACAGGAGATTTATTCAAGACTTATCCAAAATTGATGTGCCATTGACCAGTTTGACAAAGAATGGTGTTGTTTTTTGTTGGGGTCCTGAGTAGCAAAGAACATTTGAGATTCTGTGAAAGAAGTTATGTGAGGCTCAAGTATTGAACCTTCTTGAGGGGGTTAATAATATGGTAGTTTATTGTGATGCATCTATCATGGGGTTCGGATCCATTCTTATGCAATGAGGTCAGGTGATCGTTTATGCCTCAAGACAACTGATGCCTCATGTGGCTAATTATCTGACACATGACTTGGATTTAAGAGAAGTGGTCTTAGTTCTCAAGATTTGAAGACACTCCCTGTATGGAGTTTGGTGTACCATTTTCATAGACCATAAGAGCTTGAGGTACTTGATGGATCAAGCAAATTTGAACATGAGGCTGCATAGATGGTTTGATGTGGTGAAGGACTATCACTGTGAAATCCTTTATCATCCAAGGAAGGCCAATGTGGTGGTTGATAAATTGAGTCGGAAAAAGATTAGTGCACCTATTAAGGATCCATGTTTGAGAATGACAGTGATTACTCCCATTCTAGAGATGATAAAAAGGTCCAGGATGAGACAATCAAGGAGTAGAATTGTAAATGTGAGAGAATCGTAGGACAAAGTTTGGCTTATGATATAGACAATCATGGTTTGCTGACCTTGTATGGCAGGGTTTGGGTGGAGACTGATAGAAACCGATGGATGAGGCACACAAGTCCACGTTTTCGATTCATCTAAGGGTTACAAAGATGTACAAACCTAAGACACAATTATTAGTGGTCCTGCATGAAGAGGAATTTGACATGGTACGTCGAAAGGTGTTTTACATGTCGAAAAGTTTAAGCTGAGCATTCGAATCTCCATGGAACGTTGCAGCCTCTTGATACCCCGATATAGAAATAGGAACAAATTATCATGGATCTTATCACTAAACTACCAAAGACTCCTTATGGTGTAGATACCATTAAGGTGATTGTCGACAGGTTGATCAACAGTGCCCATGTAACGTCCCAAAATTCAAGACTAAACATTTCTTTTAATAAAACATTACTTTAAGCAAATTCATCATTTCAAAACATAAACAGAGTATTAGTTTCCAAAATATATGTTCGTTATCAGAGTAAACATTCCCAGGCTGTCTAATCTATGGTGTGTGCCATGCGATCACCCCGAGCTCTTCCCTCCGCTACCGGAAGTACCTGAAACCAAAACTGAAAACCGTAAGCACGAAGCTTAGTGAGTTCCCCACCCTACCACATACCATGCATAACCACATACTGCACGTACTGGGACACACCCGCTATTTCTGGGCCTCGCCCGCTACAAAGGCCCCACCGCTCCAGGCCCCGCCTGGCTTCGAGCCCCGCTCGGATACAGATCTGTTTCACTTAGGCCTCACCTGTCACAGGGCCTCGCCCACTAACATATAATAGCACATAAACATATCACATCACATCACATAAGCTAAACACATACTAACAGATCTTGTCCTAAGGCCTCGCCTATCTCTGGGCCCCGCCCCTGTCCTGCTACTGATGAGTCATGGAACCTCGTCCATACTCTTGCTGTTAGTGAGGTACGGGCCCAGCCCATCCTCACTCCTTCCCTAACTTGGGCCTCGCCCCTGATCTGCTGCTACTGAGATATGGAACACCATCCACACTCTGCTATTGGTGAGATACGGGACCTCGCCCACACTCACCTCCCTACCAGGCACATACAAGTATCACACAGACAACAAGTATAAACTATCACATAAACTATTCCTTGAGCACCCGCCCTCTATCGTTGGACCTCGTCCCGAAAATCATACTAGCATACTGTGCCTAGGGCTAACCCTCGGGTCTTCTACTCGTAACTACATGGGCCGGCATTATGGCCGTAGACTCATTCATACAAAAGGAAACTCACCTGCACTGGCTGAACTAGCTGATGAACCCACTAGCTGCTGCCCGACAACTCTTTGAACTCCTGCTCCACTCGCTCCCCGAGCTACCAATATCAAAGCAATACTGAGTCTAACTGACCCCCGAAAGACAACCAAGTCAACTCTGGTCAAAGTCAAAGTCCTGGTCAAAGTCAACCTTCCAGATCAACCCTACTCGCCGAGTCACCCTATTGACTCGTCGAGTTCATATGTTCAGAATCCTTTTATTCGCGACTCGACTCGCCGAGTCAGTCCATGACTCGCCGAGTCTACTGATTACCGAGTCCTGACCTGACCAACTCACCGAGTCTCCATTCGACTCACTGGTTCGAGTCTCAACTCGAAGGGTTTGGGGGGTTTCGCGACCTGACTCGTCGAGTCCAAGAACAAACTCGCCGAGTCCAAGACAACCTTCAACAGACTCGCCGAGTTGTTCATCCAACTCGCCGAGTTCCTGCCCAACTTCATCTGACTCGACGAGTTGTTCATCCTACTCGTCGAGTTCCTCCAAATCTTCATGCTACTCGCCGAGTCCATTCAGATCATTAATCATGCAGAGGACTTTTGAGTCATGCATGGACTCCAAACTGTAGATCTACCCTTCCCAAGCCTATTCCTCACGTAAAGTTGCAAATTTTATGTGTAGAGAAGGAGATCTAGGCAAAATACACCATAAACTAGGGTTTAAGGCAAAGAGGCTCCATAATCAACTCAAGGGCTGAAACTTTATGCTTTCCAAGACCAAAATATACTTAGATCTGAAGTAGCAACTCCAGATCCGGCTTCTAACTCAAATGGATCACTACTCATGGCTAAAAGCCCCAAAACTCACAACCAAAATAGATCTAAAGGAAGGGGGAAACGACTTAATACCTTTAGATGTTCAGAAATATCTTCCCAATCTCAGATCTATAGCCCCCTCCTTGCACCTTCAAGATCCTTCTTCCTTCTCCAAGCTTTAATGCACTCCTCAAGACAACAATTGGCTCAATCAATGGATATGGCGGCTAGGGTTTGGCATTCTGGGTTAGAGAGGCAGTAAAGGAACCCTAGGGAAGAGAATGAGGTGCTTAAATAGGCCCCAAGGCCCGAATTTAGGGTTTTCCTCGAACAGACCTGACTCGGGGAGCGCGAGTCTCCTTGGCCGACTCCCCGAGTCGGTCACTTACTCCCCGACCCGGATCTCGCTTGGACTCGCCGAGTTCCTCCTTGGACTCGCCGAGTCCCCCTTTAAAGTTAGGGTTTTCTTTCCTTTCTTGGCCTTCAAAACTTTGGGTGTTACAGCCCACTTTGTGCCTATCCAAGAGAGCTCCTCAACTAAGAAGATCAAAAATATTTACATTGGAGAGGTGGTTTCTCAGCATGATATAGCGGATTTTGTGGTCTCTGATAGAGCTGTGTGTCTTACTTCCAAAATTTGGAAGAGGTTCCAAGCCGATCCAAATGATTAAAACTCAACATAACTTATCATCCTCAGAATGATGGACAGAGCGAAAGGACAATTCAAACTCTTGAGGATATGCTTTGGGCATGTCTAGTTGACTTTGGTAGGGATGGGATTCATATCTATCATTGGCAGAGTTCTCTTACAACAACAAATTTCATGCTAGTATTGTTAGGCCTCCCATTTAGCATGTTTTAATTGAACTATATATGCAACTATTTTGGTTAAATGATTATCGTGGCTTTGCCCTTTAAACTGCATTTTGACTGAAGCAGACCATGAGAGATAGCTAGTTGATCCGACTTTTTTTCCCTCTAGTTATTGAGTGTGTACCGGGGATAATAAAATACTGTAAAGTTGTACTTGTTGGTGGATTTAAAACATGGCCCACGGTGATTCAAAAAACTAGAAGAGAAAGAATTAGAAACTAAGGTTTTGGTAATAGTGGCAACACGTGGGCAATTAGGGTATGGTAGTGGCGACGCATGGTGGTGTCAGAAAGAGGTATACAACAAGGTAATGAATGTTGGAAGGAGATACACGACAAGTATGAGGAGTGCTATGGCTCTAATATATCGGTTGAAAAATGCGAGAGAAATATTAAGTATTATATTCATATCGTGAACAATACAAATATATAGACATGAAGTTAAAAACCTAAGAGCTTGTACAAAGATGGTTTGTCTTATTCTAACAGTTATTAATCAATGAGCACATTACATTACCTAGTAGTTGTATATTATACTGGGCAAAAAGAAAATGTTTGATGAGAAGTGAATGCTTATAAACTCAAGCTCAACTTGTTTTCTTTTCTTGTACTCAAACTAATAAACTTTAACTTGAAGTTGAAGCTCGCATAACTAGATAAACTTTTTTGACTCGTTTTATGTTTTGATCATTAAAAATTCTTTAGTTGACAATTTAAACTTCGATTTTTTATGTTTTTTTCCATCGGACAAATAGAAATCCAACACTTATGTTGGAACGCAAACATCTTGAGAAATGTAAATTTTTCTTAATATTTGTCAATCATAAACTTGGAAACTTGGAATTAATAAAAGTGGTAATCTAACTTGGTATGTTTGGCGTAGATATCTAGTTTGAGGATTGTAGCTGTATTTGGTATTATGAATAAAGTTCGAGGGCTATATGGAAATGAATAGAAAAGCTAAAGGTACTGGGTACTATAAATAAATTCGAGTGCTATGTGGAAATGAATAGAAAAGCTAAATGAATGTTGCTATTAAAAGGAGTTTCTTGTGATAATAATGTAAATGTCTATTCTTTGTAATCTTGTGTTGATATATACTAGTTTATAATCCGTGAGAACCACGATTATAAAATTAATTAAGTTTTTATATTAAAAAATCAAATTTATCAATCAATTATTTTAAATAAATTATTACTTAAGAAATATTTTTTTAGTTATATAAAGGGAATTATAATCAATGATTTAAATAAATATGTAAAGTTATATCAGCTTATAATATATGCTAATTTTATTTTATTTTTCAATCTAATGTTATTAATTTAATATAATCAAAGTGAGAAAATTAAAATTTTGAAATTTAAAATGAGGAATCAATTATTAATTTAATGTAATTAGAGTGGAAATTTAAAATTTGAAATTTGAAATAGATAATTAATATATTAACAAGTGGCATGATAAGTGATATATAACATTAATGAGGAATCATAATTGAATGACACTTATCAATAGGATATTAAACTTATTTTTTTATTAGAATAGAAATTTTTATATAATGTCTTGTTTTATAGGGGTTAGTAAGATAAGATAAAATGTTCAATAAGAAACCCAAAATATATTCAACCGTTCGTTAAAGAGTTGATTGCTATTAGTTCTTACTTCTCCAAATCTTATCTGGAGAGATAGTTCTTGTTCACATATGTATGTGAGTTGTATCGATAAGGTTAGTATCTTTAATCTTTTGTATAGCTTAGAGTGAGATTTCTGAATGTAATTAAAAGTATTCTAAGGATTCTTGATCAACAAAAAAGTTCTTTCCTGAATCCGATTGAAATCCCGTTTTTTATCTAAACATAATCCCATATCATTAAAAGAGAAATTTGACGCTAGAATATAAGGCGATGAATACTCAATTCTATTCTCAGTTGGTTTTAAAAAATAAAACCTCATGCAATTTCATATTTTGATAATTTTGAGCGACTCTCGTACCAATTGAATCTTTATGAATAGTTTGGTAGTTCAATTTGATGACAACATATTTTAAGATTAAAAGTGACTATTTTACAAAACTTTTGATTGGCAATCAAACAAGTTGGTATCAGTCAAATAAAATAATGAATCAAGCCACAAGCCACATGAAGAACATCGACCAAAGGGTGAGTGATACTGAAGCCAAACCATAAGACCACAACATAATCACTGAACATTCACTCTCACCAGCTCCAAATAACTGTGTTATCGTACCTACCAATAAATACCAAATTAAAAAAATTCACAACTTGTCATCATTATTCATTATCCAAGAAAAACAGATAAAGAAATTTCAAAAACATGTAGTCGCATAAGTCATACCAATGTTCATCGCAGGTGGAAGCGCAAACTGTAGGAGAAGAACAAATAGATAAAGAGGATCTGCATGCACTAAGCCCACATAAACGGCTCCCTTCACGATTAAAATGCCAAAAAGTGGCAACACAACTAACCGAACTGCTACAATTCCAAACACAATTGATAACGAGACACGAGATGATCCTTTCAAACCTGCCAAATGCAAATTGTGTCTACTAATTTCAATCAACTGAATACATGAAAACTCAATCATATAACAAATCTAAGTTTACTTACCTCGTAAGAGGTTAGCACCCAAAATCAATGTAGTAGTTGGAATTGCGGCATCCCTGACACATGGGAATCGGATCCATTAGTGTTAACTAAGTTTCTTTTGTTGTGGGTTCCATGCATGATCTCATATTATAATCGGACCCACAAAATGAAGAGAAATTCACGAGACCTACTAAATGAAAAATCTGGACATAGTTTAAAAGACTATACCCTATTAACGATGCAGAATCTTGTATCACCCGAAGAGGAGCTGTGGTGCCTATTAATAGCCTGCGAATTGGCGCGATTGTTCCCACAATGAAACCCACAATCTTTATGATTCAAAAGAAACAAATTGTTATGTGTGTGTATATACGTTCCAGGTTAAATAGGACAATAAATATGACAAGTGTAACTTTAACTCTATTATTTGTGTACATGAATAGTATTACTATAGTTTTGGAGTAATAGTATTTGTTGTTTTGATATAGAAAAAAGAGCATGTTAACTCTAGCTTTTACATCAAAGATAGAGTTGGATTGGAAATGTAGCTTTAAGGGTTAATGTATACCGCTCCATTGGTTGATGGTGCGAACAACACTTTTAAATTAACCCGACTTGAAATATACCCCAAATGTTGCTTCATTCTCTCTAATACCTGATGCATATATATAACATTTTAAATTTTTTGTCAGTTCAATATCTATGGATCACTCCATTGAAAGCAAAAAACAACCTTCATTGTTCCCTTCTTGTTAACAGTAAGTGAAGATGATGGAAGCAAGGTTTCAGTCAAATCCTCTTGGATGATTACTGTCTCTTTGACAACAGTGTTGCTAGTATCTTGGGAATGACCCGAGAATATCCGTACTAGGTTGTACACATAAGTCCACAAATATATGGCTCCAATCTGATGAACGTATATATGTTGTTATGATATATAGAGTTTAAACAAATAATCACCTAGAAATTTTCAATGTAAAAGTACATACTGCCAAAGATAATGAAGCGTAAGCCATGGCATACTCATGGCAAACATCAGGATCACCGAAGGGACTTCCTTGCTCTTTGCATACAGCTGGGATTATAATCAAAGGCAAATTTCCCATGTTTCCTATCATTCATAATCAAGATCCAAAAATTTAAAAATTTGTCAACTTATAGGAGTTTATTTATTTATGTTCTTAATATAAAATTATTAATATTCATCAAGATGCAAGCAATTTACCAGCTGCGCATGCACCAAGGATGAGGCCCTTTAGATGTTTAGGTGGTTTAGTGATTATCAAAAGCAACCATCCAAGTGCTGACCCAATTATGAATGTAATAAGAATATTCACAGGCATAAACCACCTGAAGTTTTTAATTTAACAGTTAGTCTTCAAAGAATGACAACAAAATTAATAACCCATTGAAGAAAGATTACATAGAAATGATGCTTTCGAGAGTGATTGTTCTAGCAAGATTGTTGCTCACAAGTGCTGGATTGAACACAAAGAACACAATCTGATCAAACAGGAAGGAGTACTATGAGTCTAAATTTAGAAAATTCGTATCTTCAATCATAATTAGAAATTTCTATAATTCGCAAAGAGAGACTCGAAATTAGAGCCATGAAATCAAAATCTTAGTATACTAGTCCCATGATCAGAAAAATCGAATCTTTAATCAAATAGGCAACTTTCTTGAACATGGGTATTTGAATTCCATAATCAGAAAAACTGAATCTTCCATTAAACTACCAAGATTTTGTACAATTAGTAAGCTAAGGCCATCTCCAATGGGAGTTCAATAGGAGGTTTAATGGGGAGTTTAATCTCATTAAACCCAAAATCCCCATTTTAGAAAAATGACTAGGATTCAATGGAATGGGGGACACACATATATATATATATATATATATATATATATATATATATATATATATATATATATATATATATATATAATTTTTTATTTTTTATTTTAAATTAATGTTAATTTTAATTGTAGTTTTTAATTTTTAATTTCATGCTAATTAATTTTTTTTAAATAACAATAAATAAATAAAAATAATAAATGATGTGACAATCTATTAAATTATATAGAGTTTAATGGAGTGTAGAGTTTAATTAGTAAAGTTGTATAGTAAATAGAATGTATATGTGTCAATCCATTAAACTCATACGAGTTCAATGCATTTGAGATAGTCTAAGAAAAAGAGACCAAGAAAATGCAGGGAGGACTAGTCCTAAAGTGCAATACCGACTTGTACATTACAAGTCAACAATGCACAACTGACGATCTCTAACTTAAATTGCTGAGGTAAGCTTTCTTGAATAACTAAAGGGGAGTTAAAAACTTACATTATTGACTTGCTTCCTTGTAGTTTGTCCCAAGATATCAATAGAATCCAGTGCAAGAAATGAGCCAAGTGCAGAAACTATCAGAACCTTGAGAATAGGCATAGAAGCAGCAGAAAACAGATCCAGAAACCCCATCTGTAAAACAAACTGTTTTCAGAAATCCCAAAAAAGAAGAGATATAATCAAAATCTGATTACACTTATGAAGTCAAAGAACTGGTGTATATAAAGAAAGTGAAGAAGAAATAGGGGTTATAGTGATCTGAAATTTTAGGTAGCATTATGATATTAAAAGAGAACAAAACACATGCATGTGCAAAACATGCTTAGAGATATTGAAACTTCAAGAAAGCAATCGGCTATATTTTATTGATAAATCGTGAAAGGATCAGAACAACAAAACAAGGGAAAAAGATTGTTACCTCAAGAATCAAGATGGTGTATTAAAGGCGGCTCTTTTCTACAAATTTATAACTAATAACTGTCAAATCTGCAACAAAAAGTTCATTAACTTAAAAACGATAGTTAATATGGAATGAGATATGAAACAAAAATTCCTTTGGGTTTTTTTTGGGAACTCGTCAACTCGCTCCTCATGGATGGATGAATTAAGAATCAGAGACAAACCGACATCAGGGTTTGACGATTTAGATTCAAAGAAATTATAGTTCAATTCTAACTTTTTAGTGGGAGATAAAAGACGAAAAATAAAAAATATTATATTATAAGAAAACAAGAATGAAAAGATCAAACTTCAGAGAATATGATACGATTGTTGTCAACTTATTTGCTTATTTTCTCGATATTTTATTTATTTGTTTTTGTTGTTTTCTTCTATCTGTCTGTTATGGCCTTATGTATGGGTATAGTTTTTATATGGATCTAATGGGCTTCACATTGGATGCACATGAAAGACCCCATGGCTAGAACCGGTGTACATTTGAACCGGTATATATATCAGACCAGTATTTTGAATAACCATTTCAATTTTAACCGGACCGCAGGTTTTTTTACTAGCCGTTATATAACATGCAGATTCGAAAACGGCTGTTTTTTAGTTGTTATCATGCAGGTTTTTTCGATGTCGCTTACTTGTGTATATTTGGACTGCCAACATGAAAATGTTGGTTCTTTCTTAGTTGTTATCGCACATTGGTTCCCCTCGGATTTTTGGCTAATGATGAAACATACTATTACATTTAAAATAAATTATTTGGTTATCCATATATTGGTGAGAATCTAAGAAAAAGGATAAAAGACGTTATGTTTGGAATATAAATTAGAAGATAAAGTATATTTAGTTTCACTCGCTAACACAATATAAATGCCATCAACCGACTAAAACCTATTTTAGTTGACGATTTTTTTCAAACCCTGTGCGCTACACACATTATTAACATAAGCATGCAAGTAGAGCTAAATATTATGTAACTAGTTTATAACCCGTGGGCACCACGGATTAGAAAGGTAAAAATAATTTTAATTAAATTATAAGGTAATTATTGAGTAATGATAAAAAAAATTAATAATTTAATAAATTAGGCAATAGATATTACAAATAAATTTTTTGTTGACGTGTTTGATATGTGTAAAATGGAGGAGTGAATTAGTGGAAATTTAATTAATGAGGAAAAACCTTAGAATGACAAGTGGCAAATAATTAATGTGAAGCTCTAATTGAGTGATACGTGGCAAATGTGTTACTCCTTTTATTAGGTAGGGAGAGGAGATTTTGCATTCAAAATTGATAAAATTGCAAGAATGGTCCCTGTGGTATGTCAAACTAGCAACTTTGGTCCAAAATGGGTTTGGCTCGCAAGGATGGTCCAATAGTTTCGTTTTGTTGCGAGTTTAGTCCAATTTCCTATGAAATTTTTTATAATGACAAATTTGCCCCTTATTATTTTATTTTCCAATTTTCTTTTATTAAAACAATTAAAAAACAATTAAAATAAAACAAAAATAAAATCTCTCTCTCTCTCTCTCTCTCTCTCTCTCTCTCTCTCTCTCTCTCTCTCTCTCTCTCTCTCTCTCTCTCTCTCTCGGGAACTAGATAATATTGATCAAAATCAAACTCCCAAAATCACCACCACCAATCTCTCCTCCTCCCTAACGTCACTACTACCGTCTCCTTCTAATCGGAACCATCCCAGCTTAATCACCACCGCCCCTGATTTCTCTTCCTCCCCTCTTTGTTGACCTTTCTTCTTCTTTGCCTTCACAACTCCATCTATAGCTGCGTGTACAAGTATCACTTGTAAATAAGAGATTCTCATCTCCTATTTGGCGCCTGGAAGTGAATTGATTTATGAAATTGTTTCATCTTCTACTTTGCTTAAATTGACTTCAGAGATCCGATTCTCAGCGTTTCTTCCATGGGACCATGAGATTTTTGGGAAAAGAAAACTAAAAGGCTAGAATCAGTAAACAAGAACAAAGAAAACCCATTGTAGATTTGGATTTGGGATGTTAGATGGTAGTGGGTCATGACAGGGGGAGGCGGAGGAGTTGCCACAAATGACTGTGGTGGCTTTCTTCACCGGAGAAGTAAGAAACAAGGGTGACCATCAAGAAGATGTGGGTGACCGGTGATGTTTTGGATCATGTCACCAGAAGCAGGGGCTTGGATGCATAGGTTGGAGGAGGTGGTTGGTTGCGATGTTATGGCTCCGGCGGTGGGGATGAAAATTGTTATCTGAATTTTGTTCCGATCGATTTGTAGGTTTCAAAAGAAGAGAGAGAAGGGGAAACGGGGAGACCATTTTACATACTTGTATCTATTGGAATCGATTCAGGCCATGAAATTGTTGTCTGAATCTGTATAATGGTGGGTCTCGATTTACTCGATTTATTTGAAGATAGATTTGCAGGTGGGTCTCAATTTATCTCTGTTCTTTGTTACCATATTAGCCAAACAAGGAGACCCCTAAAATACAAGGTTCTTTCATCTGGTTTTGAATGTTTTATGTACTTAAAAATTGATGAACATTCATAGATAGATAGGTGTTTTTGAGTTTTGAATTAGATTTTGGTTATGAATGCTAAATATTTGATGATTTCGATCGAATCAACTTTTCTTTTGCAAGAATTTGAAACAACAAACAAAAACGATTTTTGATTTTTGATTATTTATAGTGGTGGCATCCGGTGGTGGTGGTGGTGGTAGCGGTGGTGGCGGCGAGGGGTGGTGATGGTAGCTGTAGGTGGTGGTTAAATAAGGAAGTGGTGGACAGTTCCAATAAGGAGAGAGAGAGAGAGAGAGTGTGTGTGTGTGAGAGAGAGAGAGAGATAGATCTATTTTCTTTTTTCTTTTTCTTTTTTGATTTATTTAATAAAAAAATTGAAAAATGGGAAATACCAAGGGCAAATCTGTCATTTTAAAAAGTTTCAAAATTTTTGGACCAAACCCGCAAGAAAATCAAACTTTTGGACCATCCTTGTGAGCCAAACCCGTTTTGGACCAAACATGCTAGTTTTGACATACCACAGGGACCATTCTTGCAATTTTGTCTTCAAAATTTAAAGGTTTATTAAACGCAATTAATGGTCCGAGTAACAAAAGTCAAACAAATTATCAAAATTTTGTCACCAATGCAAATAATCTTGTTTCGGCCCAACTATGACAACAATACTAGGTTGAATTCTACTTGTGTTAAGTTTGAAAATATTTTATGAAAAAAAAACTTAGGCAAAATGCTTCTAATAAAATACTTGTGGAAAAATACTAATAAAGATTTGTGCTTCTTTGTGGTGACCATAACATACTGCATGACTAATCTATTATCAATTAAGTCTGAACATAGCCATGCATTTGATGTCAATTAGTTAAGGACAATGTTGGAGAACACCAAAGCACATCAAACTGCAGATCAAATAATCATGCATCTTCGTTTGAAGAATATAAGATATTACTATCTTATAATTACTCGTGAAAGTTTCCATCAAGTAATCTCGAAATGTGGGCTATTCCAATACCTAATCTCTATTAAGTACACATGAGTATTAGTGACATCTATATGCTATGTCCATCTCCATGGACAATTTACTAATACATCATGCAGGTCTTGAAGCACTACTTACTTTAAGAAGTATGACTGACTATGGAGCCTTCAAATAATTTTACAATAAGGAAGTCAAGTAAAACATAAAAAATGGAACATAGTAATCAACTAATGAAATTATTGCACCCAACATACATTAAGATATCTGCATAATAATCTTCAAATCATATAAAGATTTATAATGTATAAGTTCTCAAATAAAAATCAAACTAAGCTAAATACACCCAAACCAATTCATATGCAATTCTAATGCCTATCGACCTAGTATAAGAATCATGCTTGATTTGTGACAATGGTTTAATAAATGGACCGACAAGGTTCTCTCATGATATAACTCTAATGGCTATGATATCTTCATCTTCGAAAAGCCTTAGAATGTAATTTTACTTTATAAGTATATGCCCTGTTTGCTTGTGAGCTTTGGGTTCTTTATCCAAGGTGACTGTACCCTCATTGCCACCGAAGATCTCAATAGGACAATAAATTCTTGGAACAACATGGAGATATTTGATGAACTTATTCATCCATATGGATTCCTTTAAAGCTTCATTAACTACAATGTACTCATCCTCTGTTGTCAAATCTACTATTATATCTTGCTTGGAACACTACTACGTCACTGCTCCAACATTCAGTAAGAATACGAATCCCAATACACATAAGAATCGTATTTATCAGTTTGCAAGATAGCATCAATATAACCTTTTAAGCTAAGTTCTTACATACTTCTATAACCTTTTACACTAAGTTCTTACATACTTCCATAAACCAAGAACATGTCCTTTGTCATCCTTAGATACTTGAGAGTGTTCTTGGAAACAATCCAATGATTTTTACCATGATAACGAGTAGTCATGTTCAAAGCACACGAGACATCAATCTTTATATATATATATAATGACATACACGATCGATCCTACACCCGAAGCATATGGAACTCGACTCATTATCTCTAGCCCATCACTTGAATTAAGACATTAAGCTCTACTCAATGGCACATCATGCTGCATAGGCAGGTACACTTTCTGGAATCCTGCATCTTGAATTCCTTTAAGACTTTATGTATATATGTATGTTTGCTTATAACCAATAAGACTCCTGGATCTATCTCAATAGATCTTTATATCTTGATGTGATGATGCATACATGTTTTTCTGAGTTTATTTTAATGATTTTGTTGAAAGTTAATATGTTAAGCATTCTAGGTTTTTTAATGTACCCCTCACAGGCTCACATGCATGCAAATAATATAGATATATAGTGCAAAGTGATTGCAAATTAATAAGTTTGAGTTTTAATTCATTGGAAAAATACAAGGGTGGTTTGTATTTTTGTAATATAGTAAAAATGTAATAAAAATGGGGGATTGGATATAAAATCGAAATCAGGGAAAGGTGAGGGAGCAGAAGTTAAACGATAGTAAGTTGACTGAAAAAACTCATATTTTTTTCCTTATGGTCACTCAATTTTTGCCGCTTGCTAATTCACACCCAAATCCTGTTTTTTCTTATATTTTTTATATTTTCAAAAAATTTAAAAAGCCCCTTAAGCTTTTGACACTTGTTACTGCCTACCCAGATCCTATTTTTGGTATTATTTTAAAACTTTAACAAATAACAAACAAACCCCTCAACTTTTATTATTACAAATCATTTACATGATTATGAAAGTATGTGATGTTGGTTGTTTCTTATTTGTAGTGCTTGAAATTGAAGGAGAGAGTTGAGTGTTCAGAAACACTTTGACATGCTTAAATAGTCAAAGATAATGGGCAGAGTCAACCATAAGGGTTTGCAGGTGTGCACCCGTACAAGGCCACAAAAAAATAATCAATGAATTTAGAAAAAATATATAGTTAATATATATATATATATATATATATATATATATATATATATATATATATATATATTTGTTTGTGACTGTAACGACCAGTTCCTGGTACGTATTTCAAATGAGAATTATGCATTTTACAAAGGGACTCGGCGAGTTGGAGGCCCCAAACCCGTCGAGTAGGAATGAGAGGAGTTTGGACGCGGGACTCGAAATCTACTCAATGAGTCGAGAGCCTTGACTCGACGAGTAGGGTTACCAGAGTGAAACCCTAATTTTTAGAGTTTTCACCCTATTTAAACACTTTATCTGACCTCAACTTCAGCTTCCATCACCTCCAAACATCAGTCACGAAACCCTAGCCCATTTTGAGTGTTCTTGATCCATTTTTGTGTGTTTTTGGTGGTTTTGAAGCTTGAGAAGGAAGAGGAAGCTTGGGGGATCAAGAGGAAGCATGTAGATCCAGAGTTTGTGCTCTATTTCCAGTTCATCTGAGGTATAAAGTCTATACCGTGTCCATTCATTTAGTAGATCCCTACATGGTGTAGTTTAGGGCTTATTGGAGCATAATATGGGACCATTCATGGATGCAAGCATGTGTGGGGTTAAGACTTTAGATCTGGAATCTTTGAGGGACTCCATGGCATAAAGGTGCCAACTTTATGGCCATAGGAGTCCCATGCAACTTGTGAACCTCATTCTAAGGCCTTTTGAGCTAGATAACCCATGCATGAACGTAAAGTTTGTAAATTTACATGTTATATCGACCCTAGGAGGCCAGATCTATGTTTTGGATGCATTAAGATCGACTAAAATCAACTATATGGATTTAGACTTTGGGGAACTCGACAAGTCGTTATTAGGACTCAACGAGTTGGGAAGTGGTTCCCCAACCTTTATTGTTACTGAGCAAACTTTTGAGTCTAGAAGATGACTCAGCAAGTTGGACGTGTTTAAGGACTGGAAGATCAAAGAACTCGACGAGTCTGAGGATGGACTCAACGAGTTGATGATAAAACGTCCCGACTTGTATGAAGGAGAACTCGATGAGTCCAAGGAAGGACTCGACGAGTTCAAATAGAAAGTCTCGATTTTGTCATAAGGAGAAACTCGGCAAGTTAAAGGGTAACTCGATGAGTTAGATCGCGAGTTCGAGATTCCCTGAGTCATGGAACTTGACGAGTTGACAGACCAACTCAACGATTTGAGTCAACCAGGATGTTGACTTGGACCAAAAGGTTGACTTTGACCAGAGTGTTGACCTTTGAAATGACCATTAACCAGAGTTGACCCTTAAAGGGGTTATAAGTTTGAAAGAGTAATTAAAAGATATGTTATGTGTAGGAGTTTGAGGAGAGTTGATCCCAACACCGATGACAATTCAGCTACTTCATGACACTAAGGTGAGTTACCTTCCAGTAGAAGTGGGTCCAAGGAACCAAGGTCGGCCCACTAGTAAGACTTATAGTAGGGTTAATTGTCTTTGTGATAATTATCTGGTATGTCGCTATCTTTTATGATTATGTGCCAGTATGCTATGATGTTATGTGATATGTGATAGGAGGGGTAGGATAAGCCCCAGTACCGGTAGATAGGGTCGAAGGGGTATGCAAGCACCCAGATTAGCTAGGCAGTATATGATTATATGTTTATGCACTAGGATGCTATGTGGTAGAGTACGGGTGGAATAGTCCCCGGTATCGGTCGAAAGGACCGAAGGGGTAGGCCAGCACCCTGATATGCTAGGCAAGGTACCGGTCGAAAGGACCGAAGGGGTAGGCCAACACCCTGATATGCTAGGCTAGGTACCAGTCGATAGGACCGAAGGGGTAGGCCAACACCCTGATATGCTAGGCAATTACCGATTGAAAGAGATCGAAGGGGTAGTCCAGTACCCAGATAAGTTAGACAGTATGTATGTTATATGGTATGTGGTATGATGGGGGAACTCACTTAGCTTTGTGCTTACGGTTTACAGTTTTTTTCATGTCCTTCTTCTTCGAAAAGAAAGGAGCTGGCATGGTAGCAGCGCATCACACCACTATTTTCCGCACTATGATGTTCTTGGGATTGTACTCTGACATTGTTACTATACTATGATATGCTTTTGAGACATATGATCTTTGGCTTTGATGGAATGATATAAGTTGATGATGTTTTCTTAAAAAACATTTATGATTTGCTATATCAAAAATGAAATTTTTGGTCATGTTATTGTGACGCAATAGCATATAGATCCAACAATCTCCTACTTGTATATATACGTTTCTTTTGTGGTTGACTTGGGTTCGATCCCCATTTTACACCTTAAGTAAATCAATCGAAGTTCCATCTTTGACTCTTAAATCTAATAGTTATTTTCATTTAGTAAATCAATTTCCATAAGTTAAAATTTTGCCTCTCTAACCATGATAAATTCATATTTGGTTTTCTTTTAATCAATTTAATTAATCTTTTTATTTTTCCTCATAAAATTCATCACCTCCTTAGATTTATTATATATATATATATATATATATATATATATATATATATATATATATATATATATATATATATATGGGCCTATATTTTATTATTTGCAGAATGCCTATATAATTGACGGACCAACCCTGATGATGAGATTGAATGAAAGCAAGCAAAAGTTAAGTATTGCTCCACTACATTTAAAGTCAATCCATTAAGAAATTGTACATCAAGTCTTAAAAGACATTATCTTACATATAACAAGAATCCATATAATAGAACTTATTTTATAATTTTTATTTGGTAACATTTTTACATTATAATTAAAAATCTTTGGTTTTTGTTTTATGTACATAGATTGAAAATGCGATAAATGTACAAAATGGTTAAGAAACGATAAATGGACAAGGGGGTCAAGAAACATGAAATATATCTACATATGATTAAGCTACCTTACTTACATAAAATGTTTTTTACATTTGATGTTGAATTTTTTCAAATATATAATCTCTCATGCGACGACGCGAGTATCCATAAACAACTTAATTGTACTAGATTTTATAGCAATCCAATTTGGTCAGAACTTGGTCCTAGCATGAAATTACCCAGACCACTCCCAATCTCAGGCCGATCACAAAATGTTCTATATGGGTTTGGTTTCGGAGCTGAAGTTGGTGTGTATAGTCTCAAAAATATTACTAAATTTTTTTCATTTTTAAACCATCAAATCCGTACAACATTTGTTCCAAAATCAGTCATAGTAAAATGTATCTCAAACATCAGAGTAAAATGATAATAATTAGAACAGAAAATTATTATGGGATATTGTGCAGTCAAGCCCGACCCTTCCTTTAAAACTGGAAGTACCTGAAAATGTTTAAACCACAAAAATGTAAGCACAAAGCTTAGTGAGTTCCCCAAAATACCACATTCCATACATATCAGTGGGCCAATCGCTAGGGATATATTTCAATCCTATATGAATGCTATGTTCCAACCATAGTCTTACAGTCACTTCCAGACTATAGCCCAACCGTAGCCTTTCTGCTATGATCCAACCATGGTCTTCCCTACAAGTCACAAAGACAAACAAGTGTTGTGATTAAACTAAAGTCTTTCATACAGGTGTTGTGAGCCAACCACAGTCTGTCTTACAAGAGTGACAAAGATAATCTAGCAACCTATATAGTATAGTGAGAAGACTTACCTTCCAGACGTAGTCAACAACTAACAACTATCACAGTCAATGAATTGGGTGCTTTACACCTCTTAATAAACTATACACGGTAAACCCTTAGTCCACCTTCAAAAACTAGTTAAATAATCAAAAGTCAACCAAGTCAAAGAGTCAACGATCAAAGTCAACTTCAGCGATTCTCCACGTCATCACCTCTTATTGGCCACATCATGGCAGAATAACGACAAAATAGTCAAGTATCCCCTAGTTGCCATGTAGTGGCAGCCAAAATGTCACGTCGTGGAAACCGGGTCTTAACAACTTAATGGATTAAGTTGTTTTCCTTCCACTCCAAGAGTTACAAAACTTAGATCTGACCGTTCCCAAGCTCTTGATGGATAAATTTTCCAATTTTATCCATTAAAACATCCCAATAAGTCAAGATCTCTAAACCTAGGTCGTAAATGATAACTTAAGGCATGAACTAATATATTAAGCACTTAATGATCAAAGCCACATGTCCATAACTTCCAGAAGGATTTCCTATACCTAAATCAATGCTTTATAAACATGCATGTCCAATGCATGTCTCTTCCAAACTACCTCAAAACATGGAAGAAATAAACTAAAACTTGTGCATGAGATCAAATACACCATATGACTCTAGATCTAGAACATATAACCCCAAAAAGGACCTCAAGGATCCTTAAAGTTGCCAACTTTATGGAATCCATTCCTCCAAACCTCCATAACATAAAGAAAAATGGACAAGGAACCTAGATCTAAAAGCATGCAATATAAATCTTGGATCTTGAACACTTACAATTGTAACATCATGATTTTTCACTCAATTTTTTTTATTTTAAAATATTTATTTAATAGAATATGTTAGCGGAAGTCTTATTTTGAATTTTATGAAAACATCACCAATGTTACTATTATTACCAAAAACATCATTCATCAAAATAAAGTTCCTAAACCAAATGAAAAAAGTTCTAAAAAAGAAGTACCAACAAAACTCAACAACATATCCAAATGGTATCAATACTAAGTCATAGACTTGAATGTAATTACCCAAAACATGCAAATTAGTTATTAGGCCAAATTATTATACTTTGGCTTGAAATTGCAGCCTGGTCAAGAACACTTTAGCACAACTTACACCTTTAGAATTTATATTTTTTCTTGATATTCCATTAGTTCAGACTTACTCGCACAAGTCCATATGATTTTTCTAGAATTTTCTATGAATGTTATAAAACTACATATCCGTGCAGGTAATTTCTGACCAGTCAGCGAACATGACGATTTTCACCTTTGTTAGAGACTACATTAGGTCCTGGAAAATATCACGGACAAATTGAACTCGAAATTTAAATATTTAGACTTTATGGATCCTCAATCCGACTCCTAATGATTTTTCTAGATTGTTTTCAAAACCGAAACCGAATGAGAATTTTCCTGAATTTCTCAGCTTTGAATTTTAAGGGTTAATTGACAACTTAACCCATTAAACCGTAACTAGAATCAACTAAAAATATGGAAATATAGTTCTTTATGGTATCAACATGTCAAGAAGTTAAAATAACAATTTCAACCTCAAACCATGACTACATTGAGTTTCCTCCAACATTAAGCCTCATGAAAATATTTTAAGGTGTATTTTGAAGACTTTTTGGATGGCTCAAAACATGGTATTTTCATAGAAAATTCCCCACTTGAATCAAAATAACAATAACATGAATTTTAACAATCAACAATAAAGACAATGCCCCCAAAACTTGGAGTAACTCAAGGACATGAACAATAGCATTCTTGAGAGTGTTCATAACAAAATTTTGACAACAAAAAACCATAAAAATACATCTAATAAAGCTATAATTTGATCATATGAACATTCAAAGATTGTAATAAGGAATAAGATGTGATAAGTACCATAAAAAAGGAAGAGATTGGCAAGATAATCAATCAATTCTTCATCATCTGGAAAGGAATTGACATGAGTGGGAAACCAAAACTTACAATGCAAGAGTGATGGACCCAAGCACTTCAATTTCACAAGAACCCGTCGGCCAACTCCCCCCCCCCCCCCCCTCCTTGCACGATCGATGCTACTCCTTCTCTACTCCAAGTCGTTCGTTTGTTTTCTTACTAGACAATTTCCAATCGATGCACAAAGACAATATGAGTCACTCTCTACTTTTTTCTCCTACCTTCTATCGACGCAAACAAGGGAAGGATCGATCTTTTTTTTCTTGCTACCGATCGACTTATACCTTAGCAACCCAAAGACTCGATTTTGGCACCCCCTAAGTCGATTGTGTAGGAACAATAATTATGATTGATAGATTCGATAATAAAGAACGTGAATTAAATGATAAGAAAAATGAAGATCATAAGAGTGCTGAAGGCTTTGATTATAATAGCTCTAGAAGAGTTCTCAAGAACTTCTCTATAAGAGCGTACAAACGACAATTAGGATTCCAAGACATTAACCCTAATGTTACATGCATGCACTATATATATATATATATATATATATATATATATATATATATATATAGTCTACAATACAAACATAAGATGAGAATGGACAGGCTCAAACCGGAATAAAACAAACTATAGTAATCATACATTTGACACAATACCATTAAACCCAACAATCTCCTCCTTTGTGTCAAATTACGAAAGAGAGTCTTTATTTTTGTTTTCTCTGGGCGTTGAACTGTTTGTGCATCATATTCAGTAGTACGTTTCGGACACTGAGATACCATTTGATCATATCCGATAAGCATTTCAGATCCACTGATGTGTTCTCCTTACATGTTTCAACCATTGAGAGTATAGTCTTCAGAGCGGTGGTTGAGTAGAGATGTTTGTCTCTCAAAAATAATGTACTCCTTTGAACTGTATCACCAACCTTTCGGTTATAGAGAACGATCTAATGTTCTTTCCGAATAACTACCAACTTCATCTTTTGAACATCTTTACGCTCCTCTTAGGGTTTCAGAGTGGGCCTTTTCTGCAAAACCAATGCTATCTGTACATCCATCTTTGCAATCTATAGGATATAGCAGATAAGCATCCTTTTCACATGGGCAACGATAGGCTCGTATTTTTTTCATCTTTCAGGATTATATTGAGCAAGGAGATCCAGTCGTATGGATTCATCAACGACAAGTCTGCCAAAGTGAATTCATCCAAAACTTTATTGGATCCCCGGAATCCCTTGAACATAACATTCACAAAATCTTCAGTAGGCACAGCCAAGCAAACCTTTAATCCTATAATCCTCTTCAAGCTCCAAGTATGATATTGAGGCTTGACATACTTCAAGTAGAAATTGAAGAGTTTCAGATTCACTACTTTGTTAGAAATCAAAGCGTTTTCTATCACTTCAAAACACCAAAACAGAAATGCCTTGGGAGTAATGGGAAAATCAAGTTGAGAATCTGATTCATTATTCAGATCAAAAGATACCGTAGGTTCAAGCCAATAGACACTCGGATCATTAATAGCTTCTTTCTGAATTCTATCAATCGGCCATGGAGAAAAGAGTGACTTCTAAGTTTCAAGAGTAATCTTGGCAATCTTAGCCTCCGCTTCTTGTGCTTCCAACTCCTTACGAAGATTCAGAAGATCATTAAGTTCTTTGTCTCTCTTCTTTCGCATAAGCTTCTTAGATTCAGAAAGCTCTTCTTCTTCTTCTTCTTCTTCTTCTTCTTCTTCATAACTAAGTTTCTCTTTGCCTTTGATTGATGCAGAAGCTTCATTACCCTCTGATAATCAATCTTTGGTTTCGGTTCATGTTCTTCAGTTGTTTGCTTTGCTTTGGGTTCTTCTTTGTCTTCTTTGTCTCCCCCTTTTTTCGGAAGAGCACCACCACCCGAAACACCTTCAATCTGATGTAGCATTACAAATATTGGTTGAAGTTTGTCCAAAATTTATTTTCGAACTGAGACTGTGAACAAGGAGTCACGAGTCTCCACAAGCCGTTGTAGGTATTATTTTATTTCAGAAACAAAGCTTTTAGCAACTGTTTTCTCAGATTCCAAATCATCAACATGATTGTTAGTATATTACGGCTTCACCGAAATGACCTTGGCTTTCTGAGTCTTTCTAGCCAACTGATTCATAATATTGTTTTCTATGGCCAAGTCCTCCTGCAACTTTTCTATCTTTGAGATAAAAGAGGTGTTTAGTTCAACATTGTCGACCTTTATTGTTGAACGAACAACATATAGTGTATCCTTCTTAGCATGCAGAGAATTACGAAACACTTTAATAACTTTATTCACGGATTTGGTGTTGGAGTCAGACAATGTTCTGAACTCATCTGTAAAGTCTTTCACCTCTTGAGATAGTTTTTCGACTTTTGCGGTCATTTCTGAAATAGTCATCTCTGAAGCTTTAATTGCCTTGGAAGAATCTTCAAGGACTTTGGCATTTTCTTTTGTTAACATCTCCATTGTGCCCTTGTAGGTTCTCAACAAATACTCATAGTTGGGTGAAGACAAATATTTAGAAGTCTCTAAGAGAGAATCCAATTTCTCATTAAGTTGCTTGAACTGCCCTTTCATTATCGGGGCATCATCATCATCACTATTAACATTGATAGTGAAAGGGGCTAAAAAAAGAAATTTGTAAAGGATCCTGGATCATCTCTAAACATAATATCATCAGAATCAATTGTAGGAGGAACAATGGATGTATCCGGCTCTGAAGTCACACCAGTATGGACATTTGCCCCAGTATCAGATACGTTGACATTAAAGTCTGAAGCCCTAGTCACCTCCGAAATGGACTTGACAATCAAGACTTCTGGTGAAGTAGTAATAGATGAAATGGATGGAGGGGTGGAATCAGTAAAGATTGTGGAGGATAATGGAATGGAGATCTGAGGAAGTGAAATTCCAACATAAATATTTGGTCGTAGTAAAGGGATGGATGATATCGGAATGGAAGTTATGATTGGTGAAGATGGTGGAGAGAATGTATGAAAGACATCCATAACAAGAATAGATGAAGGATGTGAAGAAGATGCCTTCAAAATAGATTCGTTGGGAGTGGGTTCCGAAGATGGAGATCTCAGTTTCTTAACTTGCTTTCTGGTCTTCTTGGGAGCTTTGACAACTTTAGAAGGATCGACCTTCACTTTTCTCTTGCCTCTCCTTTTCGTTTTAGTACCCTCTTCAATTAGCTTTCGTAACTTCTTAGTTATTGGGCGAACACCAGACGACGGTAGTTTCCGATATTCATTCACTACAACAATGTTAAGTGGAACCTTGACCGACATCTCCTCTGGAATAGTCCCAAAAAAGGCAAAATTCCTGGGATCTGACATCATAAACGTGGAGGTATGGAGAGTCGAAATTAATACCATCACTGAATCAGTCATCAGTGGAACCTTGAAATGGCCAAGTGCATGGTTGACCTTAATTGACCAAAACCTGAGACACGAAATCTCTGTGTGGCGAGTAGTGGAGACGGTGCTATGGATAAGTTGGGTCCAAAAAACAGAGCCATAGTCATGTTTTACGCCATGAAACAAACCATAAAAAATAGTGTAAAACAACTTACTCGCACTATTAGACCCTACAACCCTTTCCGAAAAGCTTTTAACAGCAAGGTAAATAACCCATTCCACATTGGGGGAACGAAGGGTTTCCTGAACTTGGAAAGTAGAGAGATGTCACATGTGTATCCCATTTGATATAACATATCGATTAGGTCAATGTTGGAGACCGATTCTGAATCCACGAGAGCTTCAGATGAAGAAAACCCTAAAAGTCTGCTGAAGTGGGACTTGGTGATCGAGGTTTTGCGAGATGCCACCTCGATGTGAGTCACATCCTCTGCTTTGCTGTAGATTATAGATGAATACGACTTAAACAGGTGAACCAATGGAACATATTCCACCATTGTTAACGCTTGAGCCAGTGGTGAGAACTTAAGGCATTCGATTCTGGGCCTGAGAACTTTATCATAGCGTGAGGAGTCAAGATCAATAATCACGTTTTGGCCGTGCTTCAAGTTGAGCATGGTTACAGAGGCCGATTGATCAGCAAATGAGATATGCTTAGATGAACCAACCATTGTTATGGTGAAGAAGACGATAAACAATAGAGACAATTAAGGGTTTTGCCTTAAGGGATTCGAGAATAATGTTTGCGGTGAGAGAAAACTGTTTGAATACCCCTTTTTATACGACAAGTGATAAGTAGTGAGAGAAAAGTGCCGGTTAACGTTCCCGTGCCACGTAAAAGTAGCCTAGAAAATTGTGGTAGATCATCAATGGTGTCAGGCGCCGTTGTAACTGACACACGTGATGTCAGGGAATTCAAAATCTGCGCCTAAGATGAAATATTATCTCCAGTAAACCGTCGTTTCGGTTTTGACATATTCAGAAGCATCAGCTAATCCACCGATTTTTGAATCAATACCTATTCTCGGAATGAAGGTAGCTAATCGGAGTTTAGAAACAAAGTTTGAAAAATCACTAGGATTTTTGCTGCAAGAGTGTGCCAAAGATAAAGAAATAAATCAAATTAAATATTTAGGATTTAGTGATGTCAAATAAAATTGACATGAAAATTAGATGGATCTCGGGTAACGATCTCTTCCTTCTGAGTCAAGAGAGACTCAAAAGTGTTTGTGTGGTATCCCGTTGAATTACAATCACTAGTCTATTAAAAAACTGTGAAAGGCTTCTTTTAATAGGCTTCATGGGTGGCTAAGCTTCAACCAGATTCCAAAACTAGAAATAAGTCCAAATATGCGAAAGAAGTACTTGTTTGACCAATGTAGCCATACGAACAAGTAAGCTTTGGATATTCTTTAAGTGATTGGATATTATGAAAATCTAAAAAAATATTGGATCTGGTTGGGTAGAAATGTCTTGGGTCGAGAACATTTCATTAAGATCACTCAAAAGAAAATGAGATTTCAAATTATAATGGTACAAACCAAAAAGGTTTTATTTGAAAATTCCTTGGTGAAAATATCTAGAACATTTAATTGTTCACCGTCAATTCAGAAAGGGGATTTAGAATTTTGGGTCTCACTCAAAATCGTGGTGAAAACGATTTAAAGATCATAAAAACGGATGTTGTGTAACCATAAACCTCAGTGGTAAGTTATGAGAGTCTCAAGGGTTACGTTTATGAACATGAAATTGATGGAGAAAATGTATAGTGGTTACGAAGAAGAAAGTGTACCCCTGCTATAAATGAATCAAAAAGTAGTCAACTCTTAACTCATTGTGAGAAGAGTAAGGTAGCTCAATGACTTATATGAATGGATAGCCTGATTGGAAAGAAACGATCAGAATGAATGTTTCATTAAGGCTACAAACATAGAGTCTTAGAGGCTTGGGACAACATACAACATCATGCTTCCAGGGACACTTAACTATTATAAAGATTCATAAATATACCTTCCGCATTGGTCTGAATTGAGATTATAAAGAATGTTAACCTGAAAAGAAAACATTAGCTTTCCAAAAGTAAGAAAAGTATTTTTGTTAATTTTGATTTTCTAAAAAAAATAAAACAGAAATAAAGAAAGATGTTTTTTTGTAATTTTTGATTTTCTGAAAAAGATAAAACAAAAATAAAGTAAAATATTTTTGTAATTTTTGATTTTTTGAAAAAGATAAAACAGAAATAAAGAAAATGTTTAAGACAAAAGAATTCAGAAACATAAATGAACAGTAACTTCCAAATCATTCTGAAGCTCGGAACCAATCGGAAGAGACTTAATGTACAAAGGATACAAAACATTTTGAAACTCCAATGAACAGTAGATTCCGAAGAGTTCCAAAGCTCGGAACCAATCGTAATCTGAAAAACGAATTCCGAGATGTTTCGAAGCTCGGGACCATTCGGAACATGAACAATAAATTCTGATTACGAGGATGATTTCGGAACCGAGTCAGCTTCCATCATTCCTAGCCTTTGTAAAATTTGATTGAACGTAGATTCAGGTAAGGCTTTTTTAAGACGTCGGCCAACTTATCTGAGGATCTAGCAAAATGAACTTCAATACTACCAACCTCGACATGATCCTTTATAAAATGATATCTCAATGCAATGTGCTTTATCTTTGAGTGTTGCACTGGATTATGGCAGATTCTAATTGTGCTTTTAGAATCACAATATAGAGGGATTCTCTTCATATTAATTCCATAATCGCTAAGTTGGTTCCGAATCCTCATAACTTGGGATGTACACGATGCAACAACAATATATTCAACTTCAACAGTGGATAAGGAGACACAAGTTTGCTTCTTGGATTTCCAACTTACAAGTTTGCCATCCAGAAACTGACATCCCCCTGATGTACTTTTCTGATCAAGTCCACATCCGCCTAGGTCAGCATCATAGAAGGCTTGCACGAAGAATCCTGAATTCGACGGATACCATAGTCCGAGAGAAGTAGTTCACTTCAGATACCGAAAGATGTTCTTGACTGGAAACATGTGAGGTTCTCTAGGGTTGGCTTGAAATCTAGCATAACAGCCCATAACAAACATGATATCAGGACGAATGGAAGTTAAGTATAACAAAGATCCAATCATTTGACGATACAAAGTCATATCAGATGCTGGTTTATCAAGTGAAGGTGTGTGTTTCGTTCCGAACGCCATTGTAACTTTGACTTTAGAATCACCCACCATTACGAATCTCGCCAATAAGTTCTTTGTAAAGGCTTCTTGGTTGATGAAAATACCTTTTGAACTCTGTCTTATATTCAAGCCAAGGAAAAAGTTAATTTTACCCATCGAACTCATTTCAAATTTCATTTCCATTAACTTTCAGAATTCAGCTGTTAAGCTAGGATTAATAGATCCGAAAATAATGTCATTAATGTAAATTTGAACAATCATCAGATGATTACCCTCCTTCTTACGAAAGAAGGTAGGATCAACAGTACCTTATTTAAATTTAGATTGCTTAAGAAAACGAGTATGAGTTTCATACCATGCCCTCAGTGCCTGTTTGAGACCATCTACCACTTTATTTAGAACATAGCAATGATTTGGATATTTTTTTCATTCACAAACCTAGGTGGTTGTTCAACATATACGGTTTCTTCCAGTTCATCATTCAGAAATGCACACTTCACGTCCATTTGATATACATCAAATTTTTTGTGAGATGCATAGGCAAGAAAAATTTGAACAGATTCTAGTCTAGGAACCAGTGCGAATGTCTCTTCATAGTTGATTCCTTCTTCTTGACAGTATCCTTTGACCACCAAGCATGCCTTGTTACAAATTATATTCCCTCTTTGTCCATCTTATTGCGAAATACCCATTTCATTCCCGCAAAAAAAACATCCTTCAGAGTGGGAACCAATCTCCATACTTTGTTTCGCTCAAATTCGTTGATTTCTTCCTGTATTGCTTGCTTGAACCTAATTTGCATGATCAAGAACAATTTTCACAGTTTTAGGCTTAATTTTAGAAATGAAAGAGTTAAACATACAAAATTCCAATTTTGAAAATAATGTAGTTTGTTTTGCTTTTTGTTGAGCCCATGTAAGAACTCCTGAAGATGAGTCTCCTATCATCTGAGATTGTGGATGATCCTTGGTCCACTTAGTCATTGGAGGCTAATTCGGATCAAGGGCTAGATTGATTTCAACATAAGCTTCTTCGAATTCTGATTGTACATCTAAGTCATTATTTTCATTCTCCCCTAGAAGTTTGCATGCGACTCTACATTCCGAATCAGATCCTCCCCCTGGAATGAATCATCGGTTTTAGAGTTCAAAGTGGAACCCTCCCCCTGGAATGGAGCATCAGAAGGTTGTGCTGAATTTGGGAATTCAGAGGCATTCATAATCGGTTGTTCCGGAGAAGTCTCAATGTTTATAGCAGCCTCATCAACTATCTTCTTTAATTCATCTTTTTGGTTGTCCTTGGCCTTCGATTATGAGGAAATGGATTTTTCAAGCTCATCAAACAAATTTAGAAATTCCTCATATAAATTCATAAGAGGAATTGGCATTGAATTTGCTGACGAAAAGATTTACCCAGACGGACGATCTTCTTTCTAATATCTCTTCATGTAGTTGTCATCAAAGGTGACATAGTAGGTTTCTTCAATCTTTCTTGACTCCTTGTTTAGAACCCTATATGCCCTGGAAGTTAAAAAATAACCCAGAAAAATTTCTTTGCCTGCTTTCACATCGAACTTGTTCCTACTTTCTTTAGAGTTGAGAAGAAAGCACCTGGAACCGAATACATGAAAGAATTTAACATTAAGTTTCGTTTGTTCAGGATTTCATAAGGAGTAATGAGAAATATTTTATTGATGAAGGAATGGTTCTATGTGAAGCAAGCAGTTGCAATAGCGTTAGCCCAGAAGTAGAGAGGAAGATTCGCAAATGATAACATCGTCATTGCAGCTGCACAAAGAGAGCAATTTCGTCTTTCAACTACACCATTCTGTTGGGGAGTGTAAGGCGAAGAAAAGTTGTGAGAGATCCCTTTTTCAGTTAAGAATTCTTCAAATGATTGATTTTTGAATTCTGAACTGTTGTCACTGCGAATTTTCCGAACTGGCTTTCGTAATTGAATCTCAACCTGCTTGATGAAATCTATCAGCTTCGGAGTTGCATCTGATTTCTGTCTAAGAAAGAACACCCATGTAAATCTAGAAAAATCATCAACAATAACCAAAATATATTTATTACCACCAATACTTTCGATGGATGATGGACTATAAAGATCAATGTGTAATAATTCCAATGGCTTAATGATTTTGGTATTGATGATGGTCGAGTGACTCTTCCTGCTATGTTTTCTGAGCTCACAAGCAACATATAAATGTTTCTTCTCGAATTTCAGAAGGGGTAGGCCACGAACAAGATCTCCAATGACTAGCTTATTTATATCCTTGAAGTTCAGATGGGAAAGCCTTTTGTGCCATAGCTAACTATCATTCGAATATGCTTTCGTAAGCAAGAAAATAGATGGCTTCCCTTTGATTGGATTCAGATTCAGAGGATACATCTATCCCTTCCTTTTGGATTTCATAAGAAATGCCTTAGAATTATTTTCAATTATCTCTGAACCTTCTTCATCAAATGAAACCTTCAGTCCTATTCCTACAACCAATTGCGAAACACTTATTAGATTGTGTTGCAGACCTTCGACATTAGCTACCTTCCGAATCGAGAATTCACCATTCGTAATCATTCTGTAGCATTTAATCTCTCTTGTGGCGTTGTTTCCAAACTTCACTCTACTACCATCCTTTAACGATCTAAACTCTCATAATTCTTCTCTTCTCCCAATCATGTGACGAGAACAACCGTTGTCGATATACCATTCTGAATCATATTGTTCGTCACGCATAACCTACAAAAATCAGAGAGATTTAGGAACCTGAACCATCTTGCGTCCTTGTGAGAATTTCTTTTAAGCAAGAAATATCTTACTTTTATCAACCCAAAATGATTTTCTTTTCAAAACATGATTCTTTCCTTTAAAAAATTATGAAAACTTCCACTTTGTAGTCACATATATTTATTTCAACAATATTAGATTTTCGTTGAATAAATTCTTTGTATTTCGGAGCCATCTTTTTCGCAAAGTCTTTTTCATCCTTTTTCAAAATTGCTTAGTATTCCTTGAGAGTAACTTCTGGTCTCAAAACAACTTTGATTTTACTCTTAAAATCCCTTGATTTGTTGAGAGGTTTTGAAAACTGAGATTGAGGAGATGATTTTCGTTTTGGATTTTCAATTGGTTTCGAAACTTGTGATTTTGTAGAAAAATTTGACTTTGATTTCAAAATTTGAAAGGAATCAACTTTTTTATTAGAAGATTGTTCTGAATTGACAGAACTTTGATTTAAATTTTTATTTTTCCAAAAACGCTTTCTTTCTTTCAAATTCTTACTATATCTAGCATTTATATGTCTTTTCTTAGCAAGAAGTTCTTCTGTAGACTTATGAATGTTAGATTTTGGTTTTTCTTTTCTGACTGCGTTTCATGCTTTTCAGAAGAGGTTTCACTGGAAATATCTTTTGTACCACTTAGTCTAGCCTTATCATAATAAATGTTCACGATTCAATGGTTCTGAAACATATCTCCCTTTTGTTTTCCATGAGGTCATTTCCGAAAGACCTTTTGTTTCATCGCCATTATCAATCGGATTTGACCAGAAGAATTCATCGCATCAATTCGCATTGTCATTGTTAACTAGGGACCTTAGTTTAGATGTATTATTTTCGTTCAGTCCCGTCTTAACAAAAACTTGATTAGGAACAATTTGGACTTTCGGAAAAACAATTGTTTTTGTTTTCAACAATTCGAACAAATTCGATTGAGTTTTCTGAAATCAATTTTTCTTAGGTTCATCAACATTTTGCACAAAAATAGAACAATCCATTTCATCCTATACCAAAATCTCACTCATTCCGCTTTCATCAAATTCAGAAACATTTTCGGAATCAAAAGTGTTTTCTGAATTTAATTTCTTGCATAATGAGTCATATTTTTGCATAGAACTCAATTTGATTTGCTTTTTTATCCTTTTCATTCAACGTTTCTTTTAAGATATTTTTGTGGTCTTTGGACTGTATGTATTCCTCAAGTTTCTCAAGTCCAACCCTGTATGAATCAGAAACGTCATTTGATGAAAAATAGATTCGCATTTATAGCAATCTGCATTGATTTCATCCTCTTTAATTCAATTCAAGAATGGGAAAAATCATTTTATGCAGACATTTCCCTATTTCACAATCCAAATGCAAGACTATCTGTTTTAAGATAAATAACAACATCACGTGATCTAATCGCTACGTCGTAGCTGCCAAAATACCACGTCGTGGAAACTTGGTCTTAATAACTTAATGGATTAAGTTGTTTTCCTTCAACTCCAAGAGATCCAAAGCTCATATCTAGCCTTTCTCAATGTCTTGATGGATAAAATTTCCAACTTTATCCATTAATACATCCCAATAAGTCAAGATCTTTAAACATAGGTCCTAAATGACAAAAAAAAGGCATGAACAAATCCATTAAGTAGTTAATCACCAAGGCCATAAGTCCATAACTTCCATAAGGATTTCCTACACCTAATCATCATAAAAATCAATGCTTTATGGACATGTAGGTCCAATGCATGTCTCTTCCAAACTAGGTCAAAACATGAAAGAAATGAACTCAAACTTATACATGAGACCAAATACAACATATGACTCTAGATCTGAAAAATATAACCCCAAAAGGACCTCAAGGATCCATAAAGTTGCCAACTTTATGGAATCCATTCCTCTAAACTTCCACGACATGAAGACAAAGGGACAAGGAACCTAGATCTAGAAGCATGCAACATAAAGCTTGGATCTTGAACACTTACAATGGTGCATAAATATGCTAAAGGATGATGATGAGGCTTGCAAGCTGAATCTATGTGCCAAGGGAGCTTCCTTCTTCAAGATGCCAAAAACACCAACAAGAACCTCAAGAACTCAACAATGGAGGCTAGATCTTATTAGGGTTGGAAAGGAAGATGTTGGAGGATGAGAGTGTGCAAAATCTAGCTCCCACTTTTCTTAAATAGGGCCTAAAGCCTGGAAAACAAAATCAAGGTTTTGCCTTCAGATGGTCGTCACATCGTGGCCTAATACTTGTCACGTCGTGGGGCACAAAAATGATTTGCGGTCACTTTGGTCATGCCATGTCTTGGGGGCACCTTTCCCACGTCGTGAGTACTAAAACTCATAATTAAATTTTGAATTAATTATACATGGAATTCCGAATGTTATATGGTCTACAAAAAATAAGAACCACCCGTTTCAGTGTGTTCGGTACCGGTCCAAGACGACGATCATCCCTAATTACTTCGCTAATTTACAATGTATTTGACGAATTTTCTGGTTTATTTTTTGATAGAAAAAGTTAAAAGGTTCGTGCATGAACGCGGCTTTCATGGCCATTTCTATAATTATAAATACCTCTATATTAATTTTATAATACATCGATTTGGATTAGACCTGACAATTCGTGTATTCGTGTCATGAAAACGTACGTGTCAACCATGAATTTGACACGATACGATTACACAATGAGAAATAAACTTAATCTCAATTTTTAAGATGTATTCATGTCGTGTCGTGTCTCTCACAGATTTATGTCTTCGTGTCTGAAATTGACAGATCTAATTTGGATTAGATAAAAATAAAATGCAAGCTATAAGGGCAATGATATAGCATCATAGCTCTCCACAATACACACTTTTGTAATAAATAAATAGATAAAAAAAATCGAAATACTAGCTTTCATCCCTTTGCACAATACACATGTATATAAAGAAAAACAAAAGATAGGATATGTTTTCTTCTTGTTCCCTAGTTCACGATGTAGAATTTATCGTTAAAGAAATGTGTAGATGATCGTCGCGTCGATCAAGAGACGAGCCACATGAAAAAGGCTGACCACCATGTAAGAGCGAACGTGGCCACAATGTAAGTCCATAGCATGATAACAGAACACTCGCTTTCCCCAACCTCAAACAATTGTGTTATCGTACCTGCATATTTCATCCGTTACTTTTCATAGATTTATACATAAAATGATTGTTTTTCTTAAAAATCAAGTAACATATTAATCATACTAATAGCCATAGCTGGTGGAAGTGAATATTGGATCAAAAGAACAAACTGATATAGCGAATCAGATCCCACAAATCCAACATGATGTGCTGCTTTTACAACGCCAATGCCCACGAGTGGCAAAACTACATAACGAACCACTAGAATTCCAATAATGAGCCACAACCCTATGCCTGATTTCTTCAAACCTTAATAAAAATGAAGTCGATAAGGAAAAAAGTTCATTTTAAAAAGACTACGCATTACATTATGAGTAAATATATTATATATACCCTTAAAAAGATTAGCTCCCACAATCAATGTCATGGCTGGAACTGTTGCTTGACTATTAGTTTGATCAAAAATAGAAAACCATGAATAACATTTTTGATGTCAAAAATCGACATAAAATAAGTGGTTTAATTGTGGGTACCCAAGGAGAGATGCTGAACTGTCGATGACACGAAGAGGAGCATTATCTCCGACCATTAGCTTTCTAATCGGAGAGATCACCCCTATCAGAAGCCCAACGATCTAACAAGAAATTTTGGTAAGTGAAAACAAATCAATGGTGGTTAATTAAGACTTATTGATCAGTTTCTTAAAAAGGAACAAGATCATACGGTGGCAATGGTGGAGGGTGTTAACCACATCTTGAGGTTGATTTTATCTATAAACATATCCACGTGCTTCTTAATCTTTGTTAACATTGTCACCTGTTCAAATCCATCAATGATCATCAAAACAGAAAGTCAAGTAAAACCATAATCTTGATGGTTTCTGTATCACGTTACCTTTATCCCTTCATCATCTTTAAATCCGGAGTTCTGTTCCTCCATTTCTGCAGATTCTTCATCAGGAGCTTCGCAATCTTCAAAGCTCGAGCCACGAGACTGTAGCAACGACTCATTATAACTTTCCATAAACATATCTAAAGTTTTACCACTACAATCAATGCTGATAGTGGACGCCTTTCCGATGTCTTTCCCACTCCCGTTTCCATATGACGCACGTATAATGTTGTAAACATATGACCATATATAAACTGAACCAATCTGAAACCTCACAACAACAAGTCAATTCCATCATATATATTCCAAACAAAATCTAGGATCAATAAATTCAAACTGTGTTCAAGGTCAATTTCAAGAAGTTTACAGCCATAGAGAGTGAAACAAAAGCTTTCCCGTTAGTCGAGCAAGTTTGTTTATCCCCGAATGGGCTGTTACTTTCTTCACAAACAGCAGGTATGATGATCAGAAGCAAGTTCCCAAGGTTTCCTATATGAACAAGAGCGATTGATACACGACAAAAACTAAAAAGAAGCCTATTTTCTCTTCATAATAACTTTTATTAGAAATGTATAGTATATATATAGTACGTACCAGCAGCACATGAACCAATTACAAGACCATGCAAGTGTTGCGGGGTCCTAGTGATTTTAACGAGCATCCATCCAAGTGCTGATCCAATTATGAATGTGAGAAGAATATTAACTGGCATGAACCATCTATACATTCAATCATGTAGTTAGTTCATTATGAAAGGTGATCTTCGAGAACCCTCTTAAACCGAGTCTTGAAAGCGATTAAGTTAAGGGGAAACTGGACTTACAGAGATACTATGCTGCTGGGTGTGATTGTATCAGCGAGGCTACCACCCACAAGTGCTGGAATGAAGACATAGAACACAACCTGTTTAAAAAAAAGTTCGCCATTGATGACTTGTTTTCTAAGGTAAAGATTAGAATGGGTGACTGTGAGTTACGTTGTTGAGATGGTGACGAGCGGCGTCGCCCAAGATATTAACGCGGTCTATGGCGAGAAGTAGGCCGAGAGCAGTGATCAGAAGCGTCTTGAGTACCGGAATCAACGCCACAATAAATAAATCCAGAACTGCCATTGATGCCTCCAGTCTATTTTTGTATTTTTGTCTTCTAAAAATTAATCCCGAATAAAGAATAAAAAAGATCAAGCGATAACAGATGAATATTTTAAAGATTCTAGTTAAGGAACGGAATTGATAAAGACAAATTAAATTGTGGAAGGAGGGTATGAACAGAGGAAAGAAGGTGTAGAAGAAAGTGGAAAGCGTATGGATTACTCTAGAACTCGTTGTCATTGGTGACAAAGGACCATGTGTGTTTGTATAGGTAGGTTTAAGGTCCGTGTTAAAGCACGGCTCAGTAAAGATAATTTGGGAATTCCTTATAATATGTCGAATGGATATAAAATGAAAAGTAGTCAGTTTAATTGATTAAGCCACATTGGTAGAATTATATATTGTGGTTTTAAAGCTACCTAAAATTACATCACTATTGGTCAAACTATGAAAGTAATCTCATTCATATTTTTTTTTGTTGCTGCTATGAACATAAAGGTATGTTAATATTCTATGTTTGGGTTTGTTTAATTTCGTAAAGGATGATGAAGAGTAATATATTTTTTTTGATTTGTATATATTAGGTTTTTTTTTCTTTCTTTGTCCACATTTAGTCTTTATAACCGGTTACTCCAGGTTAAACATGAAAAATAACTTAATAGGTTAATATATCTTTTAGTGTATACACATTTACTTCTTAATATTTTTATACGCATTTAGTCATTATGACCGGTTTCATCAAATTTTACTCACGACATCATACATACGATAATCATTAATAAGATGTTCTCATACATGACCCGTCGTTCATTTATATCAGTAACCTAATTTACGAAGCTGTCAAATAATGTTAGTTCCTAGTTTTCTCTAAGGAGAAAATGTCTTCGGTTTCGGTTTCATCTATCTGCATAACACAGACAACGAGCTTCTTTGTGATTGTTTCATACCAACTCAAATTTGCCCTTCCAAGACAAAAGAATTAATGAAGACGCTAAAAAAATTGAACTTCCAAAACAAAAGAACACCCCTAGCAAAATGTTTCATCTATCTCTATAGCAAACAAAAAAAATTGTGATTGTTTCCTCCCGACTTGAATTTGCACATACAAGACGAAGAATATTGTTGTGTGCTATGAAGATAAATGAATCTTTGGTTAGAAGAAAGCTAGGTTGCCAACATTATTAGATCATTTCGTTAATTAGGTTACTGATATAAGTGAAGGAAGAGCCATGTATGAGAACACATCATTAATTACTGTCCCGCATAAGATATTGTGAATAAAATTCGAAGAAACTCATCATAAGGACTAAATGTGTACAAAAATATTAAAGACTAAATGTATACAAACTGAAAAAATATATTACCCTTTTAAATAATTTTTCTGGCTTAACCTGGAGTAGCCAGTTATATGGATTAATTGTCAACATAAAAACAACTTAAATGATAAAATGTGGACAAAAAAATCAATAACCAAATGTGTACAGACCAAAAAACTATATTACCATTTTAAGTCATATTCTTTATCCTAAATTGGCCAATATTTTTAGAATAATGGTCATATAAACACCCAGGTTCATTGTTTTTTTGGGTTATGTGCAAAGACTAAAAAATATATATTTAAATAGGAAAATACATATAACCAAAATTTACTACTACTTTTATAATTTTTATAACAATAATCAAAACAAAAGAACAGTAATTCTATAGATAATCTTATATAGCTATATTAACTGTAAGATTTTCCTATCATTTTTTTTGAAGTAAAATTTTTCATAACTCTTCATAATTAGTATACTCTAATATATTTTATGATGTAAAATTTTTCAGCAACTCTTCATAATCAGTGACTCTAATATATAGTTCTTTCTTAATATGAAGACATAAGGGGTTCCTTTCCATGGTGCAAGATGCCTATTAAAGTTCCAATCATCAAACTCTTATGGGTCTTAGGTTGAAAATTGGACGAAATTTGGGTTTGTAAGTGAACAGTCGTTGCCGTTCTTGGCGCGCGTGGCACACCTTCAAGTGTGTGAGGCACATCTTCAAGTTGCGTACAACGTATCTTTAGGGTGCGTATGCGTGGTTCTTTTTCTCTCTTGCTTATTAATTTTGTTTGTTATATCTTTTTCAGGTACTATGTTTTGACAGGTTTTTAGACAGTGGCCAGACCAGTTGCCAGATAATTAGCCAATTCATCCTTTCCTCTAATTTTTGGATAATATTCCTTCGACTGATTGGAACTCTTACGTCAATCGAAGGGTTCAACTACTTCCCAAACAAATTAGTATTCTGAAGGCGTTTTTGTGGCATGATGGGAATGAGTTGGGTTTAGCAGAGCGTTAAAAGTTGTATCTTACCCGTGTGTATGGTAGTGTCCTCTTTACTTGCCATGGATGGCGGCACCTTTTTATGATACGAGAGACTATCTATCTGGAGATTTGTTGGGAGTTCTTTTCCACTGTTAACTTTAACAAGGACACCCAATACTGGTATGATCTATCAGTTTTTACTTTTAGATTGGGAGGCATGGCTTGATCCTGCAACATTGCAGAGTTGGGGCGAAGGTTAGAGATTTATTCTCCCAATGAGGTGGATATCACTCACTTTCTGCCCTATCTCCATAGTTGTATTTGATCGCAGCCATAGGGGTACAGTTTTATGGATGTTTGGGTGCATGCTTGTGGATTTCATGTGGCCAAGGAGGCCAAGGAGAACAGCTCCAGATCTCCTATCATGCGGTTGATCCATCATCTTTTTGTTTTTACTATCTGTCACTGGGAGGAGAGTGACAAGGTTCCTATTTTACCTTTTCTTTATGTGTTGTTTGATTCATCTAGATATTTACCTTAGCATCCCCTATATTTTGGTTGTTTACTTATCCAGACTTGCGGTGGGTCCCATGCTATGGAGCAAGATATGTGGGGGGGGGGGGGGTCGGGGTCATTTTTGTTAGACGTCTGGCCTGTTCTAGGCTATCAAATATGGATCAGTCAAGTAGGAATGGTCGGAGGGCAAGACAATTTTGGCCTATAGCCGTTTTGAAATCCAACAACCCAAAGCGAAAAGTTCCATTCTAGACACATTTCATGTAAGTAGTCTATCAATAGTGCAATTAATAATAATATTTTTAAGTGTAGGTTTGAGGATAAACCTAATCAGAGTATAAGTCACTAGGCTATAGTCGTAATTCCCTAAGGAAGTCCTAGTTTGCTATAGTGAATAGCTCTGATAGCAATTTGTCATACCTCCAGTTGGACGACGAAATCGTCGGGCTGTGCAATGTTAGAATGTTAGATCACAGACACTAAACATACATTGAACAGTACAAAACAATATGTAACATAATCTTCACTTCCATTAAGTATGTAAAATCTACATCAAGGTAGAAATCTCTAATACAAAAGGTTACTTGACAGCTAGGCATAAATGATACTAACTTTCTTAGACTCCCTCGATCAATCGTTGCTTCGGGGCATGCAAACTGTTATCTCTTGGTTTCATAGGAATACATGTGGTTCTGAAATGTCAACATTGGTGAGTCCACGGGTTTTGATATACAAAATACTTAGCTGCTTTGAAGCGTTATCTTTTTTTATGAATATAGTGATCCATTTTCCTATGTATCCTTATTCTTATTTTTCTTTAATTGAGTATGAGTAACTATGTGCTTATTTCTTGATTTCTTGTTTTGTAAAACCTTATAGTATCCTAAAGGTACTTGTATGAACTTACGTATACGATAGTCACTAGGCTTGTACCTTCCTAGCATTCATTTACTGTTTGAGTACTTATGTTATGACTGCCTTAAGGTTTTACAGTATTACGGTTTATAAATACTATTGTTTACCTTGACTCGCTCGCTTCCTTGAGTCTGTGTATAATGTTACTACTTCATAGGTTTTACCCTTTTAAGTAGGGTTTTTAGTTGAGACTGAACAGTGTTAGAATGAGTTCCTATAATCAAGCTTATGATGTTGAAACTCCCCGAGACGATGCTTCATCGGGCGTCTCCAAAGTTTAGAAAGTTATGCCTATGTGACTCGATTGTCAAGGTTGTAGCTAGCAACCGTATGTGGGAGCATCGATCTCGTATAGATCTATAAATACATTTCCCGCTCACTTAATATTTAACGATTATAGGTCGGGGTTAGCTAAAATATGAATAACATCTCATTTAACAATTGTTTATGTGTAGTTGCATCAGGTACTTTGATTTCTCTTGTTATCTTAGTTATGTTTAGTGTTTTATATATATATATATATATATATATATATATATATATATATATATATATATATATATATAACGTCCCAAAAGTACGAACCAAAAATTTCATTTTTAAAACATATACTTAGCAAAACATTAGAAATAAAACATTCACCGAACATGTCCTTTCATAAAAGATATCGCGTGTCTTGGAAAACATTTTATAAAACATAATAATGACAGAGAACAAATCCTCAGGAAGATCTCATAGTGCGGAATACAAAGCATGTATGTGATGTGCCGCTACCGCGCCAGCTCCTGATGGGTTTTGGTCCTAAGAACATCCTATGTGCTCATACAAACCCTAATGCTTGGATCTAGGTTTCTCTATTGTACATGCAAGTTATCCAAGACTATAAACCCTAATTCTAGCATACAAGTAATCATATTAACATGAGAATAGGTTTATAATATTACCTTGATTGTTATGTAGCAATAACAATCCCAAATCTCCTTGTATTGACTTTGGAAAGCTTAGAGTCACAAGTGTCACTCCTCTAATGGTTCACAAACACCATAAGCAAGAGGATGAAGAGGAGAGAGGATGGAGGCTGCCCTAAAACGTGTGAAACCCTAGAAGGGTGTTTTTTCTTCGTTTTTGGTCCTTTAGGGATCTATATATAGTGAGGCTATTAGGGTTATCTAACAAGGAAACCCTAATTTGGATGCTTAAGCCCTAAGCAACCCATGGACTCATTTAATCAAGCCCTTGGACGATTTCCTTATGGGTTTCCCATTAGAATTCGTCCACCCCTTGATTCAAGACAATCCATGGCCCAAATTGCAGTTATCCTATAATTACAATTCCAGTCCCTTAAGTTTAATTAATCTCTTTTAGTCACAAAACTAATTACCAATTAATTATTGACTAATATTAATTAAACAATATGATTTCTCCTTTAATATATTATTCTCATAATATATTAATAAATCATATTTAATCCTTTCTCTCCATAATTCATCCTATCAAGTTGCTTTGGTGAAGGAAACCCAAAAGGACCATGCACCATCGGGTCAAGTACATACCAAAATAGTTATGGACTTAGACACTAATCCAACAGCTCCTTCCCCTTCGAAGAAGAGGTACCTAAAACCAAAACTGAAAGCTGTAAGCACAAAGCTTAGTGAGTTCCCCCACTGTACCACATACCATGTAATCACATAACATGCATATATTGTCGGGCATATCTGGGTGCCCGACCTACCCCTTCGGTCCTCTCGATCGGATACTGCCTAGCATATCTGGGTGCTGGCCTCCCCTTCGGTCCTTACGACCGGATACTGACTAGCATATCTGGGTGCTGGTCTCCCCTTCGGTCCTTACGACCGAATATTGACTAGCATATCTGGGTGCTGGTCTCCCCTTCGGTCCTCACGACCTGATACTGGGGACTATTTCACCCCTACAGCTACCACGTAACACATATCACATAGCATCATATCATACTAGCACATAAACCTAACACAGTTAGTAGCAATCTTAGATGAATATCACAGAGACAATCATCTATCATACAACTCCTACTGGTGGGCCGGCATTGTGGCCGTAGACTCACCGCTACTGGAAGGTAACTCACCTCAAAGTAGCTGCTGATCTGCGTGGGAACTGACTGTCCTCTGTTGCTGCTGCCCCGGAAATCCTCCGTCTATAATTCCCCCAAAATACTCAGTCAAATACTGCTAACCGACCTCAGGGTAAAATGACCATTTACCCCTAACCAAACCAAGAGTCAAAGTCAAACTCAACTTCCAGTTGACCCGACTCGCCGAGTTGGCTAGCCAACTCGCCGAGTCCCTATTCATTTGATTGACCAAAATCCCGTCTCTACTCGTCGAGTTTGGCATTGAATCGACGAGTTTTCCTTTTAACCCAAAGTCGAATATTCCTTCATCCTACTCGCCGAGTTGTATGAACAACTCGTCGAGTTCATCTTCATCCAAAGAACATGATATTCTAAGACTCGCCGATTTGTATGAACAACCCGCCGAGTCTGTTCTTGAGGCAAGAATATTGCCTTGAACTCGCCGAGTCAGGGCATTGACTCGCCGAGTTCCTTCATGGGTGAGTCTGGCTTCCGACTCACTGAGTCACACCCCATGACTCACTATTCCACTACGCAAACACGAAAAGGGGAAAACTCGGGGACTCGCGACTCGACTCGCCGAGTCCGATGAACGACTCACCGAGTCTTTCACATGCAAATATTATATACTCGATTTTGCTTGAATCCAGCTCATGCCATATATAGATCTGGGTTTCTAGGGCTTGATTAACACGTAAATTTTCCAACTTTACGTGTAAATAAACACGAATGAAGGTTTTAGGGCTCAAAATGCACTAAAAGGGTAGATCTAGGGCTTTCATGCAATATGGCTCCATAAAGGCAGTAGATCCGAGCTCCTGGAGCTCAATCATGCCTAGATCCAAAGGTTAATCAACTTATTACAGACCCTAAATCAAACCCAAGCTTGGAAATGGCTCAAGAAGGACTTTAATGGAGCTATAAGGGACTATAAGCATGGAAACAGAGGGAAACTGATTTACACCTCAAGGGAATCACTGAAATAACACCAAGATGTCTGGCCTCCTTCTTCTCTTCTTGATCTACTCTTCTTTTCTCTCAAAATCTTCAAGAAAACACACCAAAGCACTTCAATCTCACAAGGAACAAGGGTTGGACGATATAGGGAGCTCTGAGGGTGAAAGGGGCGAGGTTGGGGCGCATAAAGTTGGTTTAAATAAGGTGCAAACCCTTGGAATTTAGGGTTTCATCAGACAGCGGGGACTCGCCGAGTCCAGAATATGGACTCGCCGAGTCGCCAACTTAAACGTGTTCCATATCCCGTCTCTACTCGGCGAGTTGGGCCTACAACTCGTCGAGTCCAAGGCTAAAAATGCAAAACACTTAGATAAATTTCACATACCACGAACCAGGTGCTACAAATCTCCCCCACTTATTTTAGACTTCGCCCTCGAAGTCTGCTGCTCGATCCTGAAATAGCTCGGGATAATGCTCCATCATTTCTTCCACCGGCTCCTAAGTCCACTCTGAACCCTTTCGGTGCTGCCATTGCACCTTCACTAATTCCACCCTCTTGTTCCTCAGATCCTTCGACTTCCGGTCGAGGATTGCGACTGGGCGTTCAATGTAATTCAGGTTGTCATCAACCTGGATATCCTCTAACAGCACCACTGCTGAATCATCCACTAGGCATTTCCGCAGCTGGGAGACATGGAAGGTGTTATGGATCTGACTGAGCTCGGCTGGCAGATCCAGTCTATATGCCACCTTGCCCACCCGGGCTACAACCCTGAACGGACCAATGTATCTTGGGCCCAACTTGCCCCGCTTCCTGAATCGAATGACACCCTTCCAAGGCGACACTTTCAGGAGAACCATATACCCGACCTGAAACTCCATCCGTACAAAATCTTGAATGGGGGACGGTCAATACTCGTGTGGTAGCTGTTGTTGTACGAGAACTCAGCCAAGGGAAGATAGGTATCCCAGCTACCACCGAAGTCTAGCATGCATGCCTGCAACATATCCTCCAAATTATGGATGGTCCGCTTGCTCTGACCATCCGTCTGCGGGTGAAAGGCGGTGCTAAAATGCAGACGAGTGCCCAACTCATCATGAAACTTCTTCCAAAACCTGGAAGTGAACCGCACATCTCGGTCTGATATCACTGACACTAGCACCCCGTGTCGCGCCACTATCTCCCTGATATAGATATCGGCTAACTTTTCGGCCGAGATACTCTCCTGGATCAGAATAAAATGGGCGCTCTTGGTCAATCGATCCACGATGACCCAAATCGAATCTACTCCTCGCGCAGTCCGGGGAAGCTTTATGATAAAATCCATCGTAATATCTTCCCATTTCCACAATAGGATATCCAACGGCTGCATCTTGTCGTGCGGTCTCTGATGCTCGGCCTTGACCTTCCTGCAGGTCAAACACCGCTTGACGTACCACGCCACATCCCGCTTTATGCAGGGCCACCAATAGTCTAGAAGAAGATCCCTATACATCTTCGTCGCCCCTGGATGGATAGAGAATCGGGATTTGTGCGCCTCCTCCATCAAGATCTGGCGCACGCCTCCGTGGTACGGAACCCACACCCTACGGTGTAGTGTCAATAATCCTCGGCTATCATAATCGAAGGAGGTGACTTGAACCACTATTCGCTCACTCTTCCGATGTTCCTCCTTCATAGCCTCCTGCTGATCTTCTCGAATCTGCTCTAATAGTGGAGTCACCGTCGCCATCCTCATACACACATCACTGATCGGTGCCACCTTACGGCTAAGCGCATCGGCCACCACATTGGCCTTCCCCAAGTGATAAAGGATCTCGTAATCATAATCCTTCACCACGTCCAACCACCGACGCTGCCTCATGTTCAGATTCGGCTGATCCATGAGGTACCTCAAACTCTTGTCGTCTGTGTAAATGGTACATCGAACCCCGTAGAGGTAATGCCGCCAAATCTTGAGGGCGAAGACCACCGCCCCCAACTCTCAACCATGCGTCGGGTAGTTCGCCTCGTGAGGCTTCAGCTGCCTCGAGGTATAAGCAATGCCATGTCCCCTCTGCATCAATACTGCGCCCAAGCCCGAGATAGACGCATCACAGTATACCACAAAATCCTCTACACCCTCGGGCAAGGCCAAGATTAGCGCCTCGCACAATCTCTGCCTCAGAATCTCAAATGTTGCCTGCTGCTCAGGCCCCTATCGAAAGACCACGGCTTTCCTAGTCAACCGTGTCAAGGGTACGGCTATCTTGGAGAAATCCTAAATGAATCTCCGATAGTAGCCTGCTAATCCTAGGAAACTCCGAATCTCGGATGGAGACTTCGGAACCTCCCATCTCATCACGGCCTCCACCTTGGTCGGGTCTACTGAAATCCCGTTCTGATTGACGAGGTGCCCAAGAAACTGCACCTCTCGCAACCAAAACTCACATTTGGAGAACTTGGCATACAAGCTCTCCCTCCTCAAGGTCTCTAAAACCTCTCTCAGATGCTCCTCGTGCTCCTCCTGCGTCTTGGAATAAACCAAGATGTCATCAATGAAAACTATCACAGACCGATCCAGCATCGGTCTACATACGCGGTTCATGAGGTCCATGAACGCGGCAGGAGCATTGGTGAGCCCAAACGGCATCACCACGAACTCATAATGGCCATAGCGCGTCCGAAACACGGTCTTCTGTACATCCTCCTCTCTGACCCTCATCTGATGATAACCTGAATGCAAATCGATCTTGGAGAACCAAGATGCTCCCTGTAACTGGTCAAACAGGTCATCAATCCTCGGGAGTGGGTAACTATTCTTCACCGTTACCTTATTCAGCTCCCGGTAATCTATACACATCCGATACGACCCGTCCTTCTTCTTCAAAAACAGGATCGGGGCTCCCCAGGGTGAACTACTCGGTCGAATAAATCCCTTGTCTAGCAGCTCCTGCGGCTGCGTAGACAACTCCTGCATCTCAGAAGGAGCCAACAGATAGGGTGCCTTGGCTATCGGAGCCGTACCAGGAACTAGGTCGATCCTGAACTCTACCTGACGCTCCGGAGGTATTCCAGGAAGCTCCTCCGGAAACACATCAGTGTAGTCTCGTACCACTGGAACCTCGCTCATCGTCGCCTTACCCGCCTCCCGGGTATCCATAACGTACGCGACATATCCCGCGCAACCCTGCTGAAGGTAGCGCCTAGCTCTCGCTGCTGAACATACTGTGGGTCCACGCTGCGGCCTCTCGCCGTGGATCACCAACTCTCCCCCACTTGGGGCCCTGATCCGTACTAGCTGTTGTGCGCAATCTATCACCGCCCCATTAGGGCTCAACCAATCCATGCCTATAATCACTTTTTTCCCCCGCAAAGGGATGGGAACCAAATCCACCAAATAGCGCTCCTCAAATAACCTTAGGACACAATCCCTGAATACTGCTGACGCTCGCACCGATCAATCATCGGCAATCTCTACCTCTAAAGGGCAATCCAACATGCCCGAAGACTCAGTAAACCTCTTGCTAAGCGCAAGGGAAAAAAATGATCGGGTGGCACCCAAGTCAAACAACACCTGAACAGGAATACCGTTCACATGGAACGATCCTAATGCATATACACAGAGCACAGATCAATATCATAGCATCATAAAAAAAATAAGATAGAGGGAAAGAATCATACCCGTCACCACAGCGGGTGCGGCGCGTGCCTCCTCGGTAGTCAGCTAAAACGCCCGGCTCCTCACCACTGGAGCCTCTGCCCTGCCCTGCCGGCCATCTGTAATCCGCAGGGTCGCTGGAGCTGGCGCCTTAACCGGCGCTGATGCTGTCAACTAGGGGCAATTGGCTTTCTTGTGGCCCCTCTGGTTGCAGTGGAAACACAGCAACTCCGATGTATGTATCACAAGTGCAGGGGCGGTACAATCCCGGCTGAAGTGCCCTGACTTGCCGCACTTGTAGCAGCCTGACGATCCCATCTTGCACGCTCCCTCGTGCGCCCTGCTGCATTTCTTGCAGCGGCCCCACCCCTGTTGGCCTTTCGGCCCCGCATCCGATCCCTTGGGCTTCTTCCCCGAAGCCCCCATAACATGCCCCTCTTCCGCCTTCTTCTTCCGGATGTGCTCCAGATCTATCTCCCTCTCCCTTGCCATGGCAATCATAGAGTCCAGGGTAGGGCAAGCTGAAAAACTGACATGCTCCCGAATATCAGCTCGTAGCATGTCATGATAGCGGTTCCTCCTCATATCCTCATCACCCGCGTACTGGGGCACCAGCAACGCCCTCTCCCGGAACTTTTTGGTGATCTCCGCCACAGTCTCCGTCGTCTATCTCATATCCAAGAACTCCCTGGCCAGCTGCTGAAGCTCGACAGCCGGCGCGAACTCTGCCCTGAACCTGGTCGCAAAGTCCGACCAAGTCATAGCCTCGACTGTCGAGGCTCCCAACGAGTCACCCACGGACTCCCACCAATCCCTAGCTCGATCTCGTAAACACCCTACTGCGAACCTCACCTTCGACCCCTCGGGGCAGAAGCTAATCATCTGTGCAGACTCAATGTTTGCAATCCATCGTCTGACAGCTATGGGGTCCTTCGCCCCGTGAAAATCCGGCGTACCACTGCCCCGGAAGTACTTGAAGGACAGTGTGCGAGATCCCGACTGGCCAGATGCCATGTCGCTCCTAAATGCCCTGAGGCGATCCTCCATCAACTCCAATATCCCTTCCTTGATCGACCCGAAGATAATGGGGGTCGATTCAAGGATGCCTCTGGTGATCTCTGACGCGATGAACTCGTGTAGCCCCTCATCTACTGGCTCGGAACCTGATCCTGAACCCGATCTCTCTCCTGAACTGCCAACTGTTGGCCTCGAGCGTAGTACCACCATTCTGAAATACATAAATAATAATTGTTAGCGATACTGATACCTCTGGAGGGATCACACCTACTACAAGTTCCCTGGTCTTATCTTGGCCTTCCTCTGTTCGGGTACAAATCCTCTGCTTTCAGTAGTACGGGCCCATACTACCTTCCACATCTATCCATACCTTCTCCAAGGACTGACTTGACTCCACCAGGTCCCTTTCACTACTGCTAATCACTGCTATACTCATCCTAGGCTTGCCCCAGGAAAATCTCTAACTCCACCCTACCCGGTCCTCAGCTGCTGAAGGCCTCCTTGTAATGCCAATTAGTCATTACCTGAATACCATCACATGCGGTGAGGCTCATATAATCCTTCGAGTAACAGACTTGGCTCTACACGGTTAGACTCAGACAAGAGCTGCGCAGTAGGGCCAAATCCAGCACTCTAAGATTACTCAACCCTGATCACATGTGACGTGACGTATTCATCTAATGTCTAACTCTCATCACTCAGAGTCCCACGAAACACAAAGCAAGTAGCATTCAGACAAAAGGAAACAATCTCAAGCAAATCCGTCCTCATAGAGAAAAGTTGAACTAGCATACAATGCTAAACTCATACTATCAAGCATAACCCTAACAGGCTATCCTACTTCTGTCTACTCAATTCTAGCATGCAATTTTCATACACTGAAGCACATAAAGCAGTCACATAAGCCATCACTCCTAGATCCTTAGTTCTATTCTAGCATGCTGCTCTACTGAAACTGATAAACATAACATAAGCTGGTATGGGTACTTTGGGAAATACTTACTTGAGCTTGGCCGGTCGCGCACATCACACACTTCGTTCCTTCTTAAAACTCTTTACTTAGCTTTTCAGAAAATATTTTCTTCTTAAAAATCTTTTAGTCCCTCGATTTGAGTTCAAACACCCCCGAAGGTGTGTCCGAATCCCTCAAACTAGGGCTCTGATACCAACTTGTAACGTCCCAAAAATACGAACCAAAAATTTCATTTTTAAAACATATACTTAGCAAAACATTAGAAATAAAACATTCACCGAACATGTCCTTTCATAAAAGATATCGCGTGTCTTGGAAAACATTTTATAAAACATAATAATGACAGAGAACAAATCCTCAGGAAGATCTCATAGTGCGGAATACAAAGCATGTATGTGATGTGCCGCTACCGCGCCAGCTCCTTCCCCTTCGAAGAAGAGGTACCTGAAACCAAAACTAAAAGTTGTAAGCACAAAGCTTAGTGAGTTCCCCCACCGTACCACATACCATGTAATCACATAACATGCATATATTGTCGGGCATATCTGGGTGCCCGACCTACCCCTTCGGTCCTCTCGACCGGATACTGCCTAGCATATCTGGGTGCTGGCCTCCCCTTCGGTCCTTACGACCGTATACTGACTAGCATATCTGGGTGCTGGTCTCCCCTTCGGTCCTTACGACCGTATACTGACTAGCATATTTGGGTGCTGGTCTCCCCTTCGGTCCTTACGACCGGATACTGACTAGCATATCTGGGTGCTAGTCTCCCCTTCGGTCCTTACAACCGGATACTGACTAGCATATCTGGGTGCTGGTCTCCCCTTCGGTCCTCACGACTGGATACTGGGGACTATTTCACCCCCTAGAGCTACCACATAACACACATCACATAGCATCATATCATACTAGCACATAAACCTAACACAGGTAGTAGCAACCTTAGATGAATATCACGGAGACAATCATCTATCATACAACTCCTACTGGTGGGCCGGCATTATGGCCGTAGACTCACCGCTACTGGAAGGTAACTTACCTCAAAGTAGCTGATGATCTGCGTGGGAACTGACTGTCATCTGCTGCTGCTGCCCTGGAAATCCTCCGGCTATAATTCCCACAAAATACTTAGTCAAATACTGCTAACCGACCTCAGGGTAAAATGACCATTTACCCCTAACCAAACCAAGAGTCAAAGTCAAACTCAACTTCCAGTTGACCCGACTCGCCGAGTTGGCTTGCCACCTCGCCGAGTCCCTATTCATTTGATTGACCAAAATCCCGTGTCTACTCGTCGAGTTAGACATTGACTCGGCGAGTTTTCCTTCTAACCCAAAGTCCAATACTCCTTCATCCTACTCGCCGAGTTGTATGACCAACTCGTCGAGTTCATCTTCATCCGAAGAACATGCTATGCTGAGACTCGCCGAATTGTATGAACAACTCGCCGAGTCTGTTCTTGAGGCAAGAAGACTGCCTTGAACTCGCCGAGTCAGGGCATTAACTCGCCGAATTCCTTCATGGGTGACTCTGGCTTCCGACTCACTGAGTCACACCCCATGACTCACTATTCCACTCCGCAAACACGAAAAGGGGGAAAACTCGGGGACTCACGACTTAACTTGCCGAGTCCGATGAACGACTCGCCGAGTCTTTCACATGCAAATATTATATACTCGATTTTGCTTGAATCCAGCTCATGCCATACATAGATCTGGGTTTCTAGGGCTTGATTAGCACGTAAAGTTTCCAACTTTACGTGTAAATAAACACGAATGAAGGTTTTAGGGCTCAAAATGCACTAAAAGGGTCGATCTACGGCTTTCATGCAATATGGCTCCATAAAGGCAGTAGATCCGAGCTCCTGGAGCTCAATCATGCCTAGATCCAAAGGTTAATCAACTTATTACAGACCCTAAATCATACCCAAGCTTGGAAATGGCTCAAGAAGGACTTTAATGGAGCTATAAGGGACTATAAGCATGGAAACAGAGGGAAACTGAGTTACACCTCAAGGGAATCACTAAAATAACACCAAGATGTCTGGCCTCCTTCTTCTCTTCTTGATCTACTCTTCTTTTCTCTCAAAATCTTCAAGAAAACACACCAAAGCACTTCAATCTCACAAGGAACAAGGGTTGGACGATATAGGGAGCTCTAAGGGTGAAGGGTGCGAGGTTGGGGCGCATAAGGTTGGTTTAAATATGGTGCAAACCCTTGGAATTTAGGGTTTCATCAGACAGCGGGGACTCGCCGAGTCCAGAATATGGACTCGCCGAGTCGCTAACTTAAACGTGTTCCATATCCCGTCTCTACTCGGCGAGTCGAGCCTACAACTCGTCGAGTCCAAGGCTAAAAATGCAAAACACTTAGATAAATTTCACATACCAGGAACCAGGTGCTAGAATATATATATATATATATATATATATATATATATATATATATATATATATATGATAGTGTTGTTTATTCCAATAGGATATTCGGGCATAATAACAATGTTATCCCAAAAGTTGGTCAGGGTAACGACTAGGTATAATGTATTTCCTACAGATTTGGCCAACATAATGACTAGGTACGATGTTGTATCAAAAGTAAGCCACCATAACGACTAGGTGCAATGTTTTATCAAAAGATAGCTTGTATAACGACTGGGTACAATTTTGTATCAGAATTTTCCAAGGTGACAACTAGGTACGATGTTATCCCTAAAAGTTGGTGAGTTTAACGACTAGGTATAATATTATCCATAAAAGTTTGGGGGTATCTACCAGGCATAATAGCATCTTAACATTTTTAGGTATAATTAAATCACTAATATTATATATAGTTAGCGATAATTATGAAATTAACAATGTACTACTAAAACATGTATTCCTTCCCCCCACCTAGAAGCATTTGAAAATCGTAAAAGTGGGGTCGTGAACTCACCCTTAAAGCATGCTCTGACTGACTCGGGAATTCGCATCGGGAGGATCCAACCATTCAAGAGAAGAGAATTTCTTCAGGCCAAATACGAGATATGAGAGGATGTTTTGAGGCGTGAAGAAATGAAGAGGCGATGGCCTCTATATATAGTCAGAGATTTTGGGGGTGCATGGCATCATTGGAATACACATCACACAGGCGCATGTTGGCACTATCTAGAGTTGACATGTGTCATCTTTTTTGTTGGTCACGTCATCCAAATCCTCATTAATCCAGTGTCAAAACAATCATCGTGCGTAGCGTGCGAGCATGCGCACTCAATCTTGTAAATTGCGTACTTTCGGCATATGATTTCTGTTTTCGACGTTCTTTATACCCACGCTAAGGTCTTGATGTGTGCTACAACTTTCTTTTAGGTTGTTTTGGCTAATTCTAACTTTTATTTTTAGTCTATATTTTTTATACCCTTAATAATTTTACAAAAATCATAACTCTCTCATATGGGTTCTGTTTTTGGCATTCTTTGTCCCAAAATTCTTATTTTGAGGAGTACTACAATTTTCCTTTTGGTTATTTTGGCTAGAAGTTAAATGTTCTCTTTGTAAATTTTTATGTTATAAATTTTAATGCACGTTTGATTCTTTATATCTTATGGAAATCATATATCTTTCATACAAAGGCAGACTTTCACAAATTTTATGTTTTCGAAAATGTGTTGATACTTACATTCCAAATATGTTTTCCGGTTTGTATGGTATTACGACCTTTTTCATTCCTGGTTCTTGGTTTTACTGTCTAATTGGTAGCCTATTTTCGAGTATGAGATTTCGAAACTATTTGATGTTATTAGATGTTGTAACCTCATTCATTTACATTCATGTGTGTAGTTGTTTTGGGTGGTCACGTATTTTCCTTGGTTGTCACATTAGTCAGTGACCACTTGACCATTTGACCAGTCCATGCTCTTATTCATGCATTTGACCAGTTCATCTGCTTCCTTCTTTTTCTTAGTTTCTTCTTCTTCACTTACTTAATCTCCTTCTTTCTTCTTCTGCTGCATCCAACACAATAAAATATGGTCATGTGTGACTGTGGAAGCATGGAAATCATAAGGACTTCCATCACTAAGAATAACCTCGGTAGGGAATACTATGCTTGCCCGTATATGGTAGTACATTCTTAAGAAACATTTAGGTTTTTTTCAATTCTAACCAAGTTTTGCTAATTGATGATATTGAATCTACAAAGACCTAGTAGTGGGTTTCTTTTGTGGGTTGATGAGGCAGAAAATTATGCGCATGTTGTTGAAGTCCAAAATCAAACCTTTAGGGAAGTGATTATCCAAAATTGGGGCCTGAAGATTTGCTTGAAGGAGCTGGTAAGCCAAAATCGGAAGTTGAAGATTTGCTTACTGCTTAGTTGGGTTTGTTTTTGACATAATTGTTTACAAGCTGTAATTTGCTGTATGTTAGAACTAAATTTGTTATGGATTTTTTGGTTTTTGGCAAAATCAGAAGTGATAATCTCATTGTCCTCAGTCTCCTTCTTTCCTCTCAGTGATGACACCAACAAGCAATCAGAAGTAAACTTATAACCTCAAAATCGGGACTGATCATCTCGATTGCAAAATTGGAATTCCGTGATTTTGACTTTTACATTCTCAATTTGTCTTTGTAATAGCAAAATATTGCGTAACAAGGACTGAAACTTGCTACTAAAGGTAGATGGCCTAAAAAGACAGGTACTATTAACTTTATTCACTTAAAAAGCATGAAAATAACATAAGGGACTAAATGAGCAAATGTACAAAACATTGTAGGGCTACAGTGTTATTTTCCTTAAAACTAGTAATAAACAATTCGGTGGTTGTTTGTGTGGATTTAATCTCATTGTAAATACAAAATCACATGTTTTTACACTTTATTAAACATAGTTGGGAATACTTGTAATAAAGTAGTGCAACTTTTTAGTTAAAACTAAAATCTTATTTGGATTAAGTTAGTAAAGTGTGTTTTTGTTAAAGAGTTTGTTTTAACTAAATAATTTGACAAGTTACACGAATTGTTTATGTTGTTTGGTCAAATTTGTTAGTTCCATCCCGATGTTTCCACTCAGACTGTACCTTGTTATTTTTAAACTTACGCACTTCATCCCTAAAAAAATGACTAAATCGTCCTTACCTATTTTTATTTTATTTTATTTTTTATTTTTCTATTATTTATAATTTTAAAATTGAAATAGGGCCCACCCAGCCCCATCTTATCTCACTATCTTCCCCGGTCCCTTTTGTGAACACTAAACCAAACATCATCCATCGTCTGTTCATAATCTTCTTTACCAACCACCACCTTTTCCATGACACTATCAACAGACCAACATTTTCACCTTCTCGACGTTGCCTTCACACCCTATACTATCACCAGACGCAACACTACACTAGGTATGAGCATGAGACGGAACCGATACCATTCCCGATTTTCCAAAAATCGAGTTTGATTGAAAGTCAATTCTGAGTACCGAATCGAATTAACATTACCAATACTGATACCAAGAATGATACCGATTTTAGGTATAAGCAACAGTAACAACGGTATCGAGTCCCAAATTTCATTATTTTAAAGTATCGAGTACCGTCCAATATGTTTAAATTTGGTACCGATATGGGATCGAGATTTGGTACTAACTGCTAATCCCTACACTACACTATCAACGTTGCCATTGTTTACCATCATTTCCAAACCACCATCAAGCTTATACCATCATCGACTTCTTCACATCATCATCCCCTCTATGTACATTGTTGTTGGAATCCTCTAGGCGCTGACCACCCCTCTTTCACATTCAACAACCTACGACCACCAAAATCGGGTTTTGGAACCCTACGACCCTTGTCTTTTAAAGGTAAATTAGTTTTTTAAGTCTGTCAGGGACAAACAATGCAAGTTTATAACTAACAAGGAACGTTTCGAATGAAAACAAAGCATAGAGACGAAATTAGCAAATTCGGCCAAACCACAAGGAGAATTCATGTAATTTACTCTAATTTGACAAATAAAATAATATTAGAACTTGTTAGGGTTGCATTATAGATCAAAAGAACATGTATTTGGAATTCTTTCCAAACTTGATTTATAAAAACCTAAATTGTACTGCATGCTCCTTGTAGTATTTGGACTTTAAAAACTTACAATTCATATTTTCATATGTTATTACAATTCACTTAAGTAATTAACAAATCAAAACGAAAAAACTCAATCAACTTTGTTAAAAAATATATATATCTCACATTGAAGCAAAAAACCACAGACCTTTACAGTTTACACCATTGTTGATCTGGAAAATGTCATAAAACTGCCTCAATGTATACATATAATCTACATTTGATAATTTGCAAGGCAGTTCATTAACACTTAACCTCCTATACCAAAAGACTATGCAAATTGCAAAATATAAAACACATACACAAAACAAGTTATATAATAAATCAATCAGGAGAGAAATAATTATAACATTCAAGAAGCCTCCACCATCATCGTTAGATCTAACTCTTCATCTGAATCAATCACATCCTCAAAGTCATAGTACGGATTCACCTACACCCGATTATTTTATCACCTTTTGTTTCTTATAAATTATAATCTTTAAAAATAAACACCTTATTTATTTATTTATTTATTGTACCTTAGGTCTTGGTGTTATGGCTTCAAAACTATGAAAGATTGGGGTATCAAAATTAGGGGATTTCAAGACAATGTATGCCCCTTTGTTTTTGTACCTCTCCTCTGCTGCCTAACAAATGAACAAAACATATATAGATTAACATTAATTATCATATGTGTTATAAAGTATGCATTTTTACCTAAATTTTGTATACCATAATGTAATTAGATCAAAGAAATTGATGAACATACCTGAAACTGTGGATAATCTGGAGCACTAAAGACAGTAATTAGTTTCCCAGATTCAACAACATGATCTATTGTATACCCTTCATCCATTCCTCCAAGACCAGGTCTTTTTTCCCTTGCATCAGGACCTTCATGAGATCTAATAATTAACTGCAATAAATTATAATCATATGTTATTTTTATGATTTTATATCCATCAAATGTATAGATGAAGAAAAGATTGATAGCATTACCTTAAGATTGTTTTTCTTTAAGAATTCTTGTGTGTAGTCTGGACCCCACAAAAGGCCAATACCTCTTTCTTTATTTGGAGATAAGCCTGGTTTCATTGAAGGATCAGACCATAAAACATCTCCAGGAATCAAATTATGGCCTTCCCATGGAGGATCAAGAACAGATCTTCTAGCTTTCAGTAATTCATCTAATGAGCCAAGAGATAAGGGAAGTGAGTCTGGATTCAGTGTGACTTTTCTGTTCTTTTTTCCTTTGGATCTTTTTGATGGGGAAGGTGGAATATTACGAAAAACCCCTCCATGTGCTGTGTAAACTTGTCCTGCTATAATGGAAGCAAGAGGAAGTCCTTCAAAACATCCTAGACATTTTCGGTATACATGCTTTCCATCCTTTTTCTCACCATATTTGGCAAGAACTTCCTTTTCAAATCCATAAACTGAGGTGCAGTATTTGGATTCATGATTCCCACGAAGAAGGAAAACTCTTTGTGGCATAAACACCTACAAAACATGCCATATCAGGATAGATTTAGGATCTTGAATCTTCTATACAAAATCTAACATTGAATATGAACATATTGGGTATTACTAAGGGTATGATGGAGTTACTAATATGTTACACAAGAGACTTGCATTGAATTAACTAAAGTATTTGACATACATACTATATAAAGCACAACATATCATCCAAGAATTAACTATAAGAAACTAACAGATTATACATTTTAAACTATATCTACAAAAACCAAGATGAAATTAGCCATGGAGAAATAGAACTCTAGATTAGATTGGCTTGTTTCTTTTGCAGGACATCTAGCAGAAGCTTTACTTATCTCCATATGAGAGGAAAAGACTATTTCTTTGTATTGATGTAAGGAAATTGAGGTCCATTAAGTATTACTTACTTTCCAAGCTAGCAAAAGAAGAAAAGTCTCAAGACCCCAAGCTCCTCTGTCAACATAATCGCCATTAAACACAAAGAACCTATTTTCAGATGGAAGCCCAGCATCTTTCAACAAAAATAACACATCATGCAACTGCCCATGCACATCTCCTACAACAACCACACTCGATCCCACCACACCATCACTACCAGGTTCAATCGGAACCCAATTCGGCTCTTTATGTAAGATCTTCGACGCGGTGAGCACGAGAGCATCGAAAACTTCCACCGGCAACACCGTAGGGAGTTCCGACGGCCTGAGGTTCTTGGACGCCCAATCGAAGGTTGACATGAGGTTTGTGACCCAATCTAGGGTTAGAGAACCACCAGACGGCCATGTAATGGGGATCTGAGGACGATTTTGAGAAGGAACAGGGGAGGGAGAGGGTTTTTGGTTGTCGTCGGATAAGGATGGGGAGGAGGCAGAGCCAGAGGCACATGCGAGAGAAGCGGAAGAGAAGAGATCTTCGGAGGAGGATGACGGCGGTGGTGGTTCACCGATGGCGGATTCCGGCGTCTCAAGTGGGAATGATTCAGTAGAATCTGGTTGTGATAACATTTAGCTGTCGATGATCGCCGATTAACAAACGAAATTGTGCAAAGTATAAGTGAAATTGTTGGAGGCTCCGATCATAAAAATCAGATGCCAAAATAAATTAAAAAGAACAAAAAGAATGGATTGTGACGTGTTTGTGTGGTGTGTCAGAGCCTCGTCAACAACCCAACTTGAGAATTTTCGTTTCCTTTTGGTCTTTGGGAAAATAGTCATGGCCAGGTCATGCATGCAATCATTGACCCAAACTCGAAGCTAATAAAAATGGTTAACTTTTAATTTTTACAATGTCTTTTTAATCAAAAACTAGATAGGTTCCCCATCTCCCGTATAGACCATGTGTGTCTGATTTAAATGTTGTTTTTTTTAAAAAATGCAGTTGGGATAATTTGATCCCTAATTTTTATAGACGGAGACGGATAGGCAGAGGCAGGAAACAAACAAAAAAATAAATATGCGGACCAATATATAAAAAATATACCAAAAGAAGAAAATGACAGACGACAGAAAGTGCAACGGACGTGAAAAAACAAAAAAAGTTAAATATGAGGACAAACTCGGACTTTGCCCCGGGTCGTTTTTTGTGTTTTTTATGAAAAAATATAAAAGTTTAGACTGTAAGAACCAAAAATATAAAAAATGACTAAAGAATTAAAAGGTTGAATTAGCAAGTTTTTAGAAAAGTGGTCAAAGTTGTTAATTCCTACCTGTAAGAAAGATAAGGCCAAAAACTGGACCAAACAACTCTGCTATCGCTCCCGGCACGGGATCTTCCAAGTGAGCCTCATCTAGACTATGTTAATTATTTCCGCTACTCCTTTTGAAAGACAAGAGTGCTCACCTTTCTTTTAAAGTTTTGTGGCCAAACTTTGAATGTTAAAAGGTTTCTAAAAAATAAAGGACAAAAGGTGTCAAAATGACTAAAGAATAGGGGGCAAAATTGACAAAAAGCATGTATATATATATATATATATATATATATATATATATATATATATATATATATATATATATATATATATATATATATATATATATAAAGGAATGATTATTTTTTTCAAATCCTTAGCAAAGTTAAAATGAGACACAATTGAACATGTATATATATAAAGGAATGACTATTTTTGCCAAATCCTTAGCAAAGTTACTATGGCTAAGATTTGAGAATTTTAATATATATATATATATATATATATATATATATATATATATATATATATATGTATATATATAAAGGAATGACCATTTTTGCCAAATCCTTAGCAAAGTTACTATGGCTAAGATTTGAGAATTTTAATATATATATATATATATATATATATATATATATATATATATAGAGAGAGAGAGAGAGAGAGAGAGAGAGCTAGGTTCAAATGTTTATAACAACTATTGTGTGCATTAATGCACCAATAGGAATTTATGAATAATTTAATCATTAAATAAATTAATAAGGGTAAATTAGTAAATCATGACTCTAAATTTATATTAATTGAGATAAATGGGGGATTTGATTTTAAAATCACCAAAATAAAAGGAGGAAGAACGACCTGCCTTCATCTTCTGCTCTGCTTCTTCACAACCCAACCCTAGATATTTAAGATGTGGGTTATGCCCCCCTGTGCTCTCCAAGAGTCCGAATCAAAGTCCAGAACATATCACCGCTCCTCTCGATGCTCCCCGCTGGAATCAATCAACAATCGCCTCAAAGAGGGCTTTCGATTATACAATGGTGAAGTAGTGTTAGGGTTTATTGTACTTATGTGATTACTCGATCGTACCAATCGGAGCATCGATTCATGAGTATCGCAAATGGTGAAATGACATATTTAGAGGTTTCAAGCAAAGGTTCGAATATGTACCAATCTGTGTATTTAGCGCTAATTTCTAAACTTGTTGTGTTCAATTTTACTTATTCTTACTGCAAACTTATACGGATTTGTGCGAATTAGGTTACGAAAACATGACAGTGTTCTTGTATCTGGTCTGTTCGTAATCTAAAGTAATTCTCACGGATTATTTGTTTGTTAGGTTGAGGCATCAACCAATCAGGTCGCCGAACAACAGATGCCGATGTATAATCTTCCGTCAGAGATCCTTTGCCAAGTTGTTAATGTGCAATTGAAGGCACTTATTCTTGAATTTGATGATTTTGCTATAGGTTTTGTATACCTGGCTGATATTTGTTTTGTGTTTGAAGGCTGAACAAGACACATATGAAGTTTTCGCACAAATAACTCTAATGCCAGAAACTGATGTGAGTTAGTTTGATGAACGGAGTTGATATTTCATATTTATTTGTAACTCGTAACTACCCTCTGATACTTGATTAGTTTGTTTTCTTACTAAAGTAAATGTATTCTCTAATAATGATGATGTAGTTGTCTTTCACACACAAATGGTGAAATGAAATAGTTATTTTGTTATTTTTCAGCAAATTTGATCGTATTATTGCCAGAAGATATGGCTTATGATTAAGCCTAAATCATAACATTGATGTTAAGTGTTAATGATATGATGTTGTAATCCTCATGATCTATAACTGAAAATTTTTTGGGGAATGCAGATGGCATTATGATGGGACAGGAGGCCCAAACGGATAAATTAGGATCAAACAGTGGTCTGAAAATTTTTATTGACCTCTGTGGTAAGTTTCTATGCATTTATGTTATAAAAATTAATATATTATTTATTCCTTTTGAGAACGGTATTGATGTATGTGACATTACTAACAGAAGAAGTGAAGGTCAGACACCCGCGAGTTACATATGTTGATCTCTATCAGGTGATTAATTAATTGTTTAAACACAAACCACAAAACCATTATGCAAGAATAGTTTATTCTGTAAGAATATTTATTGTTGTATTCTGATAGAATTGTAGTTAATTGTTTATATGTTTAATGTGCAGTTGTTACAAGTATATCACTACAAAATATTTTGCAATAAATTTGTGATAGAAATGGCTTGAAGACCTGATGGGAAAGGCTTGAAGAATGAATTAAAAATGATCACACTCATTCAATGTAATTAAGAATGTTGTTATTTTTTAGGAATTACACTTGTTATTTTTTCAGAATGTTGTTATTATTCAATGAATCACAATCATACCATGTAATTATTTGGTATATTATTAATTCAAGAATCGATTTCGTGTATTCTTTCAGAATGTATTTAGTAGTTTATGATTGGCATTCTGTCATTCTGACAGAATAAAATCGTAAATATATTTACTAGTTCATGGTTGGCATTATATCATTCTGACAGAATAAAATTGATAAATATATTTACTAGTTTATGGTTGACATTCTATCATTCTGACAGAATAAAATCGGATTTTTAAATTTGAATTAATTTAAAATATTCTATTTTTTTAAATAAAAGAATTAATCATCTCTAAAAAATCAGAAAATTTCATTTTTTTAATATAGGTTAATTGACTAAAATGCCTTTATGTTGAAATTAGTGTGATTATATGGTACATGTTATCCTATTCTAATATCATAGACCCTCAGATCATGACCTTTGATTTTATTCCATCCGATGGTCCAGATCTGTGCATTCTGATACACAATAGTTACTAGAAACAATATAACCTAACCCTATATATATATATATATATATATATATATATATATATATATATATATATATATATATATATAATTAGGGTTGTTCGTTATTCAGATAAAACCGAATTATCCAATCGGACAATTTAGATTGGAATATTCGGTTCGGTTTTTCATATTTTTGTATTGGTTTCAACGAAACCGAATTATTATTTTGGATTTCAAATTGGTTTTGGTTTATAAAATAAGAACCGAAAAGTCCAAAAAAAACCGAACAACAATGTATTATATAAAATAACAACCGAATAGTCTAAAAAAAACCGAACAACAATATATTATTTATTTATTATTTAATATATATATATATATATATATATATATATATATTAGTTTAGTAATTTAGTTTTCCGAATATATTCAAAAAATTTCATCTAATAAAAAACCTTAACTTGCATAAATTCTTATAAGTTTTTTTTATTTATAAACTATTAAATTATAATATATTTTTAGTAGTTATTTATAAATGTTAAACCACAACTAAAATATTTGCTTTTGTTTCTTTTATAACATTAGATAATATTCTAATTATATGTGGTTTTAAAATGTTTTGGGATTTAAAAACCAAATTATAAAAACCGATCCAACTGAATCGTAATTTGTTTGGATCGGATCGGATTTCAATTTAGTTTGGATTATTTGGATCTATGAATTGAAAATCGAAATAAATTTGGATTCACTTGATTGGATCGGACCAAACTGATCCATCCAAATGAACAACCCTAATCAAAACTGTAAAATTGGTCTTTACGTAACATCTACTTTAGATATGAATCAATTTTTATATATATTAGATTTAATTTAGATGGTCACGACGTGTTGGAGCATCACCATGACGTGGCAGAATGTTGTGGACCGCGTGATTAAATAACCCACCACGGCATGGCCATAGGTACCACGACGTAGCACGTGTACTTAGTGTAAAACCCTAAATGTTAGGCTTTAGACCCTATATAAAGAAAATTAAGGCTAGGGGTTCGTTATCATTCAGCTTCCATCACCCTCTCATCCCCAAAAACCCTAACCCTTGCCTCCATTGCAATTGTGAACTCATTCTTGGTGTTTTTGGTGATCTTTAAAAAAGAACGAAGCCCTTGGTGTGATAGATTACTTGGAAAGCATCATCTATTTCAACTAGCACATCTCCTAGACCATGGTGAGTGTCCAAGATCCAACATTTTCCTTGCTAAGTTGTTAGATCTCTTGATTGTTTTCATTTTTCTTCATGTCTTGATGGATTTGAGTGGTGAGATCTCATAAAGTTTGCAACTTTATGAATCTCCAGGTTACTTAGAGTATTTGGTGCCTTGGATCTGATTTATAAGTGAGCTTTGGTGTCATGTATGCAATCTTGGTCATAAACCCTTTGTTTTGACCTAATAATAGTTTAAGACATGCATTGGACATGCATATATGGAAATCATGGATTTTTATAATATTTTGGGTATTAGAAACCCTTCTGGAATCGTGGGTCATGAGATCTTCAAGATTAAGTGCTTAATGATTAAGCCATGATGTGTTTTTACCCCTTATTTTTAGACCTATGGTGAGATCTTTACCTCTTGGAAGGTCTTAACGGATAAAGCTGGAAACTTTATCCATTTAGACAATGGAATGGACCAGATCTGAGCTTTTGAGCTCTTAGAATCGAAGAAAACGACTTAATCAATTAAGTTGTTTGAAACGCAATGCCCACGGCGTGACGATTGGGCTAGAGCCGTCTGTTTTGTCGCTTTTCTGTCACGGCGTGGCGACCAGCTGGAGTTGACTTTGACTTTGGCTTTTGACTGTTGATCGTTATCTTTGACCAAGTTTGACTTTATGTTATTTGGGATATTTTGAATAGTATATTGAAGCTTGGTCCATGTGTGTTGTATAGATGACCTGTAGAGCCATTAGTTGGAGCAGCATTCGGTTAAGCTATCTTCCTGATATTGAGGTGGGTTTTCCTCATTATACTTGTTGGTCGAAGGCACCAACATCGGCCTACTTGATTATGGTATATTGGATTTGATGTTATGCTGGTTATACGATAGACTGGTAGATTTGTATGATTTTCTGCGTTAACTAAGTATGTGTTAGAATGGTAGATCTATATGATTACCTGTACTTGTTGATTATTAATTTTTATTATATATGTCGATTGGTCTTGGTTTTTGCTGAAGGCCAAGATACCCGGGGCGGTCTGGATAGACTGAAGGCCTGAGAGGCGGTCTAGTCAGGCCGATGTCTTGGAGAGCAGTCCATATAGGTTGTAGGCCTTGTCAGGCGGTCTAGTCAGGCTGAAGGCTCATATATGCATGTCGTTATATGTATGGGTGTGTGTGGTACTTTGGGGGAACTCACTAAACTTTGGCTTATAGTTTGATTGTTATGGTTTCAGGTACTTTAGAGAATAGGGGCAAGGCGAATGCTTGATCGTGCGCATCCTTCGGATTTTATAAGATTTGATTTTGGGTTACTCTGATTTATGATTTGAGATTTGGGAACCATGTTTTGTACATAATTATGGCTTTTGGTTTTGTTTTGAAATTAAAAAATTTTACCTTGGGTTTTTGGGATGTTACAAATTGGTATCAGATCCCTGGTTTGAGCGAATTAGATAAGCATTCGTGTGAATCCAGACTCAAACTAAGTATCTGTAAAATTTTCAAAATTGATTTCGAAATTGTTTTCAAAATTATTTTCAAAGGTAACCAAAGAAGGATCAGATATGTACGATCATCCAAAACAAGAAAGTATACCCCAAGATACCCACACTATTATTTTCTTATGACGATTATGATAAAATCACATGCTAGTTTGTAGGCTAGGGGCCCTCAAGAATTACATGATAGAATTACCTGGTGTGTGATGCATGATAGCCTAGGAGAACTTCTTTTATGATAGATGAAACTGACATCATTACTATAGTTACTTAGTGTGTGCATCGTAGTTGTGCATAACTAAGATTTTATAGCTTGAGAATGTTTGATTTAGCCTTATTTCATATTCATTGTCTGCTTGTGGGCTTAGGATAGAATCAAGTATTCGATAGTATATGGAATCCAATGTTATATATGATTAGCATACACGAGTGGTTCCAGGATTGGTGGAAGTTTCATGAGTGAGTGTGGGTGTAGTAGGCTAGTTGAAGGACGATTAGCCACACATACACTCTCTCTCTCTCTCTCTCTCTCTCTCTCTCTCGAGAGAGAGAGAGAGAGAGAGAGAGAGAGAGAGGGGGAGAGAGAGAGTATATGATCTATACATATCGTAGTTGTTGGGGTTGTTTTGGGTAGTTTGTAATGATCCATTGAGAAAAATACAGGTAGGTGTGGAAGGAAGTATGACCCCGTACTACTGGAAGCACATGACTCGTACGCATACAAGGAGGTCACCAACCCCGAGGGTTTAGCCTCTTCGTGGTGGTTGTAACAGTATGAATTACGACATTTCTGATATATATATATATATATATATATATATATATATATATATATATATATATATATATATTGGTTCATTTTCAGTATGGTGTTCACGAGGGGTTCGGGATCTAGAGTTGGTGGCCAGGATAGGCCATAATTGTCAGATGATGACATTCGCAAGTTGATCGCCACTGAGGTGGATGTTGTTGTCCGGGGTGTCATCCCCAAGGTTTTCGGTTCTATCAAGACCGCGATGATTGAGTTATTTGATGAGCGGTACGTCGCTATGTCTGAGGTTGTTGCCACTGAAGCTATCGCAACTATTGTTGCCTCTAGGTTTCAGGGGAGAGGATCATTCCAATATCGGGACTTCAACAACACAAAGCCGCCAGATTTCGACGTGGTCGAGGACTCGATCATTTCTATGAGGTGGTTATCAAATGTGGAGGGTTGCTTCTTCATCTGTTCCTATCCGGAGGACTAAAAGGTCAGGTGCGCCCTGAAACTTATTTGATTGGATGTAAACGACTGGTGGAACCTGGTGACCATTTCTTATACTCATGAACAGAGGAATACTGTTACTTGGGGGTAGTTCTCAAATATGTTTCTCACAATGTATGTTCACCTGGTGGAGAGGGAGAGAGAGAGAGAGAGAGAGAGAGAGAGAGAGAGAGGTTAGCTTATGAGTATCTGGGATTGAGGCAGGAGATGGAGTTGGTGACAAAGATCACCAAGATGTTTACTGAGAGGAGTCTTTTCTATCATGAGTATGCTGCTATGGAGTAGGCCCAGATGAAGCAATACTTGAGTATGCTAAAGACTGATATTCGACATTTTGTGTCTACTCAACGTTACAGTACCCTCTCAGAGTTTCAGGATGTCGTGAGAAGGTGGGAGATTGAGATTGGGATCCAAACGAGGGAGGAGAAGCAGGCTCTGGTGTAGCCACAGCCTACGACAAAGTTGTTTAATCCTGTTGTTTCGCAACTAGGAGGATAGAGGGGTCACACTTGTGGTAAGTGCGGGAAGGCACATGAGGATCTTTGTCGATCAAATACTGGGTGGCAAATGTGGAAAAGAGGGGCATTTTGCTAGGGATTGTCTTCAATATGCCCCAGTACCGAGCACCATGATATGTTACCATTGTGATCAAGTGGGCCATGTGAATACCCAGTGTCCCTTGCAGGAACCTGCCTCGACTACTTTGAGGATTACGAATGGATGCCAGGGTAGGTCAAAGCCCTCAAGGGCTCAAGGTCGTACTTTCCAGGTCACAACGGAGGAGGCCAGGGCGGTGTCGGATGTAATTACTGTAATGTTTTCGTTTATGATTATATCAAGCTATTTATTGTATGCTTATGATTATATTTCTGCTAGGTACCTTCTTAGTGAACTACTTGCCTGCTCTTGTGCTTTTTGACTCAAGTGTGAGTCGATCTTTTGTGTCTCAGTACTTCAATAGGAGTTTTGATATGTCTCTTGGAGATTTGGAGTGCCCATTACGATTTTCCATCGCCAACGAGCACAGGGTTTCTACATCAAGCATTTTCCGGGATTTATCTTGGAGATCTTCGAGGTGTTCTACCCAATTGATTTGATCCTTATCCTTATGGGGTATATATTTGTGATAGTAGGGATGGACTGGTTGATCAGGTTTGGTGCCTTGACAGATTGTGAGGGGCAACGGTGGTGGTTTGAACTCCAAGTGGGGAAGAACTGATTATTTATGGAAAGGGTGCTAGAGTTGGTTCACCTTTTTGTTCAACCATCAGGGCTCGACATTATCTTTAGCATGAGTATATGGGTGATCTTGCGTATGTGGTTGACACTCGAGTATAGAAGAAGATTTTTGGTTTCGAATGTGCCTGTAGTCAGAGAATTTCCAGATGTGTTTCCAGAGGAATTACCTGGTGTGCCTCCTGCGAGGCAGGTTGAGTTCAGGATGGATTTTGTTCCTGGCACGACCCTGATTGCCAAGGTGTCATGTCACTTAGCACTACCGAAGATAAAGAATTTGTCCTCTTAGCTTTAGGAGCTTTTAGGAAAGCATTTTATCAGACCGAGCAGTTTGCCTTGATGTAAGTCCCTAATTTGCCTATGTATCAATCAGATCCGTTTGATGGTGCGGAATCCCAATCAAACGGATGATGTCAGATCACAATAAGAAGAGAAGGAGAAGAAGAATATTAAGAATCTTGATTGTATTGATGATATGAATGAAATTCCTTACAATAGATTCTCTCACACAATATGCTCTCTCTTCCTCTCTCTCTCTCTCTCTCTCTCTCTCTCTCTCTCTCTCTCTTGGCCGTACAATCTCTAGGGTTCATCAATCTCTACTCCTCACCCTAACACCTATATTTATACTTGGAGAACATTGGCCGGATAACATGGGCCTTAAATGGGTTTACGGCCGTAAACTCAACCGTAAACATGACCGTAAACTCTAAAAATATTACAGAAAAATACAATGGCCCAGAAAAGCAAAGTATAAACCATATTTTGACCCAATAATCTCCCCCTTGGTTTATAGCTTTCTTTTCTTAATTGACCCAACAAGCTCCCCCTAAAAAGTAGCTGGCTCTTCTTGTCAATCTTCAATGGGAGCTTGGCTTCAGCTTTAACCTTCGATTTCTTCACAGCATCAGGATGAACATATGAACCTTCAATGAAGGACTTCATCTTGAGCACTTGGGGTTTTCTTCAGAATTTGGCCTTGAACGCACATTGGGTGAGGAGGCTTGACGCACTGATTCTTGAAAGATGGCGCTTTCAACTTCAGAATCTTCAGAGAGAACATCAGAGAGAACTAAATCTTTTGGATCACTTCAGCCGGTTTAAGATAGCAGCAGACTGATTGAGGAGGCTTCAATGCAATCCGTCACATAATCTTCAATTTCAACTTCACCTTGCGTCTGGGGTTGAAAGATTGAATTTGAAAGAATAATCTTCATTTCTTGCTCCTTCAAATGAGAATTCTTCGATGCTCGCGTACGAGGCTTTGGCTCAGAAATCTTCAACACAAACTCCATGAGTTTCATCTTCACCTGAAATCACTTTTCAAGACAAAACAAAAATATTTTTGGATTTTTGATTTTTCTGAACAAGAAATAAAACAAAAAAACACTATTTTTGGATTTTTAATTTTTTTTATTTTTCTTTGATTTTTGAATTTTTCTGATTTTTTTAATTTAATTTTCATTATTTTTAATTTTTAATTCTCCCCTAATATTTAAATTAGAAGAAACTATGACAAATTTAAAAAAAATAAAAATGATATTTAACTTTAAGAGTGATTTGGGATCAAAGTTGTTGGACAGTCTTATTCCACTTGTCGGTACCTTTATCTTCACATCTTCGTCTGATTGATCGCCAATATTCTGGTCCACTTAAACACGAAAAATTTGGGACAATTTTAGGACAATTTATCAATGACATGACACATACTTATATAGATGATTATAATTCTTCATTATCATGATTGGCCCTAATTCTTAAATAGATTTTTCTTATGACCATTTAACTGACTACAACCAGGGATATTGTTGTCCACCTAAATCGAGCAGCGAGATCTACATATAATTTGTATGTGTTCAATTTTAAGTGTACTAGAACATGTTTCCCGCTTCCTGATATGCCCCAGCCATCAAGAACTTCCAGAGTACTCCTTACACCGGGTGAGCAGACAACCATTCAGAGAGAGGATAGATTCAGAATTCTATTACTTATTGTTTCAGAGGGGTTGAGAAGTAGAAGGTTGCATATGCTGTGTACCAGGTCGGATTAGAAGTCACGCAAAGGAGACAACATATGGCTAACAGATGAGAGGAATTTCATATATATATATATATATATATATATATATATATATATATATATATATATATATATATATATATATATATAGCCTGTAGAGAAATAGAGTTGCATATGTTGTGTACCAGGTCGGACTGGAAGTCACGCAAAGGAGACAACATATGACTAACAGACGGAAAGAAAGAAATGATATTCTACAGACCTAATTTATCGGAATTTACCAGTCGCCCCATCCAACCGGAATTAAGGACAGAATCCGCACATCGAGGAAAAGTGAATCCACAGTTCTAGATACGGGTTATTTAATGTGACCGGTAGATTCCCATGTATATCTCTCTGCTCAACCTATCCGAGCGTCGTGACATCATGTTAAACGAATATAACTAGGTCAAAATTTGTCAAGTCCTTAAATTCATTAGGTTCAACTCTCCCTAGTCAAGTCCATTTAAAAACTTTCGTGCCTACCAGCGCGTCGAACACAGAGCGTAGACGATTCAACTTAGGTGCGTTACGCCGATTCAGATTGCCCGTTATCACTTGCTAATTTCATTTCCCAAAACATCTCCCTCAAACACATTTCATTTACACCATATATTTTTTTTTTTAAAGTTTGTAATGTTTTTGGATTTTTTTTTTAATATTCTAATTTTTGTTTTGTTTTTATTTCTCCCCCTAAATTTGTGCATAGGAGAGAAACGAAAATAAATGCGCAAATTTAAACTATCCTAAAACAAAAATTAGTCTTTAAAGCGTATCAGCTTAAGAAAAACTCAGGAGAATATATAAGAAAACGCAAACCGTAATTCACCGATTGAATCTGCATTCAGAAGGTCTGAGAACAACACGCGTAATCTCAGAACAGATCCGAAAATTCTTCATATTATTAAGCACTATGTAACACTCGTGTTTCTAGCCTAGGCATTTATATTGAGTTGATAGTCTAGGTTAACCTTTGTAACTCATTTTGAAGAAATGAAAAGGAATTATGTGAATATTATGTGAATTATGTGTTTTATGCTTAATTATTAGGGCTTAATTAATTAAGAATAAAAATAAGCGTCAAAATTAAAGTGGGAGATAAGCCCTATATCTTTACATAAAGTTGTAGTGGTCGAAACAAGGATTTCGGGGATATAAAGAATACCAAAATCCGAGTTATAACGAAGAAGTTATGACCTATCGAAGTATCGCGACAAAACCGACACGGTGCTGAATGTCGTAAAAAGTGAGTTTTCGATAAACTGATTTTTAGCCTTAGTAATCTAAACAAAAATCATAGTATTCATTAAACCGAGAAGTTCGATAAAAAGAACGCCCAAATCTGACTTCGTATGAGGAAGTTATGATTTTTCGAAGTTTCAGCTTAGCAGTAGACAGCTAAAAACTCGAATTTTAGACCGAGGGATTTTTAGCCGATACAACCTAAACGAGAATTGAAGGTCTCGTCATTAGGAGCACAACGGTAAAAAGTCTGATGAAAACGGAAGTCGGATGAAGAAGTTATGAATTTTTAACGGATTTCCTGTCCCGGTCTGTTAAAAATAATAATATAAAATTTAAAGTCAAAATTAGCCGACGAAGTCTAAACGGAACTTGTAGAGCGTAATTTTAGCTACGCGTGCATATAAAGAACGTCAAAAACGGAGCTCGTATGCTAAAGTTATAAATTTTAGAAGTTTTGGTGCAAAAAAACGAGAAAAAAATCCCCAAAACCGAGGAATTTCGCACACGTGGACTTCGGCCACGTCACCCTCGCTACGCATCCGACGCGTGTCCAAAAATTGCTGAGTCACCGAAGCCACCTGGCGAGGCGTGTCATGATCCTCTCGAGTCCGAGGTTCGGTCCAGTAGAAATGCGACGCGTGCCTCTTCCCTCGTGCGTCCGAACCCTCGCAGGTGCCACGAACCCCCCCCCCCCCCCCCTCATCGGATCCGGACTTCGGTCCAATCACAGGCCGCCAGCAGCCCCTTCGCACGCACAACCCTCATGCGAGCCTCCCCCCCTGCGAAGCCTCTCAGCCGTCAGATCAGAAGACTTCTCAGCCGTCCGATCAGAAGCTTCCCTCTATAAATAGAAGGGTGCGAACCCTCCCGACTAGAATTTAGAAATTGGCAATTTTGGCCCCTTTTTCACTATTTTGGCTATTTTCACATCCCGCAAAGCCCCGGTATCGATTGTAAAGCCTGGAATACTCCACGAAGTGCCCGAGAAGCCCGAAAAATTTATCTTTTTGGTTTCGAAGCCCGACTTTTGCAAAGCCCGGTTTCTCAATAAAACTCCCGCTTTTATTAGAAACGATCGTTTTAGGAAACGAATTGCTGCCCGATTATCATCAAATCAAGTGAGTGTATAGTCACTTTCATTTTACACATAGATATGAAGTATTTACCTTATAATACGTGCTATGTGTAAATATATTAATTGTTTATTCGAGGTGATTCTTGTGTTGATGTTTTATACAAGTTTTAAACTGTATAAGTATTTTTATCTATAAATATGTTGGGTAGAACATGGGTAGATAGTGATGTGTGATAAAATAAAATTGATGAGAGGCCTCGATGTGTTTTGAGATCCAGTCATCTAGAGGAGTTTGGATGACGACCACGGACTTTCTAGACAGTCCAGTGGGAAACATTAGCAGGTCCGCAACCTGTAGGTGTTAATGAACTAAGAGTGTTCATTCATTGTACTCCATCCCCCTCATGGTTGCCTTTAGGACATGTATGGCTGAGGAAAACCCTTAGCAGTAGTGTCCATCCCGATGATATTCTTTAAGCTAGGTCCCTTGTGACAAGTGTTTAGGGACATAAAGTGAGGATAACGGGAACGGGTAATCAGGGTTATTGTTGATTGATGAACTTAGTAAGTTTATTATTATTGTGGGTTGAAAACCCTATATGCTCACCAGGCTCCCAAGCCTGACCCACTCAGCTTTTTATGTTACAGGTAGTGGACCCCGAGCATAGTCGGAGGACGACGAGAGATTTTTGGATTATAGGCCAGTAGTTGTAAATAACTGTTGAAAGGCTTATAATGTCTTGTTTATGCTTTTGATCTGTATCGGAACATGACATCCCGAGGTTTTGATATATATATATATATATATATATATATATATATATATATATATATATATATATATATATATATATATATATGGAAAACATATACCTTCTTAATGAAGGGTTTTGATAAACTTTTATCATATTTTGTTTTGGGACCAATTCCGCAACATCTTTTGAAAAGATTTCTTTGATTTTATTTTAAAAAGCATAAATTAAATCGGTCTTTTCTAGGCCGAGAAATTAGGGGATGTCACACACTAACCCCATGAGTGATCCCTTCCTTTCTTCCCTTCCCGCAAAGGACATATACTCTCAAATAATGTTATGAGTGTTGTACAGTTGAGAGATGTCCCCAATCATATGCCAGGAGCAGCCACTACCAACAAACCGAAGTCTGATGATATGCCTCCATAGCTGCTCCGACACAGAGCGGGATTAGTTGGTCTTTGGAAGCCAGTCCATTTTGAAGCTGGGTCGACCTTTGTCATCAACGCACGATACTCTCTCCCATGACATATCCTGCTTATCACAAACAGAAGATGTAGAAATATTAGAATCATTAATTGATTTGGGAGTTTTCACCTTTGGTACCCATCTATATTCGGGTTTAACCCATTTCTTGTTCGATCCGATGGGTGCCTCAACACTTGATTTGGAACTTAAAGTCGGCTGCCGAGATGACTTTGACCTAGCCAGTCTTGGCTTCACTGGAGCATCTCTTGGATTGGGCTTCTTGGCCGACGTTCCCTCCTTGTCCTTGGAATTTTGATTCTTGGCCTTGTGAAATTGATTCTTGGCCTTCTGCGCGTTCCAATCGCTATTGTCTGAACGTGACCTTGAGGGGTTTCTTTTGGAGTATCTCCCTCTTGGCGCGTTCTGCCATCCTTGTGCATAGTAGGGAACGTATGTGCGATTAGGAAAATTAATCGCAATGTGTTCAGGTGTTCCACAGTGAAAATAAGTCTTTTTCTTCACTGTAAGGTTATTTCTTCTTGCCCCTGGTGGCGTATCCTTTCCTTGTCTCTTGCTTTTCCCACACGCACACTTGCAGCAAGCATTTTGTTGTGCTGGAATTGGTGGCCTGTATTTCTCAATAGCAGGTTGATCAGAAATAACTGAGTTCGAAGCAACAGATTCAGAGTTCAAGGAGATGTTGGTTTGTTCAATGGTTTTCTCCTTGTTCTCATCTTCTACTACTTTACTTGCACATGAAGTAGAAACATTAGTATTTTCAACCTGAATACCTCCTGACACAAACCCAGCTGGTTTGCCATATCGAAGATGTGCCTCCCTGTCAATTTCTTCATGTGTCATTGGGATGGATGTGTAGTTATGATTGAAAGGTGGAGGAACACTATCATACCATAGACCCTTGTTTTGATTATCTTTGAATTTTAATTGGGTTTCAAATAAGGACTCGACTGTCTGACTTGACGCAATATAATTTTTAAAACTAACGTCTGTTTTTCCACACTTAATTTTTAAAGCGTCAAGTTCTTCAGTTACAGCAGCAAGTTGTCTCTTAATATAGTCATAATTTTCACACTTGTTGCTATACTCTTCCTGAAGTTTCCTAAAGTCCTTGGTTTTTGCTTCTAATTCAGCCTTCAGGGGTTTCTGTCCTTTCTGAGTTGATATCCTTCATATCTCAGGTCCTCAACTTCTCTTTTAAATAAATCAATTTGTTCCCGAAGAAATTTAATCGTGGCTTCACAAGCTGGAGTACATGTAACTTCAGTGACCGGAATGTTTTCAGAACTCATTGTTTCTCTACACTTCAAAGCATCAAGTTCTACAATTACATCAGCAAGACTAAGATGATTGAGATCTTTTGTCTTCTTGATGATAGCCACGTTCATATCCCACGATTTCGGAAGTGAATTTAGCAGCTTTTTGTTTATCTCAGACATAGTCAAGAAGATCCCAGCTATATTCATCTCAGTAGTAAGTGTAGTAAATCGCTGCAACTGAGTTTCGAGGGTTTCTCCAGGTAGGGGTGTTGATCGGGTAAAATTTTCGGGTTTTAGGTAATTCGGGTTTTTCATATAAAAAAAATTACCCGTTACCCTACCAAATTAAATTCGGGTAATTCGGGTAATGGATCGGGTAAGGGTAATTCGGGTATTACCTGATTTTTAAATTTTTTTTAATTTTTTGATGGCACCTAAAAATAAATGTAATGAAATAAGTATGTCATGCTAAACTTTGAACGTTGAGATTTTTACTCAATAATATTTGAGATATCAAGTATTCTTTCCAAACTTTCGATCTTGTTGAATTCTTTATTTTTTTTTCTATTTTTCTTAAGGAACTTGATCATTGGTTGAGTTGTCAACTTCAATCGTCTCATCTTCTACTTCAATATAGTCATCCATTGGTGACGAATACCGATGAAGAGCGGACGAGGTACGAGGGTTTTTTGACGTGGGGAAAGTAGAACGAGCCTCAACGAGGGAAAATGGGATTTGGGAATTGGGAGGGTTAGATAAACTCATAAAGTGACATTATTTCTTATATATATTTCGGGTAATCGGGTATACCCGAAACCCAAACAACTTACCCTTTACCCGACCCGAAAAAAATTCGGGTTACCCACTTACCCGGAAAAATTAACCCGATACTCGATTTACCCGACCCGATTTACCCGTTACCCGAAAAAATCGGGTGGGTAATTCGGGTAACGAGTATTTTTGACAGGGCTATCTCCAGGGATATAATCGAAAATGTTGAAATTTTGTCTTAACATATCCTGACGACTCTCTTTCATGTTTTCAACTCCCTCGTAGACCTTAAAATCAAATAAAAAACACAACTAAAAAGCAAAATCAAACTTAAAAGTCAAACCCTTTGATTATAAACCTCAAAAGTCAACCTTAAAGGTCAAATTTAAAAAGTTAAACTCAAAAGTCAAATTTAAAAAGTTAAACTCAAAAGTCAAACTTAAAAGTCAAACCGAAAAACTAAATTTGAAAGTTTAAAAGTTAAACGAAAAAGTCAAAGTTTAAAATCAAAGGTTAAACTTGGAAGTCAAAGTCAAAATAAAAGTCAAATAATAAATTTTTTTATTATTTTTTATTATATTATTATTATTATAAAATTTAATCTTTTTTTAAAAAGATGAAAAAGAAATTTAAAATTAAAAAGGAATTGAATTTTGGGTTAAAAGTGTCAAAATAGGAAAACTTGCTGCGAGAAAGACGGGTTATGAATTAAATGGGGAAGGAATGTATCAACTTGTGGCTTAGAGGAGTTGGTAAGGCGCTGGACTTCTATGGGGGAGACCTGTGTTCGAATCCCGGCACACCCCAAAATCGCTTCGCGGCCCCTTTTTTTAAGTTTATGCGTGCGAACTTCGGACCCTGACCGAAGTCTCGCACACGCTGCTGACCGAGGCTAACCGTGAACTCCGAGGCCGCAAACTCGGACCGTGAACCTTGGGCCGCAAACTCCGGGCCGTGAACTCTTCGGAACCCTAGCCGCCGACCGCAAACTCCTCGCAAAAAACACCGATTTTTCGACTTTTTTGCTACAAAACTCGATCAAAAATCCTTTTTTATGAAAAACACGAAGAACAAACCTCCCTTATTTTCAGAGATCTATCCAAAAACGCAAGAATATTTCGAAAATAAGATCAAATAATGCTCCAAATCTAACAAAATTGACTGATACAACTTGGCTCTGATACCAATTGTAAGTCCCTAATTTGCTTATGTATCAATCAGATCCGTTTGATGGTGCGGAATCCCAATCAAACGGATGATGCCAGATCACAATAAGAAGAGAAGGAGAAGAAGAATATTAAGAATCTTGATTGTATTGATGATATGAATGAAATTCCTTACAATAGATTCTCTCACACAATATGCTCTCTCTTCCTCTCTCTCTTTTGGTCGTACAATCTCTAGGGTTCATGAATCTCTACTCCTCACCCTAACACCTATATTTATACTTGGAGAACATGAGCCGAATAACATGGTCCGTAAATGGGTTTACGGCCGTAAACTCAACCGTAAACATGACCGTAAACTCTAAAAATATTACAGAAAAATACAATTGCCCAGAAAAGCAAAGTATAAACCATATTTTGACCCAACACTTGAGGAGCTCCGATTTTGTTCGTCAAGAAGAAGGATGGTTCACACCAGATGTACATTGATTACTGGGAGTTGAACAAGTAACGGTGAAGAACCACTACCTACTCCCATGAATTGATGACCTCTTCGATCGGCTGCAGGGCGCATCTTGATTCTCCAAGATCGATTTGAGGTCAGAGTATCACCATATAAGGGTTAGAGAGGAGGAAATGGAGAAGACAACGTTTCAGACTCGCTATGGTTATTATGAAATCGTGGTGATGTCGTTTGGGCTCACCAATGCACCTGCGACATTCATGGATTTGATGAATCAGGTATGCAGGCCAATGCTCAATTGGTCGGTTATTATTTTTATCGATGATATCCTGGTCTATTCTAAGACCACGGAGCAGCATGAGGAGCATCTTCGAGAGCTGCTGGGAGTTTTGAGGAAGGAGAGACTTTATGCCAAGTTCTCAAAGTGTGAGTTTTGGTTACGGGAGGTCTAATGGCTGGGATACCTCATTAACCAGAATGATATATTGGTCGAACCAGCCAAGATTGAGGCGGTTATGCAGTGGGAGGTCTCGAAGACTAGGGTTAAGTGCGGTGTGGTTATTAGCCAAAACCTCACCACTAACCGCAAATGCGGTTAATCCATTTTCAAAACCGTTTGGTGCGGTTATTTTAGTGGTGCGGTTAGGCGGTTATTTTTGCGGTGCAGTTTTGTTTTTTTTTTGTTGTGGTTATTAACCCCATGGATTTGGTACAGTTATTTTGTGTGATTTTTAACCATAGTTTTGAGCTCAAACGGTTTTAAGACTTTAACCATATTAGTTGTAATAATAAAAAATACCATAAGGTATAAGACAATTAAATTAAATCACAAACAAATAATATCCTAAAAACGTCAAATCAGTTGTAATTAACAATAAATATCTTAAAATTGTCTAATTTCATCATTTTTCAAAGTTAAACATAACTAAAAACAAACAGTTTTGTGTAACACCCGAAATCAGAAAGGTCAAGAAAGGAAAGGAAACCCATAAGTTAAAGAGGGTTGACTCGTCGAGTCCAGGGAGGAACTCGGCGAGTCGGAGTGGGATCTGGGAGTAAAGTAAGTGACCGACTCAGCGAGTCGGCAAGTGGACTCGGCAAGTCTGGTCTGGGTTGGGAAACCCTAATTCCGGGACTTGGTACCCTATTTAAGCATCTTATTCTCTTCCCTAGGGCTCATTTGCGGCCCCTATAGTCCAGAACCCCAAACCCTAGCCACCATAACCATTTTTGGAGCAAGATCTACCCTTGGTGAAGTAATTTGGAGCTTGGAAGAGAAGAGATTCATAGTGGTGCAAGAGGAGGCCTTGGATCCAGAGTTGGTGGAACTTTTTAGAGCATTTGGGGGTAATGAATCATTATCCTTGTCTTTCTCCTTTCTAGATCCATCTTTCATGGAGTTTTAGGGTTTCTTTGAGAGTATGTGATGAGAAGTGGGTGCACAAGTTAGATCTGGAGTTGAAACTCCATATCTGAGCTCTATTTGGACCAAAGATGCTGAAAGCCCTGTTAGTTGCTATGCAAAAGCCATTCCCCATGAGTTAAGTTCCTTTTTAGCTTGGTTTTGGTATTATGAGACAAGAAGCACGTAAAGGTAGCAACTTTATGTTGCTAATGGACTATAGGAACCCAGATCTATTGTTTGGAGCAAATGAGTAGCTCTGTGACTCGAGATCATGAGAATACACGAAAGGACTCGGCGAGTCTGGGAGATGACTCGGCGAGTCGGGCTAGATACCAGACTTAAATCGCATAGCAACTCGGCGAGTCACATGGGTGGACTCGGCGAGTTGGATGAAAATAGGCAGGAACTCGACGAGTTGGAAGAACAACTCGGCGAGTCTGTTGAAGATTGCCTTGGACTCGACGAGCTTGTTCTTGGACTCGGCGAGTCAAGTCGCGAAACCCCAAACCCTTCTAGTTAAGACTCAGATCAGTGAGTTGAGTGATGACTCAGTGAGTTGGATAGGACCGAACTCGAAAATCAGTACACTCGGCGAGTCATGGTCTGACTCGACGAGTCGAGTCGCGAATGAAAGGGGTTTCTGAGCTTATGAACTCGGCGAGTAGGGTCAACCTGGAAGGTTGACTGTCACTAGGACTTTAACTTTGACCAGAGTTGACTTAGTTAACTTTTGGAGGGCTGTCAGACTAAGTGTCATATTGATATTGGTAGGTCGGAGAGCTAGAGGAGCAGCGACTTAGAGGGTTGTCGGTTAGCAGCCAGAGGGTTATCAGCAGAGCTCAGCAGTTCAGGTGAGTTTCCTTCCAGTAGGAACGGGTCTAAGGCCACAATGCCGACCCGTCTAGCTAGCAGTAGTTTTCAGACTTCATTCCGATGCAATAGTTAGTATGGTTGATGTCTTCGTGGCTCAGACAGGATTTATGTGTTATGTGTTCCAGGCTACGGCCTGATGCAGTATGCAGTTTATGTGTTCATGCTAGTGGATATGTTTATGCTATGCTATGTTCAGTCAGTTTCCGGATTTCGGTCCGATGCAGGGGGCAAGTCCCCAGTTAGTCCGGACTTCGGTCCGATGCAGGGGACAAGGTCCCAGTTAGTTTCTGGACTTCGGTCTGATGCAGGGGGCAAGGCCCCAATTAGTCCAGGCTTCGGTCCGATGCAGGGGACAAGGTCCCAGTCAATGTCTGGACTTCGGTCCGATGCAGGGGGAAAGACCCCAGTTAGTCCGGACCTCGGTCCGATGAAGTGGGCAAGGCCCAGTATGTGCTTTATATGTTTGTATGGTATGTGGTAGTTTGGGGGAGCTCACTAAGCTTCGTGCTTACGATTTTCAATTTTTGGTTTCAGGTACTCAGTTTTCAAAAGAGGAGCTCGGAGAGGTTGCAGTGCACACACCATAGTCAGTTAGCCTGGGAATGTTTTACTCTGATAATAAGATTATGTTTTGAATTGATACTCGGAAACTATGTTATGACTTATCAAACCGTTTTTATAAATATGGTTTTAGTAATGTTTTAAAAGAAATTTTTAGTCGTGATTTTGGGTCGTTACATTTTGTCCTCTAGTATTTTATCCATCTTTCATCCATGAAACTTGTCTTGTTTTTAATATTTAATATATTAATAATTAATAAAAAAAATTATAATATATGCGGTGTGGTGCGGTTTTTTTGCAGTTTTTGAAAACTAATAACCACACCGCACCGCAAATTTGCGGCTTTTGAGAATAAGAAAACCTCACCATCAGTTTTTATTGCGGTTGCGGTTTATGCGGTTAATTTTAGTTGCGGTGCGGTTTTTTCTCACCCCTACCGAAGACTCATTCGGAGATCAGGAGCTTTATGGGTTTAGCAGGGTATTATCGAAGGTTCATTTAGGATTTATCCAAGGTTGTTGTACCTCTCACTCCTTTGATGAGGAAGGGCGTGGATTTCTATTGGGGGCGTGAGTAGCAAGCTGCATTCAAGACGCCAAGACAGAAATTATGTGAGGCCCCGTTGTTGACCCTACCAATTTTTTGTTGTCTATTGTGATGCTTTTATCACCCGTTTGTGGGCAGTACTCATGCAACGAGGGAGATTTATTGCATATGCTTCTAGGCAGCTAAAGCCGCATGAGTTTCGGTATCCGATGCATGATCTGGAGCTAGGGACAGTGGTGTTTGCCCTCAAGATTCGGTGGCATTATCTGTATGGGATCCGGTGTGCCATCTACACGGATCACAAGAGTCTGAGATATCTGATGGATCAACCGAATATGAATATAAGGTAACGTAGATGGCTTGACACGGTCAAGGATTATGACTACGAGATTTTCTACCACCCAGGGAAAGCGAGTGTGGTCGATGATGACTTGAGCCGCAAGATAGCTACTTATTCTTTCGAGGGCTTATGTATGAGGATTTCTATCGATTCTCCGCTTCTGGAGTTGATCAGGGAGGCTCAGGCCGGAGGAGTTAAGAAGGAAAATTGGAAGTACGAGAGAATTAAGGGTGAGATTGACAGGTTTTCTACCAATAGCCGCAGATTGGTGACCCGGTGCAGTCGTGTTTGGGTACCGGATTTTGGTGGGATCACGAAGAATGTGATGGAGGAGGTATATAAGTCAATTTGATACATCCTAGAGCCACAAAGATGTATCGGGACCTAAGAAATAGTTATTGGTGGTCGTGCACGAAAAGGGAGATAACATGGTATGTTAAGAGGTGTTTGGCATGTCGAATGGTCAAGACGGAGCACCAGAGACCGCACGACAAGCCTTTAGAGGTTCCCATATGGAAATGTGAACATATCACCAAGTTACCTTGGACGGCTAAGGGGTTTGATGCAATATGGGTTATTTTGGATCGTCAGACCAAGAGTGCCTACTTTCTAGCTATGCGGGGGAGATCCTTGGTTGAGAAATTGGCCAATGTATATGTACACGAGATTGTCGCCCGAAATGGTGTTCCAGTTTCCATTGTATCTAACTGAGATGTTCGGTTCACTTCTTGATTTTGGCAGAGGTTCCATAAGGAACTGGGTCTGAGATTGCACTTTAGCACTGCTTATCATCCACAGTCTGACGGCCAGAGCAAACAGACCATCTAAACGCTCGAGGATATGTTGAGAGCATGTGTTATCGATTTCAGTGGGAGTTGGGACTCCTACCTTCCTCTGGATGAGTATTATTATAACAACAACTATCACTCCAGTATCGGTGTGCTGCCATTTGAGCTTCTTTATGGGAGGAAGTATCATACCCCAGTCTATTAGGGAGAGGTCGGTCACAGGGTCATAGGAAAATTCTGAGGTAGTCCTTCGGACGATAAAGCTTATTCAGTAGATCATGAAGAGGTTGTAGATAGCTCAAGGTGATGGGTTTTAGCCATAAGAACATCATATGTGCTCATGCAAACCCTAATGCTTGGATCTAGGTTTCTCTATTATACATGCATTCATCCAAGACTTTAAACCCTAGATCTAGCATGTGATAATCGATATTAACATAAGAATAAGGTTTAGATTTTACCTTGATTGTTATATAGCAATTAGAATCTCAAATCCTCCTTGTAATTTGCTTCTGAAAGCTTAGAGTCACAAGTGTCACTCCTCTAATGGCTCACAAACACCAAGAGCAAGAGGATGAAGAAGGAGAAGACAAGAGGCACCCAAAACGTCTAGAAACCCTAAGGAATCAATTCACCACGTTTTTGGTGCCCTAAGGGTCCTTAAATAGTGAGGCTATTAGGGTTATCTAACAAGGAAACCCTAATTTGACTGCTTAGGCGTTAAGCAGCCCATGGACTCCCTCCTTAGAGGCCTTGGACGATTTCTAATGGGTTTCCCCATAGAATTCGTCCAGTCCATCCCCTATCGAGTCCATTAGCCCAATATTCAACTATCACACAATTGACAGTTCCAGTCCCCTTTATTTAATTAATATCTTTTAGCCACAAAATTAATTCTTAATTAATTAATGACTAATATTAATTAAACAATATGATTTCTCCTTTAATATATTAGTCTCATAATATAATTAATAAATCATAATTAATCCTCTCTCTCCATAATTCATCCTATCAAGTTGCTTTGGTAAAGGCAACCCAAAAGGACCATGCACCATCGGGTCAAGTACATACAAAAAATAGTTATGGACTTAGACACTAATCCAACATTCTCCCACTTGGATAAGTCTAATAAATATTATGCGTATGACTTCAGATCTAGATCCGCAATCGTAGCTTTCAAAATTCGCTGTCAACTCTGATCTTATCAGAAGCGTGTCCTTTAGATAAGGGATCATATATTCCCCCATTCTAGATATCGTATAGACGTGAGACATGGATTTAAATCATTCTCTCAGTCTATGTGTTGTTTCCCGATTTCCAATTTGTGACGACTGGAAATAGACTACAATTGAACACATCAACTTAGTCCAGGCTTGGCCAAGCGCTTTAGGTATCATCACTAAATCATAGAGGGGCCCACATATATCGTTCTTATCCTGCTTTGGGTAAAAGGAACGGATAAACTTCGACTCAATGCCCGCTTGCACTCACTCATCGAATCACACACAACAATATGTTTTATAACACCAAGTTACTGGTGCGTTTACATATTATCAATGTTTAACCGACTCATAAGATACAACTTACACATCTCGGTTTCAAGAATATAAGATATTATCGTCTCACCAATCACTCGTGATAAAATCCATGAAGCGATCCAAGTGAGCGTGGGTTTAATCCAATGCTCAAATCATATTCATAAGCACTCATGAACGTTGCAGCAAACATTTGCTATGTCTAATACACTTTAGGCAATCTACAAACCAATTCATGACAATCTTCTTTCATACCTACTCCCAAATTATGAGCGACTGTGGAGGATTTGAATAATCTTATTATTCGGGAAGTCAAAACATGCAACATGAAACACAAGAATAATCGAACCCAATATGGCCCCAAACTTTTGAGAATAAATAAAACTCCTTTTATTTAATCACCATATTGATTACACATTATTCATTGTATACTGTTTTGGGTAATCAACTTCTTACTTGAATTATAACAACAGTTGTCCCATGCTCTTAGCATGCACACTATGTTTACTTATGGTCCTTACTTTGTGAAATAGTATAATTGAATAACATTTTCAATCACACTCATTTCACAATTCCTAATCCATTAGTGTAAGAATACAAAATTCTCTCCACTACTAGAATATGTTAGATTCTAACATTTTATGCAACAGTCCTTTCGTAATGTCACAGCACAAAAGTCACCAAGACTCGACCAATGAAATTACAAAATACTCTATTGTAGATTGTTACAAGACAATTCCATAGTCATGAAGTCTCATATTCAAAGTACATTCCTTTGAGCATCCTTCTTGCATAAAAGTTTCTAATCTAGACATTTATTCTCGATATCCAACTCCTAATATGGAAACATTTCCATATTTTCCATATGACAACTCATTCTAAATAGAATCTTATCTATTCATAATAATGTCAATATGGTCCATCCATGACTATACTTTTAACTGTCCATAAGCGACCAATCCTTGGCGAACATTAGATTGTCCTTGGCAGTTGTTTAATTATTTTAGTCAAAACCGGTTCTAGTCCCTTTTCCCTTCTTAATGCCCTAGGCATTTGGAAAATTTTAGAACGGTCGAATATTACAGCATATGCAATCAATCCTATACCCGAAGCGTATGGGATGTAATTCATAATAAAAACATGATATTTTACCAGTTTCTTACTATAATATCGTTATAATATTTCTATTTGTCGTGTTCTAAAAAATTCGAACTATGAAGAGGAATGACGTAATCATAATCAAATTTTGAGAATGCAAATAATAAATATACCCTTGACTAAATTGAATTAAAATTTCTCGATCTAAGCTTTTAGATTGGAAACAAAGTATAACGTTCTCTCCCTTAATTATAACTAAAACAACTTTTCTACCCCTGCAACTTTGCAAAGTGAAACATTTGTTTTTTCTATAATAAATATTGCCAACTTGCAATACTTAAATAATAATCATGTTCCCACTAACATGATGATTATATTCATTCCAACATAAGATTTATGCTCACACTAGCTTTGACACTTATTTAGAAGCTAGCTAAACTTTTAGAAAACAATACTTATTGACTTCTAAAGTTCATTGTTTCTAATACGATATGATTTGATAAGCCTTTATCTAAGCTTCTCAACCTTATACACCTTCCCTTAAACAGCTCACATGTGTGTCTAAACCAATTCAGAACTTATTTTACTAAGTCCCAAATGTTCAGACTAATTGCCAAATCTCACAATTCGAACTATGAGGAGGGATGTTGTAATCATAATCGAATTTGAGAATGCAATTTACATAATCGCTATCTTCTTAAAATCTTTCTTAGTGAAAGTGTTTCCTCACAATCATTTTCATGAAGGAGAGAAACCTTATGACACTTAGATTTTATGGTGTATTTGTTCTTATCCATGTGAATTTTCCATAACCATAATCGAAAGATAATGTTTGTGACAAATTCAAACTCTTATAGACAGAACTTGTTCATTCATAATTTCATGCCATCAAGGGTCCCACCATTGCTTCCAAGTCATCTAGCAGCTCACCTATGCCAGTCAATGTACTTTCATTTAATAAGGTGCTAGCCTTATGCAGTCTATTAAGAACTCATAGAATTCATATGCATAATCACTCAACAGGATTGGCACAAAAATAGAATTTTGTCAACACGATAGGTTACAAACCTCAAGTCGTGTGCTAGTGTTTAATAAGTTTACTCTTGATTAGTTCTTGAATCTTTTCAAGATCTTCAAACTCCCACTGACCTCTTGACATATTAGATTCTCTTATCAAGAAACATTTCTTGATAAACAAATATCCAAGAGTTAGTGTGTGTCTATATCAAGACAAACACCACACACCAATTTCAAACGTGCAAGAGTAAGAAAAATAATTTTTTTACTTCACATTTGATGAGTGTGTGTCACTCAATTCACAATTTTGGAGTACAATTCTAAGACTTGGATTTTGGAATGAAGTATGACTCATCCATTTGATTTAACCATTTTAACAATTTCTGATTCATCTTCTTAGCCATACTAGTGCACTAAAATGTCCTTAGAGGATCAATTGTGATATGGTTCTTAATCATTAAGACGATCATAAAATCTGATACAAAAGTACTCTCCCTTCTTCTTAGATTGGAGAAACTTTTATCTTTCTGCCTAATTGATTCTTCTTATTCATTCTGCCATTCATTGAAAATTTTACAGTGATTTAGAATTCCACTTAATCTTGTAAGCATAACCACATTTACTAGACTGTTAGTAAATTATGAAGAATATTCTTATTGTTATTTGTGGTGGACTTGACTAGTGCACAACATTGTGTTCTAGTCCTTTAGTCATTCACTTGACTCACATACTTGTGTGATCAAGGAATTAGTCTTAATTTCCTAAGTACCAAGATTTCCATACATCACATGATTCAAATCATATGATTCCAAGTTTCAATTCAATTGAAACTTGGGTGATGGGAATCTTTCCTTACTTAGAGAAATTTAACACTTCCATAAATAACATCACTAAGAATCACATCCAATTATAGAAATACACAAACATCAATTTTTTACAACGATTTCATTGCAAGGATATATATAAATAACGCAAAAATTTATTTTATTCATAAAAGCAGCGGAAAACATGTCCTTATAATGCAAAATCAACTAAAAAACTATGTAATAAAATATTCCTAATAACTCTATCATAACTTTCTAAGCTCAAAATCTGATCTTCGAATTCATGCGATTGTAATCCATTTCTTTGTGATCAAACTCATTTTGCTCTTCCATAAAGCTTCCTCTCTTTTCTCTGATCTTGCAAAACATTCAAATGTAATCTTATCACATTATGTATTAAGAATCAATGAATAGGAACTTAATGGAGTTAGATAGTGGATATTACCTGAAGCAGAGCCATACTTCTTGACTCTCCAATCTCTTAGATTCTTCAAGTCCTCTGGGCAGCTTTGTATCCAACGCCCCTACTCTTGGCAGCAGAAACAAGTGGCTTCTCCTAGAGCAACCACAGAAGCATGGTTGGTTGAATTACCAGACAAATATGCTCAATTACTTTACCAAATCATTTATGATTCAACAGCAATAAGCACGTAAGTTAGGTCAATAAGGGTCGCATCAAGATCCATCATATAATACTCTCTTATGAACTTATCATATGATTTAGGGAGTGACTGAAGAATCCAGTCTACAGCCAGCTTCTTTGGAAAAGATGCACCCAACATTGCCAACCTATCGATGTGTGATTTCATCCCTAGGACGTGAGCACACACAGATTTTCCATCTTCATGTTTCACTGCTAATAGGGCTTGAGTGATTTTTGAATTTTTTTCAATTCTTTGATCTTGTAGGTTTGGGAGAACAACAGGAGGAGGTGGAGGAAGTGAAACGAAGTTAGTCTATAATGCATGGATCGATCTTTCACCTTCATTGTGTAACAGACTTTCACTTTGAGCAGGAAAACCTTTTCCTTGGGATTCGAGAAGACCACGGTTAGATTCAGACATCTACAAAACGTGAGAAAAATCAAGCTAGTTGATTGATTGAGTCCTTAATAAATCACCCAAATGAGATATTAAGGCTAGGACCTAACACAATACTCCACAACATGGGAGAGGGATGTCGTAACCCAAATTGCAGAACATTTGAAGGTAAGTGAATGACAATTCACTAATTTTTCCACCATGAAAAACGAAATAGAGATTAGGTTTTAAATGTATTGAAAAACTCCTAGATCCTTTGAGATTCATTGAACTCTTCAATGGCATGTTTAAATCCCGATATGCCCCTCGATTTGTGACTGGGATGCCGAGGATCACAAAATAGGGTGTGAATAACCATGCAAATTTACATGGTGCCCCCAATGTTACAGTCACCTATTTGATGTGCCGGTTAACCACACACGCTCCAACGAATTGTGACAAACATTGAGTCACCCTTTGCTACCTTTGCTTAGAACCCATTTAGTGTGTCGGTTAACCACACACGCTCCACTAACGTCTTTGCAAGGGTACAAGGTGTAATTTCATGGAATTGCATCAGATTCACTTTTTCCTAAAGTAACTAAGATTGGGAATTTTGTAAAAACAGTTAGTTACTTTATACTTCATTATACTTTTAATGGAAAAGGTTTGCCCTATCCTACCCGTTCGGCTAACGACCCTCCACCAATCAAGGAAGCGGTGGGTGAGAGTGGACACCCATTAAACGGTCATTTTATAGGCCATAACGTTATACCCCCTTATAGACCGGCTTCGTGAATGAGGCCTACTAACAGTAAGACTAGCAGTTTAAGTTATACATATATAATATTAGACTTTTAATGTTATATATGGTATAAGGGTGTGTTTTACACTTTTAAAATACTAGGTGGTCTAATTTAATAAATTATACTTTTAATTTAATTAAATGTAAACCATATCACTACAGATTTATTAAATCTCTTTTAATTATACACTTAATTAATTTAATAAAACCATAAGGGTACAATTTGAACTTTTTCAAAAAAAAATTAGGGTTTTAGAATTTAACATTTTAAAATTAAACTTTTAATTAAAATTTAAATTCTAAAACTTGAGGGCAAGTATTGAAACATTTCAAATCATTATGGTTTAGAATTTAAATATTTTAAAATTAAACTTTTTAATCATAAATTTTAATTCCAAAACTTGAGGGAAAGTTTTGAAACCTTTCAAAACTATTAGATCAAAATACAAATAAGACAATTAAATAATTAATTGGTAATTATCTAGTTATGACCTAATTCAATTTTCATGCAAGATAATGATCAAATAATTCAAATAATTTAACATTTATCAAATAAGGTAACAATAATCTAATTAGATGACCAAAATCTTTTATTTTGACAAAGATAATCATAAGGAATCTGTAATAGCCCGGAACCTCAGGTGTTATTTATTCATATATTTTTTGGTGTTTTGTGAGCGGACTTGGGGAGTTGGAGCTCAAACTCGCCGAGTAGGATCGCGGTTTTGGACGTGGGTTCGCGCCTGGACTCGGCGAGTCCAAGGAATGGAATCGGCGAGTCCACGCTGTTTAATGAAACCCTAATTTCCTGGTCCTGAGCCCTATTTAAGGGACCTTATGGCCTTCATTGCGGCTACCTTCAACCTTGGGAGCACCAGAGCAGCTGAGAGTTCTTGTAAGTGAGATAAGAGGCCATTATTCACCATTTTTGTGTGTATTTGCAAGAAAGGAAGAGGAAAGCCAAGCTAAGGGAGTTGGGGAGCTTAGATTTACTCCCATTTCGACAGAGGAAGCTAATTGAGGTAACATTCAGAGCTTATTCTCGTGTTTTTCTTGATATGGCCAAATCTAGGGTTTCTTCATGCCTTGTTTGCCTTGTAATTGGAGTATGAGAGGTCCCATGGGGAAATGGTACCTAGATCTGGGCCTTAGTAGGTCCTGAGAGTCCTAAATGCCATGCTTTATGCCTTTCCTTTTGAGTTGGAGACTTAGATTTCCATTTTAAATGTCATTTCATCAAAAGAGGCCTTGTAGGCGTTGCTTGGTAGCCAAGATTGAGACTTTACGTGATGAATGTGTTTGGGAGGGCTAGATCTACGAGTTGTTGGAGTGGATCTGACCTCAGAAGCGAGATTGAGTCGATGCATGGCATGGACTCGCCGAGTCTGAAGAACAGACTCGGCGAGTAGCATGAAGATTGTCCCAACCACTCAGCGAGTGGTCCTGCCGAGTTATGAGTTGACTCAGTGAGTCAGGGAGAGTTAGAGAGGGTTGACAGATGGACTGAGTCGAGCTGGAACTCGCCGAGTTGTTCTTGAGACTCAGCGAGTTGAGTCGTGGTGGCCCCGCGATTATGCCAGGTGAAACTCGTCGAGTCAGAGAAATACTCGACGTGTCAAGAGAGGATCCAAGGGAGTCAGTGGACACGTGTAGACTCGCCGAGTCGCCCTAGTGCACTCGCCGAGTCCGGTCAAAGTTGACCGTTGACTTTTGTTGACTTTTAGGGTTTGGTCAGCGATGTGGCCTTTGGGGCAAGAGAGGGGTAAAATAGTCTTTTACCCTTAAGAGGGTGTCAAGAGAGGGTTGATCCTAGACTCGAGAGTTATATTCATGAGAGTATTTGCCTTATGTGTTAGGCTGTGGAAAGTTCGAGATTCAAGTGTGGGGATATATGCTTTCTGCTTGCCAGGTGAGTCTTCTCACTATACTTTACCTCGAGTAGGTAATCAGAGTTATGTGACAGAGTATGTGTATGTTATGTGTTGTACTGCATGATGTCTATGTGATTTATGTTGTGCATGTTTATAGAGTTGGAACCGGAAGGTTCCCAGAGTTAGAACCGGAGGGTTCACAGAGTTAGAACCAGAGGGTTCATAGAGTAGGGTCCACGGACCCACAAAGTTATAGCCTCGAGTGGCTAATATATGTATGTGTGGTATTTTGGGGAACTCATTAAGCTTCGTGCTTACAGTGTTTTGTGTTATGTGTTTCAGGTTTCTCTCAGGATCACGGGACGGCACCGGCTCGATTGTACACACCAGAGAAAGAGTCATGTTTTGAGGATCCTGGTTTATTATTCAAGTGAAAATGGAATTATGTTTTGTAATTCGACTATGAATGAGATTTTAAGCAAAGTGTTTTTAAGAATTAAACGATTATTTTTAAATGAAAAATTGTTTGAAATTTTCGGTGTTACAGAATCAATAAAATTCGTATTTTATCACTTTGAAACAATTATGACAATTATCCTAAGTCAAAATACGCAAAAAAACCCGAAAATCCGTCTGTCTGACAGCTAAACTCGTCGAGTTCACATTGGAACTCATCGAGTTCATCAAACTCGTCGCGTTCCCAATGGAACTCGTCGAGTTCATCAGACAGACAACCTAAAAATCAAATTTAAAGTATGAATGAACAATCAAGGCATCAATACAATAGAAACCAATCATGGCTCTGATACCACTGATGGGTTTTAGCCATAAGAACATCCTATGTGCTCATGCAAACCCTAATGCTTGGATCTAGGTTTCTCTATTGTACATGCATTCATCCAAGACTTTAAACCCTAGATTTAGCATGTGATAATCGATATTAACATAAGAATAAGGTTTAGATCTTACTTTGATTGTTATATAGCAATTACAATCTAAAATCCTCCTTGTAATTTGCTTTTGAAAGCTTAGAGTCACAAGTGTCACTCCTCTAATGGCTCACAAATACCAAGAGCAAGAGGATGAAGAAGGAGAAGACAAGAGGCACCCAAAAACGTATAGAAACCCTAAGGAATCAGTTCACCACATTTTTGGTGCCCTAGGGGTCCTTAAATAGTGAGGCTATTAGGGTTATCTAACAAGGAAACTCTAATTTGACTGCTTAGGCCTTAAGCAGCCCATGACTCCCTCCTTAGAGGCCTTGTACGATTTCTAATGGGGTTCCCCATAGAATTCGTCCACTCCATCCTCTATGGAGTCCATTAGCCCAATATTCAACTATCACACAATTGACAGTTCCAGTCCCCTTTATTTAATTAATAGCTTTTAGCCACAAAATTAATTCTTAATTAATTATTGACTAATATTAATTAAACAATATGATTTCTCCTTTAATATATTATTCTCATAATATAATTAATAAATCATAATTAATCCTCTCTCTCCATAATTCATCCTATCAAGTTGCTTTGGTGAAGGCAACCCAAAAGGACCATGCACCATCGGGTCAAGTACATACAAAAAATATTTTTGGACTTAGACACTAATCCAACACAAGGTCGGTAGAAGATTTACATTGACAGACGTCGATCTGATTTAGAGTTCCATGTCAGTAACATGGTTTTATTGAAGGTATCACCCTGGAAGGGTGTAATACGTTTTAGGAAGAGAGGAAAGTTGGGGCCCCGATTCATCGTGTCATTTCGAGTAGTTGCCAGGGTAGGCAGGGTAGCCTATCGATTGGATCTGCCTGAGGAGCACTACTAGAAAAAACAGCCTTTTACGATGCTCATTGCGCGTCGTAAAAGGCTCAGACGACGCGCAAATGCGCGTCAGGGAAGGCCCTGTCATAAAGAGAGACGACGCGCTTTTGCACGTCGTCTATAGACGATGCGCATTTACGACGCGCAATTATGACACGTGTTTACGACACGCAATGTGTATCAAGGAAGGACCTGTCATAAAGGAAGACGACACGCATTTGCATGTCGTAACCTTACGACGCGCGTGTTGATGACACGCAATGCGTATCAAGAAAGCCCCTGTCAAGAAAGGTCATGTCATAAATGAAGATGACACACATTTTTGCGTATTATAATTTAAATGTTTAAAAAATATATTATTTATAGATTTACTAATTTTCAAATTAAATAATAAATTAAAAATCTCATAATACAAAATAAAATACCATAAATAAAAAAGATAATTCATTTCACTAATATGTCAAATACAAATAATTATTCCAAAAGTGAGTAAATCTTATAAAAAATGAACTCATTTATATACAATTGAACTTAAATTCACTTGTTCCATGTAAATGTTGACTCAAGCTTCCATTTTCAATGAACTCATACACCAAAAAAAGGGAGCCCTCCACACAATATCGTATTAAATGCACCTGCAAAATATAAAGTCAAATGTTAAATAAATATGGCCAACTCAAAATCTTGATAAATATATTTATCAATTGAAATACCGCATACCAGGTTTAGATGATGAACATGTGTTAACAGATAAAATAATATAATTATGTCTAAAACTAATATTCCAAACCTCGCCTATGAGTTCTGCATAAATAAGTGGCAACAGTTATGGAAGAAGGCCCTTGATGAGATTTGGCTTGTTGTGGCCAGCTATACTCAAAGCCAAAACAACTGCACACCTAACATGCTGCCCATGTTTATCAAAATTTAACAGATCATGCTAATAACTCATACATATAGAATTATAAGGAAAAAAAGAGTAGGGTTTTCCCCATTCCGTTGAATTAGACAAAACAAAATGTTTTCTTTCCATTCCAATGGAATGAAGAATTCCATTCCTCCCCTGATTCCAACATATATAGAGATACTTACCCTGATCAATTAATTTAATCAAATATGCATAAAAATACCAATCAACCCACCAACACTTTTGTTAAATCAACACAATAACACTATTATTAAAAAAACTATGACTCAAATTTTGTAAAGGAGCTGTGTTTTAAATATTGAGCATGCGAAAGGAACCAACGCTTCATGTGATTTAAGTTTGAAGTAACTCCATTATTCTCTGATGAGGAAGCATCCAGTTCTGTCACATCCATTTTATCACCCGAGATACTTGCTGCATAAAATTGTACATTTTTTTGTCATTTTTAAAACAATATTCAAATAATTTTCTGTCATGTTTTCACAAACATCATTTATCTAGATAGCACTTTATTAGTGTATCACTTAATGAGGAAAAAAAGCAATTTGAGAAGGGAATAGAAATATACGAAAAGGAAAAAAATAATAAGAATAAGTACAAGAAACCTGCTCTAGAAATGAAATATGGAGGTAGCTCTCCTAATGCAGTTCCAAGGCCCCAAAGAATAGCTTCTACTTGTACTTGAGGCAAAATGCTGCTAAGTGGAACCTGAACACCTTGAGAGGATAAAAAAAACAATGGAGGCCCAAACTCTGAACAATCCTTTTGAAGCCATGTAGGGCTTCTGTTTAACTTTATTGTATCATAAACAACACTTTTAAGATCCACCCGACCACACTGCATTGCTTTTATTGTGAAGAAAGCAATGTGGGGACCCAGATATAGAACAAAAGTGTGCAGCCCAGACCCTGATCAATTAATTACAAATACAACTTAACAAAAATTCAAAAACTTTGGTTTCCAAAAAAGAACATAATAAATGAAAATGCAAGAATATAATTATCTAAAGGGAAAAATACTGAACAACACTTGTACTTTCACCATTTTATTGATTTAGCCACTGAAGAAGTATTATTTTTTTATTACATTAGCTATTGAACTATTATTATAATAATAATAAATGATAATGGGGATAAAGTTGATTGAGCTCACCAAGACCAATGGAAGATGCAACACCAAGAGCTACCCACCACAGTCCAAACCTTGCATATTCAAGAAGCTCTTCAACATGCTACAACAACACATGTATCACATATTCATCATTATATATTGATATGTAACATATAATCATGAAAACCAAGGAACTTACAACCTCATCGATAATTTGAAGGAACTTTGAGTACGATGGATCATAGGCAAAGAATTTGTTAACAAACATAATACATATTGAAGATCAATGTACAACTGATTTTGGGTTTTGGTTTGATTTTATGTTTTTCTTGGAAAACAACTAATAAAGATCAATAAATAGAGACCAAAAAATGGTATTTACTCGGTTTTATGGATGATCTCGTGATCAATAGAAGCTTTCATTTGAGAGAACTCATATACATCATTATTTCAAATAAAACTGCAGAAATATGTAGTTGTAATGGCCTAATGTAAGTAATAGGCAATAAGAAGTACCTTTCCATGAGGACCATCCACAGACAGAAACAAGAGTCCAGCTGCAACTGTGAGTGTGACAAAAAGCATAAGCCAGACAACATGTGTCAGAAGGTATACCAGTGATCTTGTTATATATACTAAAGAACAGCCGCTATAAAAAGCTTCAATGTTTTGAAAGGTTGTGCTATTAATGTCATATTCTCGAGTTCTTGTTTATGATTCTCACGCAGTCCTACAATTACAAACAAGAAAACCGATTAGCCAAGGAAACAAGGCATCCACTCACCATTAAAAAATATAAACCCAAAATTGGAAAAAAAATCCAAATGGTAAAATGAGAACTTACATAATTAAGGCTGTGTTTGTTACACGAGACAAAAAAGATTACAATTTTATCCAATTGAAATCAGTCCACTCAATGCACACTAGACACAGAGCAATGCCATTGTGTTGTGTTATGTCTTATGTATATAGACATAGACTATAGAGAGATGATAAATTTTTTCATATGAAAAGAGTGAGGTGATCTTATTAGATCAATTATACAGAGAGAGAGAGAGAGAGAGAGAGAGAGATACAGGAATAAAAACAACCATGTTTCCATTGTGTTAGTTTGATATTATTACATTGTCATATTAGCTTCATGTAAACTCGAGTAACCTAGAGCAAGTTATCCAACAAACTCATTTCACATCTTCAATGACATTTAATCAATATTGTTTCGATTTACCAAATTAAGTAGGTAAAACTTTCTTAGTCTGAAAAAAGAAACAATACAAAACCTCAACGGAAATAGAGTAAGTAAAGAAGACTAAAAAAAACCCTTGCAAAGTGCAACAGACAAAAGATATGAATCAAATAAAATAAGCCAATAAGGCATGGAGAAAGGGATATAATATGTCCCTTGATTTTATAAGGTTAAGAAGAGAGCAAGAATGGTAGCAAGAATCAGCTTGTCACAAAGTCAAATCAATTAACCAATGAAAAAGGATAATAGTTTAATCTATTAGACAACCAGATCAAAAAAGTTATGGATCTGGACGGATTGAGCTACCCTAGTTATGTCCATGGATTATAGCCAACAACATCAAATGTTAAAGGATTTGATTTAAACAATCCCAGCATCTCAAAAATCAAAAGAGGTACCTGAGATCGGCATCTCGAAAGCCTGAGAAGACAACAAGATTTACGAGTGCGATTGAAGTTCTTCTGCACTCACATGCTAAAACGAAAATACATCTTTTGAATCAGTTTAAATTCTCGATAAAATCTCAAATCAGTGACAATCGGGATGAATACAAGTCCTAGAAAATCTGATAAACTCACTATTCAAACGAAGCAGGCTAAGATCAGTAACAATGCAAAAGGATATCTTTGTTGTTGTTACGGGAAGAGGACTTCAGGAAGATATGAGATTCGCAACATTCACTGATTGTGCGCCGTCTCTCTATGGATATGATTTGTGCTCGCTGTTGCTTGCTTTTCTTGGTCCCAAGTTAGATGTTAAATCAGACAATCCAGCCAACATTGGGACAAAAAATAAAAAGTGTAGAAAATCTTACATACATTTGGTTGGGATCGAAGATGGATTTAGTTATTTCTCCATTTCTTTTTCCTTATTCTGTATACATTGTTCTTTTTTTTTTCTCCCTTTTTCCATCTGAAAGTTTCTTAAAATTTTAGGGCTTCTGCACTTGGAGTTTGCTGAAATTTGTTAATCAGTCACACAAACACACCCTTATTTCTCCATTACCGAACAATCACCAGTCATCATCTCCTCCCAACCCCTTGACAACCTTCGAACGCCACCTCACACCCTCACCTGCAACTCGAAAAAAAAAGAAATAATAAGAAGGGAGAAGAAGGGTTGTGATCGAACCAGAGGAAGAAAAGGGGAAGAAAGAGGAAGAAAAGGCACATCTTTTCTTTTTTCTTTTCGCTCTCAAACTCTAGCTGTAAATAGGAAAGCACGAGAGATATTGGGAGAATAGATACAAGAGAGACAAAGATATCCATTCAGGTACGGTTGAGAGGTGAGAACACATAATCATTTGAAGAAGAAGGAATTTGGATGGGTGAGGGCGGGGACGAGGAAAACCTGTTTCCTGTGAGATCCAGCGCACAAAAGCCCTAGTTCTTCCAATTTTGGGATGGCGTGTATTTAATGTCTCAGAGGGAGAAAATGGTAGATAAAAGAGGATAGTTGACATCGTTGACCACTATATCGCTGCCAAACTCCAAAAATACGAAAGGGAGGAAGAGTTATAGCATCATAATGAGGTCTAGGGTTTATAGAGAAAAGGAGAAGCACAGAGTGAAGGTTGTCGGCTGATGGAGAGGATGAATTCGTTATTCCTTCCCGAACAGCAACAAATTTATCACAGAACGAAACCTGCAAATGAGGTCTAGGGTTTACATAGAAACCCTAAAAGATGGAAGAAAAGCGGGGTTTTTAATTTTTTAGGATTTCATTTCCCCCTGCTATTAAAGGATGGAACGCGCGTTCCATTAAAATTTATAAAGCGACATTCTTAGATGACACACATGTGCCCTCCGTGTTTTTTTTTGTTTAGACACTAATTTAAGGGCACACAATAATGCATGACCTAAATCCTTAAATTTTTTGAAGAGACGTAATGTCACTCTCTTTTGCGTAACATAAATCAATGAGTGTTGTGGTTTGCGCGTCGTAAAAGGGTCTTTTTCTTGTAGTGGAGGTTAGTCATATTCACTACAACTTCCATCTTTCATAGCTTCGGAAGTGTGTAGCTAGTGATTCAGTAATGGTTCTTTTGGATGATATTCATGTTGATGATCATGTGAGTTATTGTAACACCCCGATTTCAGGTACTTTTAGTAATTATTGAATCTTTATCAAAAGTGGCACATTTGGTCCCTTGGAGAAAAAGACTTGCAAAATTGGTCGTACGTAGGGAATACGTAAGACTACGCGCAACGTACTCATGCAGCATGAAAGACCGGGGATGGCCGGATATTACGTTGGGTGTACGTGTGGTACATCGGGCTTACTAGCCCAAACTTCAAACCCTAATTGTAATGGTTGCCCCATATTTAAAGAACATTATGTCTTCATTTGGTCGTCCTTATTAGACACCAAACCATCTCTAAAACCCTAATCCCGAGTTGAGTTTCTTATGTGAGTTTTTGCAAGTTTTTGAGTGTCATTGGTGCTTTTAGTGGAAGAAGGAGACTAGAGAAGAAGGAGTGGGTGCTATCAAGCTTGTAGATCTAGAAACCTTTCCTCTTTGTGCGTCATTTTCACTTATAAAGTCTATACCTTGGCAAGCTTTTCTTTAGATCTCCATGGTTGAAGTTTTATGAACTTTTGTCCCCAAGATTGGACCTTTATGAGTTTTGATAACTCTAAGAAATTGTAGCTATCCTTTCATGCATTTTAGGACCTATAGATTCATAAAAATGATTCCTTGATCATTCCCTTTGGCTAATGCATGAGTGAAGTAGCTTAGGGTGTGTTAGAAGCTAAAGATTGTTGCATTGGGTCCTTCTTATCCATTCAAAGGATTAAAGCCATCGACTTTATGGGTCAATACATCTTAGAATGGTCAGATTTGTGGTTGGGTTAGTTGTCTTAAGGGATTAAGACATAAAGAAGGTAAAACTGGAAACAGACGGATTATGTCGTGCGTACTTCTGGTTACACCCTGCATAGCCGGTTCCAGCCCTGACCCTATGTTGTTTGAGTTGTACACCCCGCGTAAGAAGAAGTACGCCCAATGTACTCGCTTAGTAGTTGACTTTGACCTTTGTTTAAGATTTAGGGTTTTGGCCCATGAGAAGGGCAAAATAATATTTTTCCTTTAGAAGGTTTAGATGTGGGATTTGGACTCGCAAGTGAGTTTTGGACCTTAATTATTAATTAGGGTTAATTGTTTTGTTGACTAGGTAGAGTCTAAATATGGCAGTTCGGGTGTTAGATTTACTTGTCGTCGGTATCAGGTGAGTCTCCTCAGTTATTCTTACCTGTGTGGTCGAATAGTTGTATATGTAATGACCATTTGGTTTTAGCTGTTATGATTATGTTATGCTATTTATATGTGACTGAGGCTGCTGATAGTCTCCATGGTTGCAGATAACCCACAGGGCATGCTGTCAGCCCAATAGGACTGCTGATAGTCCCTAGGGTTGCTGATAACCCATAGTTGTTATTTATGTTGTGTTGTATATGGTATCTTGGGGAACTCACTATGCTTCGTGCTTACAATTGTTGATTTGTACGTGGCAGGTATTTCTAAGGATCGCAGGAATGAGAAGGTCTGATTGTACACCCTCGCTGAGAGTTTTACTACTGGGACATGTTTATAAACTCTGATATTTATGAAACTTTTTGCTTTGGATAATTATGTATTTGATAACTTGTCTTGTGAAACCTTATTTTTGATAAATTACAAATGAAAAATTTGGGCTAAAATTTGAGGTGTTTCAATTTGGTATCAAAGCCCTGGTTTGAGGGATTTGGATGAACCTCTGGGTGATTCCAAACTCAAAATAAGGATCTGAATTTTTTTAAAAAATTAACAAGAAATGAAGACTTTTACATGAGAAAAACCCATAAAAGTTGTGTGTACAATTGCCCAACGCTCAAGTGGTAGTTTCCCAAAATACTTCAATTTATATTATGAGTAGTGCATAGCAGATATGTGTATATTATGAGATGATAGAATTGCATGCTAGCTAGGGGTAGGCTAAGGAATTTGCAGAGTTAGTGTGAAAATGTTGCATGATTTGTGATGCCTTAGCCTAGGAGTTCATTCTTATGAGATGAATATGTCATTACTATTTGCTTAGTATATGCTACATAGCTGTACATAGTTCGGATTTTATAGCCTTAGAATGCCTGATTTAGCCTTTATTCATGCTCTTTGTTTGGTTGTGGATTTGAGTTAGGATCTTTTATTCAAATGTCTATTGAGTCTCGTATTATGTACAATTGGCATATGCGAAGCAAATAGTGAAGGCAACGGAGATCTTGTGAGGCAGAGCAGTGCTGGGAGCAGTCTAGAGTCAGAGTCTAGATGCTTAGTTGTGGTTTTAAGGAACCAGTAGGGCGAGTCCATAACTGATTTGAAGAGGTAGGGTCCTTGCAACTAGGGGTCTTGAGGGGACAAATCGACACAAATACGGGTTGGTGTAGTATGTAATATTGGGCCCGTACTGCTGGAAGCACTGGATCCGTATGCGGCTCGAGGAATAACCTGAAGGAACTAAAGAGCTTGTAGGGGTGTGAGTGTCAATATATGCGCTTTAGCCTATTTTCTAATAATTTTCTTATGTGTTTCAGTATGGTGGTTACTCGAGGTTCAGGTTCCAGCGACCCCGAGAGGCCGAGTGCCAACAATCATGAGATCCGTAGAATGTTGTCGCAGAGGTAGCCAAAACAATCAGAGAGGCTATTCCAGAGATGTTTGGGTCTATCGAGACCATGATGGTTGAGACTTTGGACGAGCGTTATGCTGCTGTCACTGACGTTGTTGCTGCTGCAGCCACTGCAGCTGTTGCTCTTGCGAGGCTATAGAGGGGTGATTCGTTGTGGTACCGGGAGTTCACCAACACGAATCCACCCGAGTTTGATAGGATCCAATATTCAATTGTTGCTATGAGATAGATCTCTGATGTTGATGGATGTTTCTATACCTGCTCCTGTCCGGAGAATCTGAGGGTTCTGCTTCGCTTGGGTGCGAAGGACGGGTGGAAGTTTGTGACAGATGACTATTCTATTGCAGAGCATACTGCGGTGACTTGGGAGAGATTTACTGAGATGTTTAGGGTCGAGTTTATACTTGTGGTTGAGTGGGAAAGGTTGGCCCATGAGTTCCTATCTCTCAAGCAGAAGATAGAGACAGTGATAGAGATCATCAAGATGTTTCATGATAGGGATTTGTTTTTCCTTGAGCATGTGTCACGGAGCAGGCCCGTGTGAGTCACTATTTGAGTATTCTAAGGAAGGATATTCGGGAGTTTGTGGTGAACACCACATATCGAATTTTTTTGAATTGCAGATCAATGCCAGGAGGAGAGAGATTGAGTTGGAGACCCAAGCTTGGGAGGATAGGGAGAGCCAGGGGAGAGATAGAAGGCTAGTACAGTCGCTGCTTGCGACTAACCGGCCCAAGCCCGTTGATCACAGAGCTCGAGGCCAGAAGGGCCACATTTACGGAAAGTGCGGAAGGGACACGAGGGACCCTGTCGATTTAAGTCAGCTTGCTACCTGTGTGGCAAGGAGGGGCATTTGGCTAGGGATTACCCCAAGGGATTTTGGGTTTGTTTCAACTACAACTACATAGGCCACATAAAGGAAGATTGTCCCTGGCTTGCATCTAGGGCGGTTCATACTCCGGCCCTCACGACCCTGCATATCACTAATGGCCGACAAGGGAAAGCTGAGGCACCAAGGGCTCGAGGAAGAGCATTTTGGTTGACTGCAGAGGAGGCCCGTGTGGCTCAGACGTCGTGGTAGGTATGTATTCTTTATATTTCTGTTGATTTATTTATGTTGCTTATATTATCAATTGTGTAGGTACTTTTCTTGCGAATTTTGTGCCTGTGTCTGTGCTTGTGTTGTTTGACTCGGGTGCGAGTCGATCGTTTGTGTCATCATCATTTTGTCACAATTTTAGTATTACGCGAGAGGCATTGAGCAGGCCCTTAAGAGTCTCGATACCTGATGAGCGTCAAATATCTGCCAAGGTTGTAGAAATCGCTCGACGTAGGCTAATCGGTCGACTGCGGTCAAGGGATTTATCGACTAGGCGGGGATTAATAGGGGACCATTAATTATTAAAACTTTAATAAATATAACATTAATCCTAAGTATATAAACAAGTTAATAAATATAACATTAATCTTTCTAAGACAGTATCACCACTCATCTAAAATCATAGTATCACCACTCATCTAAAACAAGTTAATAAATATGTTTTCTTCAGGAAAAGTAGAAATCCCAGAATCACCACTCATCTAAGTAAAATCACATATAATAAACAATAATTAACACATCAAACACCAACTTTCTCATTTACACATACATCTACTCTCCACCCCATACCAAGCAACATAATATGCATGACTCTAGGAACCTAATCAACACTAATTAACACAATAAAATAATAAATCTGCTTCTTCATTAGCTACTCATGGGCTCATATTGCAATTCCTCATGTAAGCCTGATCATAGTCTAAAAACCTGTTCCAATACCCTCAAAAATTTGGAATCCCTATTTCCACCCATGACTTCAGATTCCTATTTGTAACGAATCACATCTACTTTTTCAATCTCCTTCTGGCTGACACTCGGGTTATACCCAAGCCCAAGTATATGAAAACAACCTAAAATCAATGAAGCTATGAAAGAAAACAATTTCAAGATAATTCCATTGACATTACCTTCTTTATGCTCAAGCTTAGTGTTATCAACTAACCGAAAAGGTATCAAGCTGAACCCTTGATTCCCTTTTCTAGAAATACGCTTGATACCTTTTTTAGATTGCAAATCTGCACCACATTTTCATAACCGGTTACAATCTTTTATGTAATCGCTATCATCAATTTTCTACATCATGTCTGGGATTTCAAGCTAAACATAAAAGGGATCTATAATCAGAAATCATATCTTTCTTAACTTGCTTGGTCAAATTCATAACTTAGAATCAACTCATATTTCATTTGTAGGTCAAATCGTGTGATAGAGTCAGATCTTACCTGAACCAGTGAACAAAATTCAAGGAATTAGGGTTCAGCGAGGGATTCCCCACCTTAAAGACGATGCCTTTCTACCGTCCTCCATGTGCTTGGAAGCTTTAGAAGGCGACGATGTGCTTGGAAGAAGAAGATGGCGATGGAGGAGGAGCAGATGGCATTGGCGTTCATTTCATTCTTCCATTCGTTCCTTGAGACGACATAGCGAATTTCAAAAAAGAAATTAGACTGAATGCGATGAGATGGAAAAATCGGAAGGTACCCTAGCAGAAATTCACGACAAACACCGAACAGAATAATCGACAAACCTTTACAGATCACGTTTTAGGTGTCGACGGGATCCCGAGGATCAGAGACGTGATGATGAACCAGAAGTTATCGCTGTCGGAAGAGGAGCATAAGTTGTCACCATTAGAAGAGAATCTATCGACACGATGATCGGAAGAGAAGATAAGTACGATGAGAAGCTGTCACCATTTCACTTCATTCGTTGAGTCGAGAGAGGGAATGTGAATTTTCTGACTGCACATAAGATTGAATGAGAAATTGGAACGAACCCTATCAACAATTTGTTATATTTTGACAATTTTGCCCTTAAAATGTTTTTAGATTACATTGACTTGAGTTGACCGATTTGAGCGCCTAGCTCTGCCTAGGTCAGATTATCTTCGGCTTCGACCAACTTTGACCCCTATGATTACCAATAAACCTCTTCATTCGAGGTCCACCTAGCGCTTAGGCACCAATTAATTGGCCTCCTGGGCCTACTTTTGAAACACTAGTCTCTGCTACTAATGTCTACTAGGGTTGTGTATTAGAGATCTTCGGTGTTGGATATCTGATAGTTCTCATCCCTATTGTGATGGGATATGTTTGAGTGGTCGTGGGTATGTATTGGTTGAGCCGATTTGGGGGTCTGATTGACTGTATGTGTCAGTTGGTGACAGTTCGAGACCCTAGTGGGGGAGTGCTGACTATCTACGGAGAGGGAACTAGATCGGGATCAAGTTCCTGTTTTGTCGCCAGGGCAAGGCAGAGTTTGCAGCATGGGTGTATGGGTTATATGGCATATGTAGTGGATATTCGGGTTGAGAAGAAGGGATCGATCTCTATTATTGATGTTCCGGTGGTATGTGATTTTCCCGATGTTTTTCCCGAGGAGTTACCGGGTGTGCCTACTAAGAGGCAAGCGGTGTTCCAGATCGATCTGATTCCGGGTGTGGTGCCGATTTCAAAGGCACCGTATGGTCTTGCACCTACTGAGATGCATGAGCTATCGTCTTAGTCGTCGGAGCTGTTAGGAAAGGGGTTACACGATCGAGCAGTTCTCCTTAGGGAGCCCCGATCCTTTTTGTCAGAAAAAAGGATGGTTCACACAGGATGTGCATCGATTACCGGGAGTTGAACAAGTTGACGGTGAAAAACCGTTACCCATTGCCAAGGATTGATGATCTTTTTGACCATCTTCAGGGGGCATCTTGGTTTTCTGATGCCATGAAACCCAAATAGACCATGCTAAATCGGGTCAAGTACATACCAAATATAGTTATGGACTTAGACACCGTATCCAACAGTCTCTCACTTGGATAAGTCTAATAACTATAGCTGCAAGTACGACTTCAAGATCCGACCAGCAATCGTAGCTCTTAAAAGTCTCGCAGAATTAAGTTGTGCCATTTTAGATAAGTGATCATATAATCCTCCATTCATGATATCAGCCGAACAAATATATGGAACAACGTCGTACTTATTGTCCAACAGTTTGTTTCCCGATTTCCGATTTTTTTGACATAGAACTTAATCGAAGACATCAATTCAGTTCTGACCGGGCCCAACACATAAGTCAAAACAAAATCATCGAGCGACCCAAGATATCGCTTTTAATCCTCCAAGGACTAAAAGGAACAGATAAACTTCGACTAATATGTTTGTACTAACTAATCATCAAATTGTATACAACAACACGTTTTATAACATCAAGTTACTGATACGTTTTAGTACTATGAATGTACAACCAACTCGTAGTCAACTACTCATATCTGTTGGTTTGAAGACTTATATGATATTACCGTCCCACGATCACTCGAGATAAATTCCATGAAGTGATACAAGTGAGCGTGGGTTGACTCCAATACTCAGAGCTTATGAGCACTCATGAATGTTGCAACAACAATTGCTATGTCTAATACAATTCAGACAGATCTACAAATCCAATTCATGACAGTCTTATTTCAATACTTACTTCCGAAGTATGATCTACTGTGGATAGTTTGAATAATATAATTATTCTGGAAGTCAAAACATGCAAAATGAAACAATAGTAAATGATTGACAGAAGACAGTACCATACTAGTAAATAAAAAACCATTTTATTTAAACATCAAATGTCAATTACATTTAAACTATTACAAGTTTTGAAAGCTATCTAATTACTACTAATATCATCCTTCAACCCAATGCGCCTCGCATGCTGTAAATGCTTAACCCTACACAGTCCCTTCGTGAGGGGATCTGTTGGGTTCTCATCCGATGATACCCTCTTTGCCACGAGGAGTCCTTCTTCGATTCGATGTCTTATGAAGTGGTATTTTCTGTCGATGTGCCTGGATCTGCAGTGATCCCTTGGTTCCTTGGCTAAGGCAACTGCACTCTTGTTATCACAGAAAATCTCTATAGGCTCCTTAATAGCTGCTACAACTCCAAGGTCTCCAATGAAGTTCTTCAGCCATATTGCCTCCTTCGTCGCCTTGCTTGCTGCTATATACTCTGATTTACAAGTTGAATCAGCTACCATCTCCTGCTTGGAACTTTTCCAAGTAATTGCTCCTCCATTTAGGGTAACGACCCAGCCCGATTGAGAGCGGAAATTATCCCTGTCTGTCTGAAAGCTGGCATCACTATACCCCACTACTCTCAAGTCATCACTCCCACCAAGGGTAAGGACCCAGTCCTTAGTCCTCCGCAGGTAATTGAGAATGTTCTTCACCGCAGTCCAGTAAGCCTTGCTCGGATTCCCTTGATATCTGCTGACCATGCTCAAAGTGTGACAACCCAAGTTTGTTCCGTTACATTTCCCCGTTACCGTTAACGGAATATTCCATTTTGTAAAAGTTCCGTTAATTAGAGGTCATCAAGTAAATAAATGTTTTATTTATTTATATTTTCATGCCGTTAAGTCGTGATAAGAGAAATAAAAACTCATAATACACATTTTCATTTAAATGGAAAAGTTAGTTTTTATTATTACGACCACTAAATCGGGTGCGACCAAAAGCCCCGTATAACGACAGTATCGGGTAGATTCTGTGACATCCCCAAAATCTCAGCCAGAAAAGACCGATTTTCATTTATGCTTTTAAAATAATTTCAGAGTAAATCCTTTTGATTTGAAAGAGTTGCGGAATTTGTTCCCAAAAACAAAACATGATAAAACAATGTTTACCAAAGCATTTCATAAAAGAAATGTATTTTTCATTATATAATCAAAACTCGGGGTGTCATGTTCCGATACAGACCAATAAGCATAAACGATAACATTACAAGTCATTCAACAAATATATACATATACAAACTTGTAAACAAAACAACTTGATGGTTTATCCATCTTATGCCCTCGCGCCACTTCCTGTAATACAAATAAAAACTGAGTGGGTCAGGCTTGGGAGCCTGGTGAGCATATAGGGTTTTCAACCCACAATAAATAATCATATTTAATTTCCACCAACCAACAATAACCCAATTAACCATTCCCGTTATTCTCACTTTATGTCCCTAAAATAACTAACACAAGGGACCTAGTCTAAGAATATTTCATCGGGGCGACAACACATGCTTCGGGGGTTCCTCAGCAATATAAGTCAAATAAGGCAACCATGAGGGGGATGGAGTACAGCGAATGAACACCCGAGATCATTAACACCTACAGGTGGCGAACCTGCTAATGTTTCCACAAGACTGTCTAGAAAAATCCGTTGTCGTCATCTAAACTCCGCTAGATGACTAAATCAAACAACAACGAGGCCTCTCATCTGTTTATTACACACCAACTATCTATCCATGTTCTACCCAACATATTAGTAGATAAAAATATACATTTTTATACATAGTTTAAAAACCTGTATAGCATGCTTTAATCAATACATATTTCACATAACAGATGAGGCACACACACATAACACGTATTACATAAAGAATAATCATATCTATGAGATAGAAGAAAGTGAATACACATCCACACATATAAACAACAATATACTTAATACACTCAAACCATACTTGTATTATTATCGTGTTTATGAAAGGTAGTATACACTCACCTGATCAGAAGATGATCAGACAGCACTACGGCTTGTAGAAGTAGTAATCCTCAGCAGATCTGGAAGATCTTCACAAAAATCGAACTTCTCGCGGGCAGAGCTTCGGCTCGGGAACTGCACTTCTCGGGATCTTCGGGATCTCGGGACTTTCCTCGGGGCTCGAGAATATTACCGGGGCTTCGGGGTAATTCTGGCTCGCAAATCGATGCAAAACGGGAGAGAGAAGAGAGAAAATAGCAAAAGAACTCGGCTGCCCTCGCATCCTATTTATAGGAGGCTGGAGCCTCGGAGTACGCGGGGTGTACTGCAGTACGCGGGGCGTACTGCTCCGAAACGTCATGGCGTTCATCATCCGAAGAACTCGAGTGCGAGGTGCGTCATGCTTCGTTGTACGCGGGGCGTACTTCGGATCAGATCGGTGACTCCTTTGGATAATCATCCGAATTAAAGATTAAATTTAAATACAAAATATTTAATAAACTTCGGAAATTCATATCTTCTTCATACGAACTCCGTTTTCGACTTTCTTTACTTCAGTCAGTTCAGTTATGATTCTCTACCTCTAGTTCAGCACTTACATTAGAAACCCACTACCCACTATTTGGAAGTCTCTACCCACTATTTGGGATGCATCTTTAGGACACGGCCTTCTCCGTCGTCTAGTTGGTAACCAGAGTCTCCTGTAGGGAGAGCGGACATTGTGTGTATAGATCTATACGGGATTGACACCCCCACACCCTGACTGCTAGCTACAGTCCACGGCCTACCAAGCCAAGGGGTGACAAATGTCATATTCTCTAGACGCTTGTAGGACGTCTGGTACTCTAGTGTCGGTTAGTATGGTTACGAGTATCCCAGGTTACCTTATAATTCATGGTGTTAAGGTAACGGTATTTCACCGGCAATTTACACTGTATGCTGGTAACTCATTTTCAGAGTCACACTGTTTTGACCTTGCGAGACGTATCTTTCATTTGATACTGTCTACGGTCTGTATTCTTTATTTTGACCTTGCGAGATGTATCTTTCATTTGATACTGTCTGCGGTCTTTTGACCTTGCAAGATGTATCTTTCATTTGATACTGTCTGCGGTCTGTATTCATTGTTTTAGACCTTACCAGTTGTACCTTTCATTTGGTACCTTCTGGAGTCTGTGTCTCCATTTGTTAGACGGAACCAGGCGTGTCGTTCATTCGATACTCTCCTGGAGTCTATGATTCCTTTGCCTTAGTCAGCAGTCCTCACTGCTGAGGCATATGTATTTCCCTGACTTCTCTGTTTTTCTTTAATAATCAAATTCCGTATTTTGATAATGATAGGGATTAAGGGAAAACTACTTTTTACCACGTAACTCTGTCCAGTCTTGGTAGAAGGCTGCTTTTATTACAGAAAATATAGGATTTTCTGGAAAGAACTGTAATACACTGTAACCTCTTAAACTACTACTTTTATTAAAGTTATTTGAATAAAAACGTCACTAAATGCTTATGAACTCACCAACATTTGTAAAAAATGCTGATACTCGCTTTTCAAATAACTTGTATTCTTAGGTTACCATTAGACAGGTACATCCCAGGAGCTGTTGATGAAGATAGCTTAGTACCACGCCGTATTTATTCTATTACTTGTATTACTTTGTTGTATTGTAATGTAAATCATGTAAAACTATTACTATTAATGCAATGTTTTGTTGTACTTTGATTACTATAATGCATGTGTTGTGATACTTGACATGACGTCATCCACCCCAGAATGTTTCCGCCGTTCCGGTTTGGGGTGTGACAGATTGGTATCAGAGCATTGTTTATAGTGAGCTAAGTATATCAATCCATAAAAGATATACAACCTATAAATACAAAAGGGATAAAACACTCTGACCAAGAATTATACTTTAAAATATAACAATATTTTACCAAAGTATAAGAACATCCAAAACCTAAACACTCGAACACAAGTATCACAAGAAGAACAAGAATAAAAGTCTTCGGATGTTGAGCATTACTGTCAAACCTGGGCAGTTATGTAATCGTAAGCTGGAATAAATGTAACCTGATCAACTACATTTATTCGAGATGCGATGAACGTGTGCTTGGGAGTGATACTCATGTTACAACAGGTCTGAAACTTACCAACTAGGAATGCGAGAGCCAAACATAAAGTCAAAATACTATAGGAGTATTTTGGAACACTAAAAGATTCACACTAATCCCTGAATCACATTCAGAAGATAAGAACACAAGCAAGAAATTAAAATACCATAGGGGTATTTTAGGATACATAGATAACCCTGTGTGAAGAACTAAAAAGATCCTTATTGATATACCTACAACTACAGAGGGTACACTCCCAAGGTTATATATAATAAGGATCCCATAGGCTAAGAATGTGTGGTTTCACCCTATTTCCTTTTCCTCGTTGGGATGTGGATCTAGAGTAGTATCACATATTCGAAGGCCTATCGGATCTAAGCTATATATGATTTGTATACCCTGTGTAATCGTAGCAGGACTCAGTATGGATCACTCAGTGAAATGTTAATAATCTCTTAGGATTCTTTAGACATTTCCATTCTCGCACGAACCCTGTAGAAAACCCTATCCACTTCAATACTCGGCAGAAGAGTTGATTCCGACCCCGAAGAAGTTCATTGAGAAGATTTCCGGTTCGGAAATAAATGAACTAGGTCGAGACTATTGAATTCACCAAGTGCCTATATCTTCTTAGGGACATCGGTGAGAAATTCGCTTAAACTTCCGAGATTTCCAGTCATCCATAATGAAGTGATGACACCCAGAGTCGGATTCGGAAGTAAGGCGGAGAAGAGATTCAATATGTCCATGCGAGGAGAGAACCCTAGGTAACTACCCGAAGGAAACCAACGCCGATACTAGTCAAAGATACGAGGCAGATAGAGGGAGCCAGTACACGGAACCCGAGAAGTGTCTTTTCCTCGTATTCGTCACGCTAATACACCCATAAAATAATACATATTAGTGAGTTAGTGGTTACACTACTCACGCTATGTGTTAGGTAAAATCGTCATTTCCCGTTGCCAGTTACACGATTAGAGCGGATCCCCGCACCTCCCTTGAGGGTATTTAGCCATAAGCCTTCATAAGCCTCTCTTTCTGCGGTTTTGTTCCGAACTGTTCCCAAATCTCTCCAGGTCGGAGAGTGAAACCTTTCCCAGTATAAAGGTAACTTAGTAGGAACGACTCGCATCTTATGGCCTTTTCCTATACTCATACTCCTACCTTGAGTATCAGGACTACATCATAGGGATGTAGGTCGACACTCAGACAACCAGTACCCGAGGCACGGGAAAAATTTATGCCTAATACATTCAGGATAGAAATGTTCAGGGTTAGCCATCGTCTCTCATTATCTTGTATTCCTTTCCATGTAGGAAAAACCATGCCTCCAAAGAAGCGTAACCAGTCCATAGGCAAGAAACCTACTCTCTTATTCGATGAAGCTACGTTCCAAGCTGCAGTCTCGGCAGCCGTAGCAGCTGTCATGGCTCACCTGAATGCTAACAACGCCAATGTTAGCAAGGGACCTATCGGGATTTCCGATCCTAACAATGGACAGCAGCAACCAACACCTTCATACCAAGCCACCCAAGAACCTCACTCAAATCCACTGAAGAGAAAGATCAAGATCGAGGAGGGAAGTACCTCGGCTCAAGGACCTTCCGAAGGGCGACGAGCTGAGATGGTCAATTTCCCTACCAACCCTCCCATCCCTACACCTAGGAGACCATACTTAGGAAACCTTCCCCATTGCAGCAAGTGCAGCTACCATCATCATGGTGTCTGCCGGGAACTCTATTGTGCTAGGTGCCACATGTTGGGGCATACTGCTCACGTCTGCAGAACCCCGGTTGAGTTCATTACATCAACCACCAACGTGGAGACCCATACAGTTTGCCACCTATGTGGTGAAATGGGACACTTCAAGAAGGACTGCCCAACCGAAGGGAAAGACAAAGATACAAGAGGAGTCTAACTCTAATGCTTAGGGAGAAGCATCAAGGAACCTGGTAGATTTTTGGTACGTCTTTCGATATCAGATAGCTAAACTGAAAACATTAAAGGACTAATTCAAAATGTAAATACTTCCCCGTTAAGGCGAAAGTCGCAGCACTGTTATAAAATTTAAAAATTTATTTGGTAAAACTATAATGGCTAAACACATACGTTACGATCATGTATAGTTAAGATGGATAGACCTAGAGTGAGTGAATGCCGCCTCATTTCCTGTTCCTCGTTTGGTTGTGGATTTAGGGCGGAGTCGCTCAGTCAACAGTCCTCCCCACCTTAACTCTACATGACTAGTATATGTTAGGTGATTATAGAAATGCCTCGTGAGAATCCATTCATGAAAAGGTACTCTACTCAGAAACACTTAGGACTCTCTATAGTTCCGCGTCGACTCTATCGGTCCAAGTATCCACGGTAGTGATACACAGGATGAAACCCGAGACACCTAGAACTTGTGTGTCTGTTCGGCACATGACTCTATCGATCTTCATTATATATCATGTCAGAATGTGCCAACTTCGACGACTCTACTGATCATGGTTTGACTTCGTGCAACCATGTGTACATCCTTAGTGCTGTGTAAAAAGTACTTTCTCCATAGCCATGTCGGCAAATAAAGGTTCTTCTGAACCTAAACATAATACAAATAACTAAACCTAATGCGATCCGTCAGTCGTCCCTCTTACCCCAAACCTTCCGAAGTACCCAGGAGGGGGGTACCGCGCGCTGTTAACCAACCCTCCTTAGACAGATAAGAACCGAAGCGAAAGGCACTGCATGCATTTCAGAAGACGATAACCACCCGAAGCATACCTAGTAGATTCCCTAGAAAGACCCTTCATCCTATCCCATGGAACGGGAGCTAGAGTCAAGAGAACCCCTACAGATTGAGCTACTATAATGACCACAAATCCGAAGTTGTTGTCATTCCGCTTGAGCCAACATAGTAGCTAACACCCTCGGTTGGTAAAGAAATCTGAGTCGTAAGAGTCAAGGACATTGACTATGACCATCCATTCACGCTTAATCGCCCAAATAAAGCATCGTAGCGGATATCCCGGAAATCCGAGAGCTGCGATGAAGAAAACTCTAAGAAGAATGGATGAAAAGACTAAAGTTCTGAGTGACGGGAACCTATACTCACTAGATTTGACCTAGACCGAGAAAACTAAGAACCTTTGGAAGAGTAGTTGCAGTAGATTCTCGCACTACTCAGGCACTTCTTCCACCCTGTTACAGACTAGTAGTGCCTATCATCCTCCACCCTCTCGTGTGGAGGAAATCGTCGTCGCCCTGTAAACGATAGACTTCGTTCTCCGAAGTGAACACTAGAATGCCGAGAACCACAGGATAACCTCCGCAGCCAGGAATACTTGATCAAAGTGCGAAAGTAGTTGCGTGAAGCCTCATGACCCATATCCCGAAGAGATAATAGACTTGACACCAGCTTTGGTGTCAGTCGAGGGGTTATGCAGGAACGTGCGCTTTCCGCACTAGAATAAACCAAAGTCTTAGAGATCCATTGGACTATTAGTTTTTCCACGAATACTATCTCACACAGAGATAGTAGCACCGCCTCCCGAGATAGTCCAACACTCGACTGGTGAAACCCTATCTCCCCGACCCTCAGGGTTTCCGTATCTCAAGGATCGTTAGTGCAGGTTCATTTTGCACGAGCATGAGATAGACACTCTACAGCAGACAGATAACCGTAGATACGCAACCCATCTGATGATCTAGAAAGCCCTAAAAGCCAATGGTCACGAAACGCGAAACCAAGGACAACCCGAGCTTCCTAAGAACCAACCTGAAGGACTACACTACCAGTACGGGAGAGAACGTTAGGAACTTCGGAATGGCGATCACGCCAGTGATGATCTTGCCATAGAAGTACAATATGTTCCAAGTACTGAAAGGCTCTACCCTTCCGAGAGCCTAGGACCATCTAAGAATCCTCAGAGATTTGGTCCAACCCTTTTCAGACCGCTACTACTTTCGGATATTCCACAAGCTTCACACCCGATCGATCCACTTCTTAGACTTGATGTGTGTTTACCTGACATCACTCTTCGTACCCCACTCATCCCGATAGAATCCCTTGAGAACCCTAACCTCGTAGATACACCAGTTGGAACCCACTAAGCTAAACGAGATGAAATCCGCATCCCGTACGTGAAGGCCTGTTGAAATGACAACCACAGACTAGAGTTCACTTGGGAATGCGAGGACAAACAGAATAGGAAGTACTCTCTTACTCTACTTGGCCATTCATA